>NW_022196913.1:8941511-8946754 GCF_008632895.1 Mastomys coucha
TGATTGTGTTTTCCTGTAGTTCTTTAAGGGATTTTTGTGTTTCCTCTTGAAGGACTTCTAGCTGTTTATCTGTGTTCTCTCTACACACCACATATATGCACCTGAACACATCTCTCTCTCTCTCTCTCTCTCTCTCTCTCTCTCTCACACACACACACACACACACACACACACACACACACACACACACATGTACACACTAATATACATCATAATACCCTTTCTTAGTCATTGTTCTGTTGATGTGAAGAGACAACATATCTTAGGGTTTTACTGCTGTGAAAAGACACCATGACCAAGGCAACTCTTATAAGAAAATTTAATTGGGGTTGGCGGAACATGGCAATATGCAGTCAGGCATGATACAGGCAGAGCTGAGAGTTCTACATCTTCATCTAAAGGCTATTAACAGAATACTGGATTCCATGCAGCTAGGATGAGGGTCTTAAAGTCTGGGCTCACAGTGACACGCCTATTCCAACAAGACCACACCTCCAAATAGTGCCACTCCTTGAGCCAAGCATGTATAAACCATCACATTTCACTCCCTGGCCCCCATAGGCTTGTTCAAACATATGAATCTATGGAGGCCTTACTTAAATATACCATAATGCAAAACATATTTAGTCCAACTTCAAAAGTCCCCATAGTCTATATCAGTTTCAACAATATTAAAAAGACAAGGTTCAAAGTCTCCAATCACTTAACTGTAATCCCCAAATCAATACAGGAATCCAGCTGGGCAAACGCCAAACTCTGCATCTTCATGTCTGATGTCAAAGCAGTCTTTAGATCTCCAACTCCTTTTCTTTTCCTTTTTTAAAAGATTTATTTATTATTATATGTAAGTACACTGTAGATGTCTTCAGACACACCAGAAAAGGGCATCAGATCTCATTATAGATGGTTGTGAGCCACCACATGGTTGCAGGGATTTGAACTCAGGATCTTTGGAAGAACAGTCAGTGCTGTTAACCACTGAGTCATCTCTCCATCCCTCCAACTCCTTTTTCATCTTTTTTGACTTCAACAAACTTCTTCCTCCTGGGCTGGTTCCACTCCCTGTTAGCAGCTTTCCTCAGTAGATAGACCATGGCTCTGGTATCTCAAACTTCAAAGTTATAGCTTTTTGTTTCAATGTTTGAATCCATACATGATAATCTGGACCCCTCCAAAGGGGTGGCATCACTTCTCTGCCCTCTGTAGCACTCTAAGCTCAGGTTGATCCACTCCACTGCCACTGCTGTTCTTGGTGATCTTCCTACGGTAGTGGCATCTCCAATAATCTGGGTTCTTCTGCTGCAAATAGGCTTCACCAGTAGCCTTTCACAGGCCCTCTTCATGGTGCCAAGCCTCACCTCTTTTGCATGATCCCCTCAGTGCTGGGTGATCAACTGCAACTGAGGCTGCACCTTCACCAATGGCCTTCCATGGCCTCTCACAGTGCCAAGCCTTAGCTGTTCTTCATGGCACCTTCATGCCTTCAAAACCAGTACCATATGGGTGACTCTTACACATTACCAAGGACAGGAAGTATAACTTTGGCTATCTTTGTGTTCTCAGAAAGCACTTCCCAAAAAATTTCACGTCAGTGATGCTGGTCTCTTCTTAATCACCACTAATTTCTTAGCTTCATCTAACCAGCATCAATTGTCCCAGTAGTCCCTTTTATTCTGGCCTCTAAAGCCAGAGCCATGTGGCCAAAGCTGCTGAGTTCTGCTGCTTGCTGGGGCTGGAACATGGCCTCTTTTTTCTATTACATTATTACTAGCTTTCTGTTTTCCAGCTCCTTCATTGCCTAAGCTTGGCTGTCCTGGAACTTGTTGTGTACACTGACTTTGAACTCAGAGATCTTCATGCCTGTCTCCTAAGCACTGGGATTAAAGGTATAGTCTACCAAGCCTAGCTTTAAGTTTTTCTTTATCTAGAGCTTGCTCTGTCTTAGGCTGGCCTTGAACTCAGAGATCTGCTTGTCTTTGCCTCCTGGGATTAAAGCCTTATACTATACATGGTAATGCCTCCATCTAAATTTAGCTGGGTGGAATCTTGCCCCAAGGTCATTAGTCTCTTAATTCAATTTAATATCCTTCAACACAGGATTCAGACCCATTTCACTTCCTGGTGCCCTTTTAATTCTCAAATCATATATTTTATATTTTTCTTTTCTCACCCTGCCATGCTTGTTTGAAATGCTCTTCATGAGACTTAACCAGAAAACAAAGTCTATGAAGGACTTTCTGAGACTTCTTTTGTCTCAATTAATCTGAGTCTCTTCACCTTAGCCTCATGCAGACTCTTCAGACAAGGGCAAAAAGTATCAGATTCTTTACCAAAATACCACAAAAACGGTTTCTAGACCACATATTGAAATTCTTCACTGAAATCTCTTGGGTCAGGTTCACATAATTGAGATCACTCTCTATTACCAAATCTTCCATATTCCTACTAGGATAGCCCATTCTGCCTCATTTAAAGCAGGCCTATCACAGCAATACCCCACTCCTGGTACCAACTTCTGTCATAATTAGGGTTTTACTGCTGGGAAAAGACACCATGACCAAAGCAACACTTAATTGGGGCTGGCTTATAGGTTCAGAGGTTCAGTCCATTATCATCAAGGGGGGAACATAGCAGCATCCAGTCAGGCACAACACAGGAGGAATTGAGAATTCTACATCTTCATCTGAATGCTGCTAGCAGAATACTGGTTCCCAGGCAGCTAGGATGAGGTCCAACAAGGCCACACCTACTTCAACAGGGCCACATCTTCTAATAGTACCATTACCTGAGCCAAGCATTTACAAACCATCACACACCAATACTGAACAACTCATAAAAGGAAGCATTTATATAATTGAGGTCTTGCTTATCACCAAGGAGGTAGCATGGTGGCATACAGGCAGATGCTGGAGCAGTATCAGAGAGCTAAGTCATGATCTTAGGCAGAGAGAGAGGGGAGGGCTTGTTGAAACCTCAAAACCCACCCCAGTGACATGGCATTCCACCCCTACCAAAGCCATGCCAGACTTGGCACTGGTAGTAACCCCAATATTTCTCTAATTGGATTTAAGACTTTCTCAATAAGATAGTGGTCATTACTGGTACTAGAAACCTAGCCAATTATCAAGGGCTGGTGATGTCATGGATCTTGGAGAACCATAACTACCTCTTTACCAGCCCAATCCCTAACTTCATTCTAAATATTTATTCATAAACTCACAGATAACTGTAGTCCTCATCCCGTATGAGGGAAACTTTCCTGTGCAACTGATGGAGACCATTACAGAAGACCACAACCAATCAACATGCAGAGTTTTGAAGTATCTGTAGATTCCTCTACAATACAACTCCAGTACCTAAAACTCAGGTAACATTGTGGAAGAGTGGATGGAAAGACTGTAGAGCTAACATGAAAGGAGGAGGAAATCCCAGGAGGCTTCAACTGTACAGAAAGGACTACAGGCAATGAAAGAAGACTGACATCAAGAGATACTGTTTTCCCTTGGAAAGAGCATACCAATTGGTTATCCAATACTATGAAGGGTCATCCCTGAAAACATACAAGTAATATACAAGCAGGAAAGGTTGTACTTATGTATTTAGGAGTGTGTGTGTGCGGTGTATATGTGTATGTATGTAAGAGTTAATGAAAGAACAGGCACAATGAATTTGAAAAAGGGCAAGGAGAAGTATAGGAAAGGGGTTGGAAGGAGGAAAGGGAAAGGAGAAATTATATAATGATATTAATCTCCAAAAAGTAAACAAAATAGTTTTTTAAAAAGAAAACTCTCAGCTGGGTGTGGTGATGAATGCCTTTAATCCCAGCACTTGGAAGGCAAAGGCAGGTGAATCTCTGTGAGTTCAAGTTCAATCTGGTGTCCAGAGTGAGTTCCAGGACATCCAGGGCTACATACTGAGAAACCCTGTCTCAAAAAAAAAAAAGAAAGAAAGAAAGAAAAGAAAAGAAAGAGAAAAGAAAAGAGAAAGAAAGAGAGAAGAAGAGAAAAGAGAAGCAAAGAAAAGAAAAGGAGAGAAAAGAAAAGAAAAAAAAAGAAAAGAAAGCTTTCTGGGGGTCTGGAGAACCCAGGTTCTATCTCAAGCATCCACATGGTGAGTTACAACCTTTTACAACTCCAGTTAAAAGGGATCTGATGCGCTCCTTTGACTTCCAAGGACACCAGGCACACAAGTGGTGTGAGCAAAACAGATACATAATTTTTTTTAAACTAAGGCCTCCTGTTGAGTCCAAGAAGTGACTACAAAATAAAGCAGCATATCAACACAAAAATTAGCTCAGTAGCAAAAATATGCCTAATGTGTAATTATCCCATTGTTGGAAAGTAACAGATAAGTAAAGTAGACAGGTAGAGTCTTAAACTGTAGTGTAAGAGTCAGTCCTTCCAGGCAATGGATTGCTCATTTTTCCTATTAAGAAAGAACAGCCTAGTATTGACTTAGTTACATATTTAGTCATCACTCTCATGCAGATCTATAATGAAAGGGAGAAAGCTGGACAAATAAAAGTACAAAACATATTATGGCCCAGGGGAAAGGGGCAGCAGGAAATGTCTGGTTGGAGCCAAGCCCTGAGATCAAGGAGACAAAAGTTTAAAGAAAAGCCTGATAAAGAAAAGCCTGATAAAGGGAGTGGTGACTTCAGGGCAAAACTACACCAAGCCAAGCTCCCAAACTCTGAAAGGATCAAAGGGAAGCTTAAGCAATTATAGAAACCATCAACAACAGAAAGCTCATTCAAATGGAACTGAAGGAGGGGTTCAAGCCCCACCAAGCAGCATGGCAGCTTCAGAGAGAGATTACCTGAGTTTTAGGAGATTCCAGGTTTATAGGCAAAAATACAAGAAAAAGGAGTTGTGGAATTTCCCTTTGCAGTTAAGGACAGCTGCTGAGGCCAAGCCTGTGTCAGGGGTGTCCCTTCCTGGAGGCCCAGAGAGGCCATTGTGTAAAGCTGTGAAGCTGAACATGTTAGATTCAGTGTGGGTCCCCCACTCTCGAAGAATCAGGAGGGAGATCACTGCAAATTGCATGAGGTTTTTATTGCCAGTATACTGGGGTCATCCTGCATTCAGAGCAAAGGTGACCTCCAGGAACTAAAGCACACACTTTTTATATCTTCCCATTACATAGGTTGGTTATCTCTCATTGGTGGAGCCCATTATCTTTTGTTCTTATTGATCTTTATGCCCTAGGTGAGGGGGAGATACCAATTGCACGTGGGGGGGGGG
>NW_022196913.1:8946986-8967807 GCF_008632895.1 Mastomys coucha
TGTCTTTAGGCTAAATGGACATTCCTTGCTCCTTGGTATTTTTATGAGGTGTCCCTATTTGCTCAATTATTACATTTCCCCTTCTTTCTTGGGAATATCTCACTCTTGAGATTGTGTGCTATACTGCTGCATCTCATCTTGGTTCACTCCCTGATATCGTTACCTCAACATCATAATCTGTACTGTACTAAAATGCTATCTAATGAAGGCAACCAAGCGATTTAAAATGCAGGGGCCAAAAGTAAGCAATAACATGAATATAATCAGTGGTCCTAGAAGTATAGAGACCAAAGTTGTGAACCAAGGGGAGGAATTAAACCAAATTTCAAACCAGCTCTTGCCTTGAGCGCAATTTCTTAGTGCAACACAAAAACCTCCTTCTTTAAGGAACAGCAAGTCTAATCCTCTCTTATACTGAAGGACCACCTCTGAGAGGGAGGTCAGGGATTCTTGGAGGTCAGTCAAAGTCTTTTCTATTTTCTCTATATCTAAATCAATGGCAGCTCTAAACTCCCCATAAACCTTATGCTGCAAAGAAATAGCAGGTGCTCCTGTAGCTGCCCCTGCAGTCCCTAAGCCCAGTCCCAACATAACTGCCAGGGTAACCCCTAACTCTCTTTTGTGTCTTACTAAGTCTCTAGCCTCAGGATCCCAGTAATTCAGTACATCTTCATAAGGGTGATACAGCAATCTAGGCACTATCTGGACCAGAACACAAAAGTCATGATTGTTATTTTGAATCTCTAAACTTATACAGGTTATACTCCCTGAAGTACAGGCCCACTAGCTGTGTAAGGGTGGGAGGAGGTATCCAGTTAGATTCTTTATCAGAGGTTGTGAACTATTATACAGATGTTGATGGGTTTGTGGGATCTGACCCACACAAAGGCCTTTTGGGTCACTCTCTTGCCCAATGCCCTTTCTCCTTGCAGTACATATACTGGTCTTTAGCAAGGAATTCTCTTCTGTTGCCAGGCACTATCTTACTAGGCTCTCAAGCTTCCTAGCTTCTCTTCTTTCCTGTCTTATCTCTCTTCAGCTCTCTAGCCTCTTATTCCTTCTGTCTCTTTTCTTCCTTTTGTCTCTAAACTGCTTGCCACTTGTCCCCATTTTGTTTACTAGACTCCATCTTCAAAGACCTTTCTAAACATTCTATCCCTTCACTATGCCCTTTTGCAGTCTTTCTGCAACATTTCTTTTTCTTTCTCCAAATTTCTGTTATAAAACACTTTCTCAGCTACCTGCACTAGTTCCCTTAACAACTTGTCTTGCATCTCTTCTAACTTTCATAGTCTTTCAACTCCATCAGAAATCCAGGAATAACTGAATAATAGAGAATTTATGGGAAGCCTAACACAGCTTCCAAAAATATTGTCAATTGATAGAGACTGTGGACACCTGCATAGTCCCTACTTCAAAATGTTGGAGCATCAATCTTCAGCCTACTGGCCTGTGAATGTCTGGAAACAAGAACATTAAGGACTTGCCTACTCTGTCTCAGCAGATATAAGCTGTCCCAGGCCTGTGTGTCTTTTTTGGACACTATTGTCTGAGGCAACTTTTGCCTAGTGGCTGTCCCGCCACAACTGGAGCAGCTCCAATGATGCTCAATTTCTTCTTTGAGTCTGAGAAAGGGGTGCTGTAAGGCACAGACAAATCTATAGCCAGATGAATAAATAATATCAAATGTCACATTCTGTGGATTTCTGATGTTTTTGAAAACCAACTATCTATGTAAAGTGATCTGGACTATTGTCTGTGAACTATTCTCAGTTATTTTTAATTAAAATCTTGAAATCACCCTAACAATAAGCTCAGAGCCATGAATCTGTTAATTTGGCCCTAAACTCACAGGTCTAAACATCTCAGATATGTCTATAATAGCAGTAAAATAAGGACTGGGTCTAAGCCCTGTCTACTAGGGAAATAAAAGAATTACTTATAAGCCTACAGACAACTCTTACTGAAACCAGAAGTCTCTTAATTGAATATAGAAAACTTCATCTTTTGGTCTTGATGTATGCACAACAGAACTGTATTAGCTAAACCTCTCAGTCAATAAGAACACCATTGTGCACCTAATCTTAACAACAAATTCTCAATTTAAAAGCTCTTACTCATTTCTTGCATACCAGTTTAAGATGTAAATGGTTTATAACACAAGCCTCAACTTTTACCAATTACTATTACAAACATAGGATACAAAACTCAAAACTAATAATATAAATGTTAGAGCAAACTTTCTGGGAATAAGCTGTGTATCTGAAGAAATACTCAAATACCTGACCAAATTCTAGTCACATAGTGCTTCCAGTTTAAATTATCTATGCACCAATCAAATCATTTTCAGTACAAGGTAAATATTATCAGAAGGTCCTTTTACCAAAGATAACTTTGATTTTGTATCAAAATAAATTCTGTACTAAATAGGAACGTGTGACTTTAACTCAATAACAAATCATAAGGATTTCTATTAAATGAGATTATAGCTATACAATTAAATCTGGCTACTTTCCTCTAGTCTAAATATGACCATTTTATACAACCTATTAACAACCCTCTCCAGCCCCTAAGCCCAGGGAACTGGGTTGACGACTCTTCAGAACTTCTTTAAGCTGAACAGGGTTGTTGAGATATAAAGGGGAGGGGAAGGAAAAACAGAATTTATTATTCTTCTGATGTCTGTGTCTTGACTGGATCAGGCTAAAGTTCAGGACATCAGGAGTTCAAGCAGGCCAGTTTAGCACGTCTGATGAAGGAATTCACCAAGGCTATACATTTCTGCAACATATGAATCTTAAAACAAATTTTCAGTATCATCAAGATATATATATATATATATATATACATATATATATATATATATATATATATATATATATTCTCTGGAATCTAGCTTTCTGGAAGGTGTAAATACTTCAATTATCTTTTCCCAAAAACACTAAAACAAAACCTTTACTCATAAATGCAAAGAGATCTATCTGGGTGGTATTTGGGTTCTCAGTGCCTCAAAGTCTCCGAACAAGAAAGTCTTCATTTCTGATGTAAAGGACAAGATAAAATTCCTTATTTTGTTAATGCTAAGAATGCACCAGCTGTTCCAGGTTTCCTTCTTAGGCTTGTACTCTCTAGGGACAAGGTTGCTATTCACTTTTTATTTCTAAGGCAAACTAGTTTTTCTGTTGGCTCTCTTGTTTAGAGCACCTCAATGCTCTTTCTCTCTCACAGACCTAGCCTGTAATCTTGCCACAGCAAGGGGGCTCGTCTCAGAGCTGTTCTTTGTTCTAATTGGCGCACTTGGGTCAAGTGACCCAACTTTGGAGTGCTAGAGTTCCCTTACCCAGGTGATCACCCAACCAAGGAAAAAAGGAAAAAGAAATAATATATAGGGTGATGATTTTAAAGAATGAATCTACAAGCAGACTATAACAAGAAAATTACAGACCACATTTCTCTTCTTTTCTTTTCTTTTTAAGATTTATTTATCATTATATATAAGTACACTGTAGCTGTCTTCAGACACACCAGAAGAGGGCATCAGATCTCATTACAGATGATTGTGAGCCACCATATGGTTGCTGGAATTTGAACTCAGGACCTTCGAAAGAGCAGTCAGTGCTATTAACTGCTGAGTCATCCCTGCAGCCTCCAGACCACATTTCTTATAAATAAAGACACAAAAACTCAGGCTGGTGTGTCTGGAGACAGGTACAATGTACTTATTTATAATAATAAATAAACCTTTGGGCTGGGGTGAGTAGGGACTGAGCAAGCGAGGTCTACTGGAGTGAGTGGGGCCAAGCGGGGTTGACCAGGGTGAGCAGAGGTCCTAAAGTCAATTCCCAACACCCAGATGAAGGCTTACAAGTATTTGTACAGCTACGGTGTGCACTCATATACATAAAATAAATCTTTTTAAAAAAAGATGCAATAACTCCTAAAAAAAAAAAAAAAAAAGGGCTGGCAAGATGGTTCAGTGGATAAGAGCACTGACTGCTCTTCTGAAGGTCCTGAGTTCGGATCCCAGCAACCACATGGTGGCTCACAGCCATCCGTGATGAGATCTGACGCCCTCTTCTGGAGCATCTGAAGACAGCTACAGTGTATTATGCCACAGTGTATTACGCTGGAGCGAGTGGGGCCAGAGGTCCTGAGTTCAATTCCCAGCAGCCACATGATGGCTCACGGCCATCTGTATAGCTACAGTGTACTCATACACATAAAATAAAAATAAATAAATCTTTTAAGAAACCCTAAAAAACGGACAAACAAACAACAACAAAAAAGCCATGGCACCTTGTAGCCAGTGTCACATGAAAACTTAAAAAGGCCAAACAGCATAACAGGATAAATCAAGCTTAGTGCAAGGACATTTTAATACCAATGGCAATCAACACAATACCAAAGTACAAAGTATGGTTATTACAACCAATTTGAAATGATGTACTTGACAAAATACATCCTTTCATGATTAAAATGACTAAATAAACTAGGAATACTAAAGCTTTTTTTAACTTACAGAGATATGTCCAAAGCATTCCTTCAGACATGCTTACTGGTGAACCACTGAATGTCTTTCCACTCTGCTCAAGCACAAGACTAAATTTGTCCATTCCCAAGAATTCTCTCCAACATTGTATTAGAACTTACAGCAAAGACGATTTGGCAAGAGAATATTAAAAAAAATACACTAACATGAGAAAATAAGTAAGATACCTTTATTTGCCCTATTTGTATAAGTTCAAAATCCTACAGAATGCATATGTATGCAACCACAATTAGAACTAATAAGTGAATTCAGCAAGGTTATAGAATACTAATATTTTTTTAACTTTTAAATTTTTTTAAAGATGTATTTATTTTATGTATATGAGTACATTGTAGCTATCTTCAGACACACCAGAAGAGGGCATCAGATCCCATTAGAGATAGTTGTGAGCCACCATATGGTTGCTGGGAATTGAACTCAGGACCTCTGGAAGAGTAGTCAGTGCTCTTAACCTCTGAGCTATCTCTCCAGCCCCTTTTTAAAATTTTATTTTATTTGTATGAGTAAGTACACTCTAGTTGTCTTCAGATACACTGGAAGAGGGCAACAGATTCCATTACAGATGGTTGTGAGCCACCATGTTGTTGCTGGGAATTGAACTCAAGACCTCTGGAAGAGCAGTCAGTGCTCTTAACTACTATGCCATATCTCCAGCCCCCAATATTTATTTAAAAATCAATTACCAGTCATAGCTTCTCATTGTATACTGAATAACATTAAATTTAAGAAAGGCATTTCCAACAGTCTAAAAAACTAAGGTATTTAAAAATATGTTTCACAAAAGAATTGAAAGACATGTACACCAAAAGGTACAAAGCAATTTACTCACAAAGAAAGTAAGATGGAAATAATGGAACAGTAGCCCATGTGTCAAAGGCCAACTTTATCACCACAGGGCTGATCCAAAAACGTAGTGAGGTGTGGAGTTGGTGACTGGGCTTGGAATAGCACTGACAGGGGTCAGATTTAGAAGGGCTTATGGAGGTCATTTCTTTTTTTCCCCAAGGCAGAGTTTCTCTGTATAGTCCTGGCTGTCCTGGAATTCACTCTGTAGACCAGACTGGCCTTGAACTCAGAAATCTACCTGCCTCTGCCTCCCAAGTACTGGGATTAAAGGCATGCACCACCAGTGCCCTGCCTGGAGGTCATTTCAAATAGCAATCATCAGAGGACTGCTGCCTATGGCAGCCAGTAATTAGAGAAAAGAAAGAGATTAGAGAAAAATCACACACACACACACACACACACTGAGTGGATGAAGCAAAGCAATCTCCAATAACTTCACACATACAAATACATACAGACATACAGATTGACTGATGGATAGACATTGAATGGATGGAGCAAGACTTTAACAAGTAGGCTCCAACCATTTTACACAATTAATGTTCTTCAGTATAAAATGTAGAAACCATGACTGGTGATGGATTTTTAAATAAATATTGGGGACTGGAGATATGGCTCAGCAGCTAAGAGCACATTCACATATATATAACATACACACACACACACACATATATATATACATATACACATATACACATTTGATGAATGAAACAAAGCTTCAACAAACTCCAACCATTTTACACACACACCCACACACACACACACACACACACACACACACACACACTTGGTGTGGATTGATGGAACAAAGCTCCAACAAATCTATTTTTTATCCCACAACTTATGTATCTCAGTGACATCTTTTAAGTAGTAGAGAATTACAGTGTGATTGCATTCTATTTTTCTTCTAGTGAATGACTATGAAAGGACATTGTGTTCCCCAAAACCTTTACATGAAAAAACCATTACATAATAAGGTAAAGAAAACAAATCATCCCCAAGAACCTACGAGAACATCCATAACTAAGCAACTTGCTATAGATTAACAAAGTGTGAGCAATCAAGATAATTTTTTCAACCAATTTTTCTTTCTTATTTTTTTTAAGATTCATTTATTTAATGTATATGAGCACACACTGTAGCTGTACAGATAGTTGTGAGACTTCATCTGGTTGTTGGGAATTGACCTTTTTTTAAGGACCTCTGGTCAACCTGCTTGCTCCGGCCCAAAGATTTATTTATTATTATAAATAAGTACACAGTAGCTGCCTTCACGAACCAGAAGAGGGCATCATATCTCATTATGGGTAGTTGTGAGCCACCATGTGGTTGCTGGGATTTGAACTCAGGACCTTCAGAAGAGCAGTTGGTACTCTTACCTGCTGAGCCATCTCACCATCCCTCATTAGCAATTCTTATTAAATCATATCAAGAGCTGAGGGCAAAATGGGTATAAGAAAGCAATCATTACCAATCCAGCCTCAATGAGAGTCACAGCTGCCAATGCTGGTTAGACTGCTATTGTCCTTGTTCCCTAACCTTACAAAGTCCCTTGCTCAAGTAATAAGAGTATTTTTTCCTGAACTTTAAATTGTTCCCTAAGATTTCTATGTTAGAGGCAGTAGCAAAAATATCTTAACCTAGCTTCACTAACAATTTTACTTTTCCAAATGCTTTCTAAGGGTGGTGGTCATAGCTGACCAGCTACTTCTTTGAGTTCTTCCCTAGGGTGGTGTCTGAATCGTTACCCTGCTCCAGCAGCAATGCCTGAAAGAGATCAACCATTCTTATTGTGAATTCCAGAGATACTGCCCATCGAGGGGCTGGAAACCCCTTAGAGTTTTCATACAGTTCTTAGATTAAGAAGGATGTGAAGGCAAAAAGCAGAGCAGAACTCCACAACTGTCTTCATGAAGTCTTCAGGATGTGTAGTCCTCCTGGTGTGCCTGTCTGAGGCACACCCACAGTGACAGAACTGGGCTGCATTCCATGAGTTGTTCCTCCTGCATGGCCCTTGACACTCATACTTTGACTCAAAACATTGAATACTCTTAAGAAGACAGTGCCTCCCCACCCACCTATAGGTGAAATGCACTCTTGAATGAAATCCCAACTGAGTTTTCTGATGATAGAAATAAACAATCTGATCTTATAATTCAGGCGAATGCTACAGTTTTAATTTAGCTCTAAAAAACGTTATGAAAGGACGAAGTTGACTCACATTTCTTGATTTCTGAATTTATTACAAAGTTATGGTAGAGAAGGAAGTAAGAAAAGAAAGAAGGAGGAGGGATGGAAGGAAGGAGGGAGGGAAGGGAAGGATGGGGGGAGGGATGGAGGGAGGGAAGGAGGGAAGGATGGAGGGAAGGAGGGAAGGAAGGAGGAAGGGAGAGAAGGAGGTAGGGAAGGAGGGAGGGAGGGAAGGTAGAAAATGAGGGAGACAGGGAACTAGAGCAAGAATTATTACATCATTAAAGTCTACAAGTAAAAACATGAAATTTCATAAAAGATTTCCACCACTTTCATAAATGCACGACTAATGGAGAGAAAGATAAGATTCTAAATTAGTTTTAAAAGGGTTGGGGGAGGATTCCAGGCTTACACAACCTTTTTAGCATCAATTTTGTTGAATGCAAAAGAAGCCCCTGAACTTGGTAGAACAATTTTGGACATTTACATATTTCGAAGACCTTCCAATTTTACATTTAATGCTGGAGTGATGAGTATTCTCATTTACAGAAGAAAAGCTCAATCAGATAATTCTTTGATCATTACAAACATACAGTATGATCTTTTTTGCCTAAAGCCTGCTAATACCTCCCATGGCAGTTGGAATGAAACACAACTTCTTTTCTTTTTTAAAAGATTTATTTATTTATTATATGTAAGTACACTCTAGCTGTCTTCAGATGCCCCAGAAAAGGGCATCAGATCCCATTACAGATGCTTGTGAGCCACCATGTACTTGCTGGGAATTGAACTCAGGATCTTTGGAAGAGCAGTGCCCTTAACTGCTGAGCCATCTCTCCAGCCTCACAACTTCTTTTTAAAAGTCACATTTCTTACTTTTACCTCTGAAGAATGGTCCTGTCTACAGTGACCCACAGGGATTTATCAGTACATTAGACTTGAAAACTGTCCCATTCTGAATAGCCTTTCTGAAAGAACTTGTTAAGTAAATTATCAACTAGATGCTAGCTTCTTGTCACCTTTCCCCTTTCTGACAGCAATAAATCAGCCATGATGTGGTAAATGCAGGACTTAAAGCTATGGGGTGGGAGAGAAACTGGATCCTGGAAGTTCTTCCAGAACATCATCCTGGGGGCCACTCTGAGAACCTATCTGATTTAACTTTCGCAAAGGGGTTATACTCATCTCCCTTCAGCCAATCATATATAAGAATTAATTTCGCGCTGGAGAGATAGCTCAGCGGGTTAAGAGGACTGACTGTTCTTCCGAAGGTCCTGAGTTCAAATCCCAGTAACCACATGGTGGCTCACAACCATCTGTAATGGGATCTGACACCCTCTTCTGGTGTGTCTGAAGACAGCTACAGTGTACTTACAATAAATAAATCTAAATAAATAAATCTTTTAAAAAAAAGAATTAATTTCTTGGGGCTGGAGAGATGGCTCAGCGGTTAAGAGCACTGATTGCTCTTCCAAAAGTCTGAGTTCAAATCCCAGCAATCACATGATGACGGCTCACAACCATCTGTAACAAGATCTGACGCCCTCTTCTGGAGTGTCTGAAGACAGCTACAGTGTACTTACATAAATTAAAAAAAAAAAAAGGAATTAATTTCTCATGTCCTTACTATGCCCTGTTATTGCCAAACTTTAATGTTGGTGCCAAGTAGACAGGCATAAAATGGCGTCTTGTTGGCCAAATGAGCCTCATTTCTTTCTCTGTGAATTGACCACGCCCCCGTGAATTCCCATTCCTATGCGTTGATTGACCACGCCCCCGTGAATTCCCATTCCTATGCGTTGATTGACCACGCCCCCGTGAATTCCCATTCCTATGCGTTGATTGACAGTACCACGCCCCCTCTGCTGTTTTGTCTTTTTTCTCACTGTTCTGGAGAACTTAGCTTAAAGCTGAGCTCAGCCCGCTGCTGACTTCATGCCCACAGGGGCCTTCTTTCTGTGGTTTATGCTCCCGTTCTTTTTTTTTTAATTCTAACGATTTATTTATTTTATGTATATGAGAACACAGTAGCTGTCTTCAGAAACACCAGAAGAGGGCATCAGATCCCATTACAGATGGTTGTGAACTCCCTTGTGGTTGCTGGGGATTGAACTCAGGACCTCTCGAAGAGCAGTCAGTGTTCCTAACCTCTGAGCCATCTCTCCAGCCTTATGCACGTGCCCTGTCTTGTTTACTTGTGTCTTTTGTTCTTTAAAACCTTCTAATTTTAGTGTACTTAAAGTGACGAATAATTCTGCTTCTTTGTCTTTGTGTGTCTTGTATAAGAAATTCTCATTATGATGCCACAACAGTCTTCTCTTATCAGTCCAGTTTCCTTTTGATTTTCACATCTGGTTTAACCTACCTGGAACTAATGTAAGATTTTTATCTTTTTAAATATAGAACGGCATTGAGTTAAACAGAAGTTGTTGATTGAGTCCTCCTTCTTTATTTGTCAAACATTTTCTATTAAACGGCAAGTTCTTCCATGTGAGTTGACCTCTTTCTAGGACCCCCTCCCCAGCATTCCACATTATCATACTGTTTCAGTTTCTGTGCTTCAGGCTAAGTTTTGAATTCTAATACGCAACCTAGCCCTTCAAGATATCTCAGTTCTGGGCAGGCTAGTGCATGTCTGTAATCTTTTATACTTGTGAGGTAAGGAAGGAGCGTGTGTTTGAGACTAGCCTGGCACAATGCCGTGATAAAGTACCTCATAGCAGAAAAACAAAGTGCCAACTGTCCTTCCAAACATCAAACCTTAGTTGCCGATGTGTGGGAGTCTCTAAAGTAACACTCTCCAATTAGCTGCTTTCATCTTTTCAGTCTTGCCACAGAGGTACGATTTTGAAAATCCACAGGTATTGAAAAACAACTTCGGTGTGTTGTGTTGTTTTAGCTTTCTATATCTGTGACAATACTTGAGAGGACAACTTAAATGGAGACATTGTTTTGGCTCATGGTTTCAGAGGTTTCAATCCATGGTTTGTTGGCTCCATTACTCTGAGCACGAGGCAAGGCATTCTGGGTATGAGGACACAATGTAGAGGAGGAAGCTAGTCACTTCACAGTGGACAGGAAGCACGGAAAGAGGCAAGATCCAGGGCAAGATGGATCCCAAGGACAGTTCCAAGTGACCTACATCTCCAATTACGCTCAAGCCCTTGTGGACAAGTCCAGGCCACAGACTTTGGGCTGCATGAGGCCATAATAGAAATGTGACCCAACCCAAAATAATAAATTTATATATGACCTTATGAATATTTTGAGACTTGATTTCCCAGTTCTGGGGCATAAACTCTATATGACCTTGCTCTGTTACAGTGTGAAAAGGCTGAACATTTCTTTGTGTTTCCAGCACTTCTCCAAATAATACCATCAGCTTGGGACCAGGGCACATGAGTATGTGGAATATATTTTATATTCAAATCCTAACAAGTAGTTAATTTAAAAATTCACTAACTTATTCAATAAATGACTTTGCTATATCAATACTAGATTTTTTATTAATATTGTACAGATTCTTTAATAGGTTAAAAAGATAATTGTAGTTTAACATACAATTAAAGGAGATTAATACAAACATGGATAAATGAATTACTACTATTTAGTAAATATTCTGGGAATAATTTCCTTTCAGTTTAGAGAACTCTTAAATCTTATATATCTTTCTCTATAGTGTAACAAATTTCAATTCAGTCATTCGGTCAAAGGATATAATGAAAAAAAAGCAGAACAAATAATATCCATATTTTGGTCCTTGGTGAATACATTTTGGCTAGCGGAGAAAAAGGAGTATGGTAGTTTGAATATATCTAACCCTGGGAGTGGCTATTTGGAGGTGTGGCTGGAGTAGGTGCGGCCTTGGAATAGGTGTGTCACTGTGGGTTTGGGCTTTAAAACCCTCATCCTAGCTGCCTAGAATCCAGTCTTCTCCCATTTGCCTTCGAAACAAGATGTTGAACTCTCAGATCCTCCTGCACCATGCCTGCCTGGATGCTGCCATGTTCCCACCTTGATGATACTGGATTGAACCTCTGAACCTGCGAGTCAGCCCCACTTAAATGTTGTCCTTATCAGAGTTGCCTTGGTTATGGTGTTTGTTCTCAGCAATAAAACTCTAACACAAGGACCTAACTTTAGAGAATGTACTTTTGAATATGTAAACACTTTTAAAAAGGAAGATTCTCCAATAAATACTAAAGTCAAACATTGGAATAGAGGAAAAACACTACAAGAAAGTAATAAGAAAATGATTGCTTAGGAAACATATAGCAAACATTTATATAACACATGTACAATATACATGTGTATATTCATGTGTTCAATGTAGCCTATATTCAGATTTACAGAATATGTGCCAGGGAAGAAATACTGAAGAAAATACAAACACGCAGACATATCACACTGACAAGAAGGAATACAGAATTCCACTGCAAATTTATGTGAAAATAGAAGCCTATTATATCTACTTAAAAACATAGAAAACGGGCTGGTGAGATGGCTCAGCGGGTAAGAGCACCGACTGCTCTTCTGAAAGTCATGAGTTCAAATCCCAGCAACCACATGGTGGCTCACAACCACCCATCATGAGATCTGACACTACAGTGTACTTATAATAATTAAATAAAGAATAAATAAATCAAGAAAGAAAGAAAGAAAGAAACGTAGAAAACTTGCAAAGAAAGCATGCACAAGAGCTGGGAGATGGTTCAGTTGGGTAGTGGGCTTGCTGAGCCATCTGGGAGGACCTGAGCTTGGATCTTCAGAACTCAAGCAAAGGCTGGGCAGTGTAACCCCAGCTGTCATTCATAACCCCAGCAGTCCTGCACCTAGTTGGGAGGTAGAGGCGACAGCTCTCTGAAAGCTCACAGGCCTGCCATTTGCATGGGTGAACAGGAGACCCTGTCTCAAACAAATTGGAAGGTCCTCAAGGACTAACAAGGACGGTATCTTCTGACCCGTAAACACACATGTAGTCACATACACTCACATATATACCATACAAAGAGGAAACAAGACAAAGCCCCCTCCCCCCTGCAAAACAAAACAAAACAAACACAAAACCACAAGAGCCAAAATTTGATAGACAAAATGGCCAAAAAGATATAGTTCCCTTTACTAAAAGATTTGGAATTTTATTCCAAGGTTTCCCCAGGAGTTTGGGTTCCCAACAGGTACCAATATTCAAGGCCTCCTAAATACAGTACCTGTGGTCCAAGGTGTACATAAAGTTCCGCGTTATGCAAGCACCCTTACCTTAGAGGATGACTTCCAGTGCTATTTCCGGTGAGTCTGACGTCATCATGTTCAAGTCACATTGTATTTCCACTGTGAGCCTCTGTACAGGTCAAGGTGAGAGTACCTCCCAAGTAGCTCACTTTTTGGTTGACTTGGAACCCCTTGGGAAGACGGTTTCTCCTTTCTGCTAGGTTGCTCGTAGAGCTCTAGCTCCCTTCTGCTAAACCAGCTAGTGAGACACTTGATTAAAACCATCCACCAAGAAACGTGCTTTTCTTCAATGAGTGTCAACTGTTTGAAAATTATGATTTACTTTGAAAAAAAAAAGAAGAAGAATCAGGTATTTTGATCACCACCTTCAGTG
This sequence comes from Mastomys coucha, assembly GCF_008632895.1. Lineage (NCBI taxonomy): Eukaryota > Metazoa > Chordata > Mammalia > Rodentia > Muridae > Mastomys > Mastomys coucha. The sequence continues at coordinate 8,960,177 of NW_022196913.1, forward strand.
AAAAGCTCTTCTTGAAAGTTTAAGGCATGAGGGAACTGAACACTTTGCTCAGCGGGATCAGTGTAAATCACAGGAGACCAGATTTGGCAGCCAGGCGCATTTTGCACATGGGCACGCGTTTGAGGAGCTACACATTTTGCACACGAACGTATCTTTAGATAGGACACGGGGATTTAAGCTTCTCTTCTAAACACATGACTTGTTAGTGGACGTATATTCACATGTGTCAACACGAACACACATTTTGCACTCTTCTGGTTTGCATGTCACCCTTATGGCGGTGACAGCGGAGTGGGGACGCTCAGGTGGCACGCGGCGGACACAGAAACTACAACTCCCAGCGGTGGCCACGGTGGCAGTCAGGCCCCGCCCAGCGGCCTGCGCTCTGGGTTAGGTCCCGGCTCAGGTCCCGGGTTAAGTCCGGGCTCAGGTCCCAGCGCTCGGAGTCACAAAGCCGGTAGGCAGGGGCGCCCAGCCGGCGAGCCGCATGGAGCCGGGTGCCGGAGACCGCTGCTTCCTGGGAGATGTGGGTACGTGCTTCGCGCCGCAACGGCCAAGGACACCACACCGGGGCTGGAGTCAGGACCATGAGACCAGCTCTTGGGGACAGAGCAAGCTCATGGGTGGCCTTTGTCCCAGAGATGGGCATCGCGCGCCGTTCCGAGGTGGTGGTGGGTCAGAGGCGTTGGGGTGGGGTGTAGTGATTCGAGTTGGGTCCGGACGATCCTGGTCATCTCAGACCGGCGTTTAATGTCTGTCGCCTTATTCCTGGCCGGTGAACTGTGGGGCTGGTCTTCTCTGTGATGCACCAGGTATGGGATTCAGAACCGCCAGTCTACCAGAGCACCGCACACTTTGGGGAGCATGCGGGATCGTTGCCCAGTTCACCGGCAGAGTCTGGGGAGTGTGCATTGGACACACTGGTTGGCAGCCTCATCAGGAGCCCACTGCGGTCTCGGCACCACCTCCCGGGCGTTTGGTGCAGTGTATTGCTTGCGGGGTTACAGCATCCTACACATACATGCTACAGCAACCAGGGAGTCTGCTCCAGATTGAGGTCATAGGACCTCATATGGGACATACCTGCTGCTAAAGAAGTGCTCTCTCCCTTTGGGGCTGTCTTAATCCATAAATGGATTAGAAGGCAAAGGGGCATTCTTTGGAGAAGTTAATTTTTTTTCTTGTTTACAAAATAATATGGTAAATAGAAAGGACAGTAACATTGTGCTTCGATAGCTTGAAAAGAAATAGAAAGAAATCCAAAATGTTCCTTTATGCGAGTTAAAAAAGTAGTGTAAAGAAAATCGAGTTAATTTAGCTGCAATTTGTTATGATTGTCATTGCAATCATAACAAGGTTGATAGATTTTTTTTTTTTCTTTTTGAGACAGGGTTTCTCTGTGTAGCCCTGGCTATCCTGGAACTCACTTTGTAGACCAGGCTGGCCTCGAACTCAGAAATCTGCCTGACTCTGCCTCCCAAGTGCTGGGGTTAAAGGCGTGCACCACCACTGCCCTGCTTAGATAGATCTTTTAATTAATTTCTGCAAAACAAACACCTTCAGAATGATCAAAGACTCTTTACTAAGCACCTGCTTTTCTTGGCACCCTAGGCGGGCCCAAGACTTTGACCCTGATAGCGTGGTCACTATTTGATTCGTGTGACTAGGCATTGAATGGCTAACCACAGAAGCCTACTAAATATACATTTTTGTTCAGGTAGGGGTTTAGTATGGTAGGGCCGTAAGTTCCAGGCCAACCTAGGCTACATGTCACAATCTTGTCTCTAAATATTTTAAAAAACACCACTCTCAAGTATATTTTCTGCATAGCTTGTGGAGAAGAAAATCATATTCTTGATTAGTGGGTGCATATGTATTTGGGTTCTTGGATATTTTTGACATTGTAATTTTAGAAATTTAATATGCATCTCCAAAAATGTGTCCTGCTGGTATTTGTATTTCTGGCCTAAGCTGAAGGTGTTGGATCCAAAACAGTATCACTGTTCCAGTAAAAGTGGAACCCACTACAGGGAACTTTAAGTGTAACATTCTGACTTCTCATTTTATATTCTTGCTGAATGGTAACGGAAATATTTATGTGGACCACTTTTAGATTGCTTTCGTTTGCTTATGTAGACATATTCCCCTTCTTTCGATTTCATGAGGTCTTTGGAGAGAAAGGAAAGAAAAGATCTTCCATGTGTCATTAGGAACCCCTGGTTTTACCGTTTTTATCCCTGGGACACGCTCAGTCTTAGCAAGGATTCAGGATGCTTTTCAAGGCGTAGAGGGATACTTTGAATGGTTAGAATGGAACACTTACCCTAAAGTAGGCATTCGAAGAGAGCTTGTTGACAAACAAGCTCCAAAGCTTACCTGAGGCTGAAGAGGTTCCAGAGGAAATAATAGTAAGTTATAAACACGTTTATGAACAAAACAGCACATTCTTATCTTCTGTAACAAGGCCCTGTGAAAAGTCACCTCCTTCACAAGAGAACTAAGGTGGCTGATTGAAATCCTTTTTGAAGTTCTACAGGAACTAAGAAGATAAGCCATACCTGGAGGTTCTTACTGTAATCTCAGCTGCTAGGTGGCCCAGATGGGAGAATTGTGAATTTAAAGCCAGGCCAGCTCAGGCCAAGGGTCAAGGACCTCTCTCAAAAAGAAAAACAAAAACAAAACAAAACAAAACAAAACAAAAAAAACAAAAGCAAAACCAAAACCAAAAACAAACAAACAAGACAGGATGAGAGCACAGGGCTTTGTGGCGTGAAGCGCAGGCTCGCTGTGCTGTGTGGTCGGGTTGTGGGAACTAAGGGAGCGCACCCTCACCTAAACGATTTAGGATGACTAAAGGCAGGGAAGGAGGGCAATCACTGGTTCTAAGTGAGCTCCTTTTCAGCAGGGAGAGGAGTGGTTCATTCTGGGCCAGTTTCCTGATTCTTTTACTTAGTTGCCAATCTGTTTCACTTTCCCTTACTTCCTTTCACTTTCTTTTCCTGACTTAGTCTTTCAAGTCTATGCTTCCAGTCCCTCTCTGAAGGGAAATATTTCATTTCATTTTTTTTTTTTTTACCTCATTGTAAGTTTTTTTTTTTTTAAATATAGACTGAGATTATTGTCCCTCCCCCTCCCCCTTTACATTGAGTGCCTTTTAAAGTCACATCACAGATCATTTGCATTGTGTTTTGTTTTGTTTTGTCAAAGACTATTTTGGAGATTCATGATTAAAACATTTAAAAAGATATGCTTGAGAACTATCTTAAAAACTGATAAAAGCAACCCAAATTTAAAGTAAGGATTTCTACAAATAACGAGATCTATTTTTCTCTTGGAAGTCAAAGTGCCTGTCAATTTCAGGTCTGTTAACATTTAAATACAGACTGTACAATTAAAGCTGGATGCTAATGATCTGTAACACTAAGTGTCTACTTTGGGCTGTTCTTGGGCACATCTATTATGTTTAGTGGTCGTACGATCCTGAGGAACAGGCTCTGTCATGTGTACAGTGAGGAGGGCAAACCCTCCAGTGCACCCAGTGCGTAGAGATAACCTCAGGAAGACAAAGAGGCTGGTCTGTCCCTACACCTGTACCAACACTGCCTTTGGAAGGAGGTTTGCAAAGGTAAAGGGGTCATACTCTTGGCTCTCCCAGCTTGTGAGTCTGTTGTATAATATCTCTAAAGTCCTCGGCTCCAGAAGTCATCGTTAATGACACAAATCTTAGTTTCCCAAGGCTCTAGGGATGAGTCACTCGGGATAAGACCCTGGATTTTTCCCTGAGTGCTAAATAAAGATAAGTGTGTCTTGAAGCATCCCCTGCTGCATCTTGTTCCCAACCATGGCATTCACAGTTCTTCCCTGGTGGTATCCCAGCATGTGTGGCTGGCACATCCTGTATCTATGTTTATTTATCTTCATTTGTTTGTTTTTGTTTTTCTAGATAGGGTTTGTCTGTGTAACAGCTCTGACTATGCTGGGAACTAGCTCTGTAGAGGAGGCTGGCCTTGAACTCACAGAGATCTACCTCCCTCTGCCTCTCAAGTGTTGGGATTACAAGTGTGTGCCGGCAGCCTCTCCCCCATTAAACACTTTTATTTTTAGTTATTACATGGTGCATGTGTGTGTGTGTGTGTGTGTGTGTGTGTGTGTGTGTGAAAATGCAATGCCTACATCCAACTTCCTGGTGTTGGAGTTAAAGGCAGTTATAAGAGACTTGGGGAACAGCTTAAGGTACTCTGGAACCACTGAGGCATCTCTCCAGATCCAAGTACACCCTGTTTTATGCTATGCTGGGGATCAAACTCAGGCTTTGTGCATGCAGTCAAGCTCTCTACCAACCGAGCTTCATCTCTAATCTTCAGATCCCCTTCAATGACTTACTTGGAATAAGATTGCCAATTCATATCACATCGAAGAAGGCATCCCTGAGGTTTGACCCCCCCGCCCCCATTCACAGTCACAGTGATGGAGCACTTTGCCCTGAATATGTCCTCGGTGGGTTTGAAGATGCTCTTTTTTGGAGTGGGCCTGCTTACTCCTGAGAGATGACAGGGCTAGAGAGAGGCAGCTTCAGTCACAGCCACGATCCCTGTCAACGTTAAGGTCAAGTCCAGCCTAGCACTGGACATATCTATAGTATACTGTGGAGGAGGGTCTCTGGAAAGTTGGCTTGTTCTGCACTGGGCATGCTGGGGAAGGGCAGCCACAATCCTAGTTTTCCTGGACAGTAGCTGGGCCTGGGATGTACAGCTCCTTCTTGAGCTCATGCAGCAGGTCTCCGTCCTCTGTAATTAAGTGAGATGCGGATAAACCAACAGGGAGGAAGCAGGTGAAGAAGACACTCTTTTGCTGCTTGTCCTGGTATGAATGCTCACACCACAGCTGCCAGGCCAGGAGAGTCCCTGATGATTATGTGGAGCTCACTATTTGTAAAGGATGTGGGCTCCATCTCAGAGGACCAGGAACTGAGTAGATAAACAGGGTAGGAACTCAGTCTGCCAACGACAGTGGAAGCCAGAGACATTAATGCCTATGGAGTGCTTCTCAGAGATTCCTCACTAAGGAGAAGCAGGGACTCTAGACTGTGTTGAAGAAAAGACTTTGAAGGTGAGTCAGTATGAAGTTTATTAAGACGTGATAGAATATTATCTGGGGCTTGTTGGCCAGTCAGTCTGGCCTGGTTAGTGAACTCCAGGTTCAGTGAGAGACTCCATCTCATAAGACAATCGAAAACACAATTAAGGAAGACACAGAGAATCAACCTCTGGCCTGACATACATGTGCACATGAACCAGCAGTACACACACAAAAATTAGAAGTCACTAGAAGGCTGTGACGGAGGTCCCACATGGCCATCTTATTATTTGGCTACGTAAGGAGGAGGGGAGATGGGAGCAAGCTGGTAATGAGAGAGCAATTATATAGCAAAGATTGAAGAGTGAGCCCCAGCCCCAGAGGGAGCTTGCTAAAACAGTACAGGGGCTCAGGTTTCCAATGCAGCTCTACATTCAAGGACATAATGCTAAGATTCAGAAATAGGGCAATTTATCATAACTGTGCTCTTGGCACTGGGTTAGAGCAGCCGAAGTGAAGCCTGACCAGCCAACCAGTTTCCCAAATGACTGTGTGTACCCTTCAGGAGTCTATTTAAGGTTCACATCCACATGTTATCTTTCCCATCGCCCTTCCTGATCATTGCTACTGGTCTTTATGAAGAGAATGTGTTATTCCTCCCTGATTTATAAACCTAGAGGAGACATCCAGTGGTTAGGAGTACCAGACGCAGCATAGATGACTAACGTCCTTCTCTGCCGTAAAGCTATCTTTTTCTGGTGTCAGTGAGCATGTTCTTCTCAGGCTTCTTGTTACTGAAGGGCTACTATTTCTTACTTAGATTTGGAATAATCTGGAAGACACACCTCTGAGGATTTCTGGGAGAGCCTTTCCAGAAAGGTACCACTAAGGAGGGAAGACACAAAGGAATGTGGGTGACTCCAATCCACGAGCTGGGGTCCCAGTCAGAATAAAAAAGGAAAAAGGCTGAAAGTGATCTGATTCCTAGCGTTCATCTCTCTCTGCTTCCTGACTGTGCACAGTGTGTGAGTTGCCTCCCGCTTCCAATGCATGCTTTCCCTGCTATGATGAATGTCCTCTGTTCCTCTGAGTAAAGCCTTCCTTCCTTAAGTAGCATCCATCTGTCGTGTGTTTTGTCATTGCAGTGAGAAAAGGAACCCATACAGTTACTCTTACAAAATTTAAAAGCATTTTATGCCTATGGGTGTTTGGCCTGCTTGCATGTTTGTGTACCACATGTTTTCAGCGGCATCAGAGGCCAGAAGAGGGTATCAGATCCTTCAGGACTGGAGTTAACAAATGATTATGAATCCTCCACATGGGTGCTAGGAATTGAGCCCAGGTCTTCTGGCAGAGCAGCCAGCACTCTTAACAACTGATCCATCTCTCTAGGTCTCTTCTAAACACTTGAATTGTGGTAAAGAGCATAGAGCTAAAGGTTACCATCTGAACATTTTCAGATGGAGAGTTGTTTCATTACATTACATTGCACAATGAGCGTACCAGCCATCACCCTTCACCCACAGAACTATTCATCCTGCAAGACTGATCCTCATATACCCATTAGATGATAACTCTCCACCCTCCTCGGTCCCATCATGCTGCTTTCTGTCCCTACAATTGTGTTTACTTTAGGTATCTTGTGTGAGTGGAATCTTAGGGGATATGGCCTTTCATGACTGGCTTATTTCATTCAACATAATGGTTTCAAGGTTTATTCATGTTTGCTCCTATTTTCTCCCTACGTAAAGCTAATGTTTATATACCACATTTTGCTTATCCACTCATTTCTTGATGAACACTTATGTGTATCATTTCTATATTTGTTGTGTTTCCTTACAGGAGTATGGGTGAAGGATTACTTACAGAATTAGAGATAACTCAAAGACAGTTGCATGTCCACCCCAGCATGGGCAATGATAGCATTGGAAAGCTGGAGTTCACTGTACAACTTGTAAGCAGCTGCACACAGAAGCTGTCCTTTATAGGCAGCTAAGTTGGTCTGAGCTTCTTCTAGGCTTGGTGTATTTAAGATTGTCTCTCATCAGCCCTTACTATTTCTCTATGTGTGAAGAGTGAGAGACTTTATGAATTTGGTCAGTTTCAGGACCTTCCTGATCTATTGAGTTGTTTGCTTCCTGTTTTTGTTCCTTGGAGAGTGGAATGTTTCACCTCCCGTTAGAACATCCAGAACTTCCAGCGTCTTAATGAGCTTCCCTCCAGGAGTGAATGTTTTATCTCAGAGAAAACTGCCATATAACATATAGGTATGAAGAAGCATCTCGTTGCAATTTCAGTTTGCATCTCTTTAATGATTAGTGATGTTGACAATCTTTTCATATGTTTGTTGACCGTTTGTATGTATCCTTTGGATAAGTGTCTGTTAAAACCCTTTGCCTATTTTAAACTTGTTTGATTTTTATGTTGTTGAATTGTAGTTCTTTATATGCCACGGACCGGGATTTCTCGCGGGGGTCCCTGTTCCGTGGGACACGGGATTCTGGCCAGGTGGACACGGGATAAGGCTTTGACAAACAGACTACACACGGGTGGTG
>NW_022196913.1:8968868-8976414 GCF_008632895.1 Mastomys coucha
TCCTCCTGCTCCTCCTCCTGCTCCTCCTCCTGCTCCTCCTCCTGCTCCTCCTCCTGCTCCTCCTCCTGTTTCTCCTCCTGTTTCTCCTCTGCTTCTTTTGCCTCCACTTTTGGCTATCACATTTGCTGTTTCTGATTTCTGTCTTATTGCTGCTAAGACTATTGCAGCTGATACTCGTTCTACTGGACTATGTGGTTATTGGTAATTGCATTTCTTTTAAAGATAGATCATATAAAGGAAAAAAAGTTGGTTGTCTTTTTCCAATTTTGGAATATTTTATACAGTTAAAATTCATTTCAGCAATTCCATCCATTCATCCATTCATCCAATCATCTAGCATCCTGGTGAACACAAGCAACTTTGTTCAGCTTTTAAACCATGCGTACATACTAGGTGCTGGGAACACAGTACTGAATAAGTCAGGCTGGACCTGCAGCCTCTGTGGTACTTCCATGTACTTGCCTGGGTACTTGGGAGATTTTGCTTCTGAATTCCCACCACTGGGAATGTTCTTCCATTGCCGCCATTCTGGTGTGTTGAGCTGTTGTTGCATTGGCCTTGCCCCTGACTAGGAGCTGTCTATTACTGTGTCTTACAAATCTTTGTGTATGGAAGTAGAGAGTGCTGATTCCATGTAGATAAGCTGCTGGATGGCTATATGGAAATTACTGCACAGGATATATTAGCTCCACCTCAGGGACCTTTCTGGTTCTAGTGGACTCTTCTTTTGTCCCCTCTCCCCCTCCTCTCTTACTTTTCTCTCCCCACCACCCCAACACAAACCTAAGATTTACCTTATCCTCTTTTTAAAAGTTTCATGAAACTTCTCTTACTTGGGGGTTTTCACCTCTCACTGACTTTAAACTGTTATCTCACTATTTCTCACCATCCCTTCAAACTGTATATTGCTACTTATGGGGTACATCCCTCTTGGTATGTAAGGTACAGCATACAGAGGTACACATGTGGAACTGTTGGGTGCAGCAGTGAGCTATAAGGCATATAGCTGTAAGGGACCAGGGGAGAGAGATGGGCTCACAGTATGAGCCAGATTTATAGCCCAGACACCCTTATATGCCCTAGCAAGAACTTTGAGCTTCACTCTAGCTACTGGGGATTGCTTATGGATTTTAATAGGAGCATTGGGACCAATTACATGGTTACATATGGTGTCTTGGCTGCCAATGGGCCTCAGAGCCTCGTGTGGATTCTTTTGTTTTGATAGAAGCAGGAGGGTCTTAAGGATGCTGTTTCCTTCATAGGTTTCTGGGTGGAGCGTACACCTGTGCACGAGGCAGCTCAGCGGGGTGAGAGCCTGCAGCTTCAGCAGCTGATTGACAGTGGAGCGTGTGTTAACCAGGTCACTGTGGACTCAATCACACCCCTTCACGCAGCGAGTCTGCAGGGCCAGGCCCAGTGTGTGCAGCTGCTGCTGGCAGCTGGCGCCCAGGTGGGTGACCATTCGCCATTGACAGCCACCTAGTGGCAGCTATGGGAGTTGGTGGGACATGCTCAGGAGAGCACTAGAGAAAAGACTGTAAGGTGCGCAAGGATGTGGATAGACAGGCTGCTTAGGGTGCTGAAAGCCATGGGAGGAGGCAGGATGGTTGCTGTTGGCCAGAGCAGGTTCATGGATGGGGCACTTATTAGCAAAGTAGTTTAGCACAGCTCTGCTCTGAGATGACCAGGTAGACTCCTCTGTGATTACCTGGGCCCCAGGCTGAACAGCTACTGTGTGGGTTTGGCTGGTTTTTTTTTTTTTGTTTGTTTGTTTGTTTTGTTTTGTTTTTAAGATTTATTTATTTATTTATTTATTTACTTATTTATTTATTTAAAGTACACTGTAGCTGTTTTCAGACACACCAGAAGAGAGCATCAGATCTCATTATAGATGGTTGTGAGTCACCATGTGGTTGCTGGGATTTGAATTCAGGACCTCTGGAAGAGCAGTCAGTGCTCTTAACCACTGAGCCATCTCTCCAGCCCCTTAGTTTTGTTTGTTTTGTTTTTTTTCCTTTTTTTTTTTTTTAAGGAGGTCGACCAGTTGTCTTTTTTATTAAAAGATGAGTAAGTACTAAAAGGTAGCCTGTTTCTTTAACAAGTGTAGAAGGAAGGAATCACTGTCTAGGTTTAACAAATAGAGTTCTTAAGTCCAGGAAATACAGTATGAGTTGCTGGCATAATCACTGGGATAAGGCAGAGAAAAAAAGATAACAAAACAAACTTCTGACCTGGCTGCCCTCACTAGTGTGCACATACATAGCACAGTTAGATTTCATTGCGGGTGGTTTCCATTCTGCAGGCTATCTGCCTGCTTAGCAGAGCTGGCAACATCTGCACTGGCCCCTTTGTCTTTGGAGAATACAGGACTCTGGTCTCTAGGCTCACCATGTAAGTGCAGAGTGAACACAGCATACCATCTACCCTTCCCTGAAGCTTAGGATGGAACAAATTTCACAGTATTCAGTGTGAACCCACATAGAAGTCTAACTTGGATAAATTCTAAGTGTGTCTTTCCAGTTTAGGGCATTGACTTCTTCCTGGCCTATGATTTTTTCATGCAGTATGCTAAATAGTCTCGAGCATTTCTTTTTAGTCGAAGCTCAACTTAAAATCCATCTTGAAACTTGCTTCCCCAGCCTCAGGCTCTCCATTCTGCCCTATGTTTGTTATTTGCTTGGGGGCTATAGTGAGGGTGGGGCTGAGTTTTATCCTGCCCTGGTGGGAAGAGACCCTCCAATGAGAGATTTCTGTATTTTAGAGGCTCCTACATTCCTACCCCAATCCATGCATTTTTCTCTTTGAATGCCCTCCCATGGCTTGGTGTGGACCAGCAAACTGGTAATTTTAAGACATTAACTTTGCAAAGATGGACCTGTGTAAAATTTACAAAGTGTCACTGCATTCATTTGGCTAACCCTTTGACATCTGCTTCTTCTGTCGTTTGAGGTGGACGCACGCAACATTGACGGCAGCACCCCTCTTTGTGACGCCTGTGCCTCAGGCAGCATCGAGTGTGTGAAGCTCTTGCTGTCCTATGGGGCAAAGGTCAACCCTCCTTTGTACACGGCTTCCCCATTACATGAGGCCTGCATGAGTGGTGAGTCCATGTGTTAGGGACAAAAATTGCCCAAGTACAAAGCACTCAGAGCCCAAAGGAGGTTGGCCTGTATGGATATGGGGAGTCACCAGTAGGATCTCTCAGTTCTTGTCTCCTTGAAGAAAAGAATTCAGTCAAGAGACATAAACAGTTTAAGCAGAAGTTCATTTATCAAAGCTCATCAAAAACAAACACTCCACAGAGAGATTGAAATGGGCCACCAAAGTCTGAGCAGCCCAGAGAATTCTGAGTTGTGAATCTTAAAGACATTTTTTATGAATATTTGTGAGGTAGGTGGCATGTTCTCCTAAACTATGGTGGGTCAGACTTTTCATTTTAGGATATTTCTACTTATGATCCTCTCAGGAAAAAAAAGTCCCACAAAAGAAGAGATATAGGTCAAAAACCTCAATGCCAGCAGTAGTACAATGATGTCAGGTTGTGTGGGGATGTGGCCCCTCCGTTAGAAGAGAAGAAGGCCCAAGCCTTGATCCAAACCTGCCCTGACAGAAGAGGGAACAGGAAAAAAGTGGGAGAGGTGCTGGGGGACAACTTGCATAGCAAGAATGCCAGAGAAAGTTTCCTTCATCCAGCAGACTGGCTGGATGCTGGGATGCCAACAGCCACGTGTGTTTTCTGCAGCCTGGATGCTTCCCAGACATGGTGCAGGAGGACTTGGAGTTGAGGGTCAGGATGCTCTTTGCTCCCTGTGTCCAAGTGGTTTCCGCTATCTTCTGTCCTCAGCAGGAAAGCGGACACAAGCCTTTTCTATCCCAGCCAAGTGTGCTACAAATTCCTGAAGACAGAAGTGAGATGCCTTTGGAATCTCTTAGGACAATGCTGTTAACAGCCGCTTTGTATATTGAGATAAAGGCTCTTTCCCCATGATTTCTTGTAGGGCCACCTTTTCAACTGCTGTTTATCATGGCTACCATTTCCGGTGTGTGTATTCATGATCATCTTTATCTCCCCCCCCACACTTATTTCAAGGGAGTTCTGAGTGTGTGAGGCTTCTTATTGATGTTGGAGCCAACCTGGAAGCACATGATTGCCATTTTGGGACACCTTTACATGTTGCCTGTGCACGGGAGCATTTGGACTGTGTCAAAGTGTTGCTCAATGCAGGTATGTTGCTGTTTGCCTAAGCTACTATTGACCTGAGTGGATAACTTAACTGCACCATGCTAGCAGATGGCTGGGTAGCAGAAGCAGATAGACTGGTTCTTCCACTTCACAGAGAGACCTTGGTCTTGGCCTCTGTATTTATGAAACTGGAAAAATAAAACCTATTTTCCCATGTGTTGGGAATATTCTCAATAATGCTTTTATAATACCTGGTATACAGTCATGACTCAATAAATGCATTTGATTATCTATCTATCTATCTATCTATCTATCTATCTATCTATCTACCTCTCTATCTACCTACCTATGTGTGTATACACATGTATATGGGTGCCTGCAGAGTCTGGAAGAGGGTATTAGGTCCCTGGGGCTGGAGTTATAGGCAGTTGTGAGAACAGCATTTCTCAGTCCACCAGCATGTTACACTTTAAGGCTCTTTCATAGTTTTTTCAGAAAAGCGAAATCTCCTTTCCAAGTGTCACCAGTGTACCTTTCCTGATGCTCCACTGGATTAAACTAGGTCTTATCCCTATAGTCCAGCTTTGTCAAATTTAGAAGGAAAGGGATTGTACCACCCTGGAGCTACAGGTGGGTCTGTCTTCTCACCCCACCCCGACTTTTTTATTGTATACTTTTTCATTGTGAAATATTTCCATCCTGTATAGAAGCAGAGAGAAGCAGCATAGTCCTGTGGACTCACATAAGCTTTACAGAATTAATGAGATTCTATACTACCGAGGCTGAGCCATAAGCCTGCTGGAGACCCTAAGAGAGAGAACCACATTCCGCATCTCCCGGAAAACATGTGGCAGGTGCTCGTGCAGTGCCATCAGGGGTCCTGGCTCTGCTGGCGGATCTGTGCCATGTATGAAGTGGTAGATCTGTACTCCACAGGTGGACAAAGAGGTGGCTGCTCCTTTTCTTTTTGTCAGTAGAGGGCTGAGTTAAGGAATTAGACCGTGTTTGCAGAGGAAGAGAGCTGGTGAGGATCAAAGTCCACTTGCTGTGGTTAAGTAACTTTTCACCTGATAACTAACAGTGAATATTTAACTCTTCTGGAAGTGTCCAGAGGCAAGGATTATTTACAGTTCCATCTACTTGGCAGAGCCCATGTTCCTGGGCACTGAGTCATTTGTGCCGATGGCCCAGGATTGTGGCCATTTTCAGCTGTGTGCTAGGGTGTCTTAGGGCAGCCCTCACCTCGCTGGCTTCTGTTTTACTCCAAATCACATTAATCCTATTTTGTTTTGAAGTGAAGATATTGGTAATGAGCCAGCTTTGACTCCTTTTTCTGAAGCATGGAATTGACAGTACTTAATGGCCAGAAGGAGTTGGTTGTTTTACCATCTCCCTGCTTGGCCAAGACATGAAATGACTATTATGCCACAAAGTCCCTCCTTCCTGACATTCTTCCCTCCCCTCTCCTTCTGCTACTGCTTTAGCTTTCTAATAGAAAGTCTGTTGGTGTTGGCCATCTCTTACTAATCCCACTTTCTTTTTTTTTAAGATTTATTTATTTTATGTGTATGAGTACACTGTAGCTGTACAGATGGCCGTGAGCCATCTTGTGGCTGGTGGGAATTGAGCTCTGGCCCCGCTCGCTCCAGACCCGCTCGCTTTGGCCTAATTCACTGTAGCTGTCTTCAGACACACCAGAAGAGGGCATCTGATCTCATTACAGGTGGTTGTGAGCCACCAAGTGGTTGCTGGGATCCGAATTCAGGACCTTCAGAAAAGCAGTCAGTGCTCTTACCTGCTGAGCCATCTCGCCAACCCTAATCCCACTTTCATTCAGCACTAGTTGAGCTTAGACACATTGCTGTGTGCACACTTGGTCTGATGTTTCCAGCTTCCCTCCTTTCTATCCAACCAAAGAATGCCAAGTGCAGTGTTGGGGCTAGAGGAATGGCTCAGTGGGTAAGAGCACTGTCTGTTCTTCCAGAGGTCCTGAGTTCAATTCCCAGCAACCATGGGGTGGCTCAAAATCATCTATACTGGGATCTGATGCCCTCTTCTGGCATGTAGGTATACATGCAAATAGAGCACTCAATTATATAAAATAAATAAATCTTAAAAAAAGAAAGGAAAAGAATGCCAAGTGCACATAGGAAAAATTTTATTATTTACTTTGGAAAGGCCACTTTGGAAGAGTTACTTGAAGTGCAAAGACTTATCAGAGGAGCCATGGTAGCCAACAGCAAGGAAGGACGGATGGAAGTTCTAGATCTTTCCTACTTCTTCTTTCTCTCTGACCTTAAGGAAGCCTTTTGCTTCCTTGTGTCTCTTTCTCCATTGTTAAAAATCAAGATAATCACATCCTATCCTGGTCAGCTCTTGCCAAAATATTGTGAGAATCAATAAGAAAAAGCCACTAAATTCTGGGAGGTCTACAATTTGATTTTCATTACAGATCATGTCTCTAGCATTAAAACATTGTTTTTGCATGATGATTACAGAAGTCTGAAAAATGCTTACTCCTATAAGCAAGTATTGAAAGGAAACTGTCCAAGGCAAGAGAGTGATGGAAGTGTTCGGTCAGGTCTCTCTTTCCTGCCTCTTTGTGGCTCGCTGTGGCTCCTGTGTGTGACTTAAGTCTTCTCCTTTCAGGAGGTCAGTTCCTGGTCTGTCCCTGGGGACTTTCGGTCTCTGGAGTCTGCCAGGGGGAACAGAGAGAGTATTCTCAGGATCACATCGTGGCCATTGGGATAAGCACAGCTCTTGATGCCTTTAGAGGATCCAGCAGATTTTAAAGCAGAAGGCAGGGTTTTGAAGCTATGAGCAGTGGAACCGACACCTAGAGTGACCACTAAACCCCGGCGCGTTGCAGGCAGAGCTCTGACTTTATGACCATGGTTTGAAACTGTCATTTGGGTGATTTATGGATGCTAAGATATTTGCTTGGTTTTTAAAAATACTTTAATCTTTTCCTATTAATTGTTAGCTATTAATTCTTTACTGGTTCAGGAGGAGACCTCAAAGACATTACCATCTTCTTCCAAAAAAGTTCCGAGGCCTTAGAAAATCATTATATAGAACTGGTGATTGCTTTGTGTCAAGAAGGACACTTCATATAGGCCATTTAATCAACATTTAAAAAATTTAAACATTTACCTTAAAATTTTAAACTTATTGTTGTTGTATGCATATGGATTCAGGTGTGAAAAAGTGCACGCATGGCAGTTGGAGGACAGATGGCTTTGTGGCCTTTGTTCTTTTCTTCTTTTATACACTAAACTCTGTGTGGGTTCTGGGAATCCAGCTCAGTACACCAGGCTTGTGCTAGGCCATCTTGCAAGCATCAAAATCTTTTTTTTTTTTAAA
>NW_022196913.1:8976554-8989054 GCF_008632895.1 Mastomys coucha
CTCAGAAATCCGCCTGCCTCTGCCTCCCAAGTGCTGGGATTAAAGGTGTGCGCCACCACAGCCCGGCTCTTAAAATGTATTTTTAAATGCTGAATTTAGCCATATTGCCTTGGACGTGCCCGCTCTGGTTTGATCTCAGAAGCTAAGCAAGGTTAGACCCAGTTAGAGCTGGACGGGAGACCTAGGAGTACCAGGGGCCGTAGGCTCAGAATGCTCTATGTAGCTTCTAATTCCTTGAATCTTTCTGTATGCCCCAAGAAATTCAAGGGGAATAGACTGAGTTCACAGCTAACCTTTTAAGCACACTATCTGTTTCTTCTTTATCTCTCTTAGTGTATAAAAGAATATATTTAAGGAATATTCATTCTTTTATCCAGCCAGTTAGTTTTTGAGCCCAACCTGCCTGTGGCAGAGTGGCTGTGTCACCCGTGTCTGTGTCCACAGGATGAGCCTCTTTGGAAATCTAGGGACCTATGAGGACAGACTACAGGGTACCTCAGAAAAAACATTTAACCCATTTTACTTTGCTTTGTGTGTATATGTGTGTGTGTGTGTGTGTATTTTGCTTTTTGGGGATATATCACATATGATGTATATATATATTTATCAAGTATATTATATCTTTTATATATACTATATATCTCATATATATTATATATCCCTCACTTTGATAAAGAAAAAATAAGTATTAATCTTGAATTTTGAGAAGGTGCAGTGGAGTCTGTTATTTTGTTTTCTGGACGGGGATTGCTTTTGCACTCTGACAAAAGATAATGTGTAGGTCATTCTTCCTCTTGGTTCCATGCGCTCCCTTTGGTGACAGATATTCTCTGCTGTGGTCTCCAGGGGCCAATGTGAACGCAGCCAAACTTCACGAGACCGCGCTTCATCATGCGGCCAAGGTAAAGAATGTCGACCTCATTGAGATGCTCATAGAGTTTGGAGGCAACATCTACGCCCGGGACAACCGGGGCAAGAAGCCCTCGGACTACACGTGGAGCAGCAGTGCCCCGGCCAAGTGCTTTGAGTACTATGAAAGTAAGCCTGGTTCTGTTGTGCAAACACTCCCATATCCCATGCTGCCAGGAACCACTATCATTCATCCTGGATCCCCAGTTTGCTAGTTCTTGAATTTATGCTGACCGCTTTGAGTTGAAGCCTGAGCTCCTGTCCTTGATCACTAGGATGTACTAGGAATACTTCTGTCCATGGGGACTATTTGTGCTGAAGCATCAGCTCTTATTATGTTCCTGTAGTCTTTGGGTCCACTGAGGAAAAGAACCTAGGGTTCATGAGCTAGGTGCTTAGCACCTCCCCTGGATTAAACACTTCACCCATGCCTGACTTAGCTGGATGGGTGACAAATGGGCCTCTTAGTCACAAATTAGTTCTTTGCTGAGTCTATTTGTTGTGTCAAAAACAAACCAGCGACTCCTCCCACAAAACAAAAGACAAAGACCCCTGTCTCTAAAGACCCAACACCATGAGATGAAATCCCTGTGGATATCACTGGAACGTTGTTGCTCGGCTTCTTACTGCTGGTACCTGGCTACCTGACCTTTTAGAGATGACATATGATCCATCCGAACTCTTGGGATCTTCCACTTCCATCTTTGCAGGTTTCAGGGTGTGCTTCTTCTAGAAACCTTTCTCATGTATTTCCTTTTGCTCATGCATTCCTTGATCCTTTTTCCCCCAGAGACACCTCTTACCCTCTCACAGCTCTGCAGGGTGAGCTTGCGGAAGGCCACTGGTGTCCGAGGGCTAGAGAAAGTCGCCAAGTTGAACATCCCTCCCCGGCTTATCGACTACCTTTCCTACAACTGAGCTGCAGACAGAGGGCTGGAAAGGCTGATGACTGGCCCAATGTCACCTTGCTATGCCTAGCCCTGGGCCTTAAAGAGTTCTGCCTGTTGCTCTGAAACACCATCATGGCTGTGGGTTGGTTGATGCTCCTTCATGTTGTCCTTTTTGATGTCTTCTTCTGACCCCCAGAGAAGATCTCTGAAGCACCAGGAGGCCAGTGTCTGGCATCACAGCTGTGGATGTAACCTGTGCTAGTCTTCTGGAACAAATGCAGTCACTCTAGGATGCGTTCAGTTCTCCATGTTTCTCTTTTGATTGCTTTTTATCTGGGTGCCATGCCACAGAAGCATCAGGTTCCAAGCACTTGACCCTGTGGACTGGGATACCACTCGGCTGGCATCTTGCCACTTGAATAGTTTTTCTGGGGCAGCAGCTGACACTTTCCAAGGTCTACCTGCACCCAGGTATATCACTCAGGGGCTTTACAGATCAGAGTTTGTACCCCCACATCAAGCAGTGTTTTTTTTGGGGGGGAAATGACTGTCTCCAATATTAGGACTCAAATCTGTTAAAAATTTTATGTTGGGGCCTGGAGAGATAGCTTGGGGCTAGAGTTTAGTTCCCAGAACCCACATAAGGAAGCTCGCAATTGCCCGATACTTCAGCTCCAGGGGATCCGACACCCTCTTCTGGCCTCCTCAAACATTCAGACATGTATGTACACACACACACACACACACACACACACACACACACACACACACACACACGAGAGAGAGAGAGACACACAGAGAGAGAAATAAAATAAAATCGTTAAAAAGTTGGAGACCCTTTAGAATTTGTGTATATATGTTCATCATTCATATATATGCTGTAACAAGATTTGTAATGAGCAATGCAAACAGTAGCTAATATGAAAGTACAAAACTTTATTCCAATGAGAATGAGATTCCTTAGCCAAGGCAGGAAAGGGGGTCATGATTCCTTCCTATAGTAATAAACATGAGTCCTGTACATTGTGGGTGAAATACTAAGTCTTGCATTCAGACTTAGTTTTCCCAATTGACATTCTATATCTTAACAATACTGATAATACCCCACATACAATAGAAAGACCTAGAGAATTTTCCAGTAGTCATTCTATACTGAGAAAAGCCATCTTGTTCTGTCAGTCTTAGGTACAAGTTCTGAGGAAATCCATGTTTTTGCATGGAGTAGTAATAGCAATCATTTTCAAAAAGGCACCGGATTCTGCTTCTTTCATCTTTGTAACAGAATCTTGCCTCCAGCAATAAAACCCAATAACAGCTCATCTGTTTTAGCTTTTGGTATACAATAAGGTTCTCTCACCATTATTGACCAATAAAAGTGGTTGGATGCAGTTTGTTCTTGTGTCATATTTTTGGAGACAGTTGTGCCAGGACGGCCTTCATTCTATGTGAGATGAGAGCAGTCACTCCCTGGCCTAGGCACCTGATGATGGCCTTCATTCTGTGTGAGATGAGAGCAGTCACTCCCTGGCCTAGGCACCTGATGATGGCCTTCATTCTGTGTGAGATGAGAGCAGTCACTCCCTGGCCTAGGTACCTTTCCTTTCTTTTTTGAGACAGGGTCTCAGTATGTAGCTCTAGATGTCTGGGAACTCACTTTAAACCAGGCTAGCTCCGAACTCAAAGAGATCTGCTTGCTTCTCCCTCCTGAATGCTGGGATTAAGGTATGTACCACATCTGGCTCCCATGTCCTTTATTAAGCAGGATGATAAAAAAAGTTTCTTTGCTTCTCTGGACCCGAATTGTCTCAAGTATAAAGCTGGGGGGTAACAGGTCAGGCTTAGATCACAGAATTGATCTTGACCAGTTGCCATTGGTGGATCTCTTTAACCTACAGGTAAGGGACTGAGAGCCATTATCCTGTCCTAGGTTTTGTGGGGCTGAAGTTAGGTGATTAAAGAAAGCTTTGCTAGCCGTAAGGAGCTGCGCAGGCATGGCAGGCATATGGTTACGATTGCTCTCTGGTTTTGTTGATGTTTGCAGATCTTACACCTATATAAATCATTCTCTTCAGACCTTGGGAGGGTGCCATATATTTCAGGGGGTACTGTTGATATCTTGAAACTCAATGTACAGTTGACAGTTTGGAGAAGACATATGTAATATGTACAATAAGTAATATAATCAAAAATATAAAACTAGCTGAACATGGTAAAACTCTAGGAGTTTGAAAACAGCCTACATAGCCAAGGCTATGTCATGAGACCCTGTCTAAACACACACACACACACACACACACACACACACACACACATGCACTACTTCCCTCACAGGACCCCTCCACATCCCCCCCCCACATACATACCACGTACCACACACTACACACCACATATGTGTGCACATACCCCCTGTATGGTGTACCCCCTGAAATATATGGCACCCTCCCAAGGTCTGAAGAGAATGATTTATATAGGTGTAAGATCTGCAAATGTGACCAAAACCAGAAAGCAGTCATAACCATATGTCTTCCATGAATGAGGAGCCCTTTAGGATTATCACCACACGCTATCACCCCACTGTGTGTGTGTGCGTGTGCGTGCATGTGCACACACACACTCACCATACATACACACCACACTTACTATAGACACACTTACACTACACACACTCATCATACACACATCCACTATACACACATACACACACCACTCACACACACCACATACACTTACCACACACACTTACTATACACATTCATCACACAGATCATACATACACATCACACACATCATACATACACATCACACATACACATCATACACACACACACCACACATTCACCACACATATACATAGACACCACACAAATCACACATACACACCATACCACACACACATACCACATCTCACACAAACATACATACTACACACACATAGTATATCTCACACAAACACACATACCACACACACAATAGTACATACACACACACCCATATACACACCACATACACATTCACCATAAACACACATATACACACACACTTACCACACACATTTATTATACACATATCACACACACATTTACCACACATATTACACATATATACAACACCACACACACACACATTCAACACACACATGCACCCACACGCATACACATACACCACACACACTACACACACACACATTTAACACACACATGCACCCACACGCGTACACATACACACACACACACACACACACACACACACACCACACCTATCTTTTGGTAAAGCTTTAAGAGGAGGGGTGGTCTCTGGGTCTGGCAACACATGTCTGTAATAGCTGCACTTATGAGGCTGAGACAGAAGAGTCGCAAATTTGAGGTCATCCTGTATTCATAGTGAGAACTTATTTCAAAAATCCAAAATAAAGCAATAGTTTAACAGTCCAGTAAATATAACTTGGCAAAGAATAGGAAATATGAACAAGAAATATTCAAAAGGGAAACCTTCAAATATCCAATCAGTAAATGCAGGCTAGTGAGTATTTAATTCAACAAAACGATATTTTATATCATTGTTTTATTCAGACAAGGTGGACTGTATGTCCTAAATTGACCAATCTTTCTAATGCCAGCACACCCGACTGTATGTATCATGAAAAGGAGGTTCTGATGGTTTTTATAATGCTGCCAGTCTGATGGGAATGCAAGGCATACTCACAGGGTTACATTCGTTCTGGAAAGCCATTGGATGGCACGTAATATGATTTAAATGCGCATCTGGCATGCTCGAAATAGTTCTGCTTTAATATAAATATACCCTAATGACACTCTCAGGCTTGTAGGATGATGTGTGGAGGACATTTGCTGAAGCTGTTTATGAAGAATATGAAGGACTAGTTGTTTTTTTTTTTTAAAGATTTGTTTATTTTATGTATATGAGTACACTGTAGTTGGACCTCTGCTTGCTCCAGCCCCTCTCACTCCTGCCCCGCTCACTCTGGTGTAATTCACTGTAGCTGTCTTCAGATGTACCAGAAGAGGGCGTCTGATCTCATTACGGGTGGTTATGAGCTACCATATGGTTTCTGGGATCCGAACTCAGGACCTTCGGAAGAGCAATCAGTGCTCTTACCCGCTGAGCCATCTCGCCAGCCCCAAAGGACTAGTTTTTAAATTTTTTTTTTTAAAGATTGATTTATTGTTATAAATAAGTACACTGTAGCTGTCTTCAGATGCAACAGAAGAGGGCATCAGATCTCATTACAGGTGGTTGTGAGCCACCATGTGGTTGCTGAGATTTGAACTCAGGACCTTTGGAAGAGCAGTCAGATCTCAAAAATATAATGGGAAATTTTAAAAATGCCAGATCTTGCCTAAGAATTGTATGCACCTACTCAGTCCATTTACGTGCAAACCAGCCTAAGTCTCTCAAGACACCTATTGTGAAGTAACAGAAACTGAAGAGCTTACCCTTTGCTCTGGTGACCTCTGGGAAGTGAGTAGAGATGTGTGACTTCAGGCTAGGCAGAAAGGGAGTCTCAGTTCTGATATTTCCTGTCTGAGAAGGTAAGATGGATTAAACACAGTGTAATATTGTTACTAGTTAATATTGGGAGGCGAATAGAAACTTGGTTGTTAAAGCTGGCTATGGTGGTTCATGTTACTCTGGAATCTGAGGCAGGAGAATCTCCAGTTGGAGACCAGTGTGTGCTGTGTAGAAAAGACTCTGGCTGAGACAAAAGTGAGACAGAGAGAACAAAGTGGAGAGGAAGAGGGAGATAGGACACGACATGTATACATTTACACATACACTCATACCCACTCACACATTCACACACTCACAACACACACAGAGCGAGAAGTTACCAATGCATTTCAGTATTTATTTTTAGTTTTATTGTCTGTGTACTGCATGTGTGCTTGGTGCCAGTAGAGGATGCAGATCTGCTGAAACTAGAGTTACAGATGCTTGTAAGCCATTAAACGGTTGCTGGGAATTGAAATCAGGTGCTGAGCCACTAAGCCAAATCTGCTCTTCTTAAAAAACTAATGTATAAAAAAGCATCATCAGCAGGTAGTATGTCTTGTCTTTTTTTTTTTTTTTAGAAAAAGGAGAGAACTGTATGATTGCTATAAACTGGATTCTCTGTGCCGTGGGTTATGTGATCTCTGTTTCTCCATAGGCATTGACTCTTGTTTTAGACCTACTCTAATAGGAACTAAACCTTGCAGCCCTGGCTGTCCTGCTTGGCTTACAGACTCACCCTCATCCCTAAGGGAAAGGGCTGGGTAAAGTGCTGTTCAGGTACCACTGCTTCTACATGGCTCATCCCGTAGATGACGATGACAAGCCTTCTATTTTAGAGGTGCTCTGGGTAAAGTCTCTGGCTGTAAGCCCTGCATTTGTAGAGATAACAAAACAAAACAACACCCCCCCCCCGAAACATATGCTCTAAGTAAGGGACGATTCTATAGTTGTCTTAGCTATCTCAGCTGTGTGCTGTGCTGGGTTGTTGGACAACCCCATGCCTGGGTGCCTCCTGACCTCTGCGGGTTTGAGGCAAGAGGCTGGAGGGGAAAAAGAAGGGGTTCTGTTGGATCCCAGAAATTGTTTGTATCTGGGTATCTTATAGTCTTCCAGGTAAGTCTGACCTTTTCCTGCACCTCTGAAATGCTACCAGTGACAATCCATCTTTCAGCTAGGTAAGGCTTAGAAGAGTCTGGAAATCAAATGCCTTTGCATGCTCAGCTCTTCCTGGTTACTTAGTCAGGAAGTCTGCTTTCTTTCACAGGCGACACCTTTCCCTTCTGAGTAGGGGAATTATTTTACTCACCAAAGAGAGTGTGAAAATGGTTCTGAGAACAAAGCTCTCCAGCTCACATCTTTTACAAGCAGCTGAGCTGCTCCACAGGCTAAAGGTGCCCCATAAAGGTATTGGCAAGCTATGAATTGTGCCTGCCCTTCAGGCAACTCTGTTTCCTGGAAGGGCCTAGAAATTATTCCCAGTCCCTAGAGTCTCTTCCTCCTCCAAGGTACCACATGGACTTGACAGTTAGGCTTCACTTATGCCATCGGTGAAGTCTTATCCTAGCGATTGGAATGAAAACATGCTTTCGGTTTCCAGTCTAAACAGCATCTCTGAAAAGCTTACAGTCTGCAAACGATGAATAAGCTAAGAGATTCCTATTCAGTCTTGCTCTCCCTTATTTGTTTAATTTAGATTTTACTTCCCTGCAGCTGGTCTCCAGGTGTGTGGTTCTTGGGCCCATAGCCTTTGAAGCTGGGCAGAATTTGCTCCTAAGCGCCAACATTTCCCTCGTTTATGGGTCTGCACGCCAAGGACTCAGCAACGGCAACTCCCACGGTTTCTTGGTGTTACCCCAAGTCCTGAGGCTCATTCTGCTCCATGAGGGACACAGAAGTGAGGCAAGGCAGGAAGGGACATTCACTCATTACTGGGCCCCTTTCCCTTCTTAGCTTTCCTTTTATTCCACCTTTACCAGTGTTTTATTTTATGTTCGCCAGTAAGCAACAATGATATAAAAAGAAACACAGAAACAGGTCTCACCCTAGAGTTCAGAGTTGTTTTGCAGAGAAAGAGAGAATCCTGTGTGTAGCAGGTGGCAGGCAATGGTCTAGTTCTACAGGCTGGACTCTTCTCTCCCAGTGGGGGTGGTATTAGGATATGAAGCCCCTGGGAGGAGTGAGGATGGAGGGTGGAGCCATTATGACTCATTAGTGATCTTTTTCTTTGCTGCCAAAAAGAGGTTGGAGCTCTGAAGCTTGTGACGTGGGACCACTGAAAAGGAGGGAGGAAGGGAGAGAGAGAGAGAGAGAGAGAGAGAGAGAGAGAGAGAGAGAGAGAGAGAGAGAGAGAGAGAGAGAGAGAGAGAGAGAGAGAAAGGGAGAGACAGAGGGAGAGAAAGGGAGAGAGAAAGGGAGAGGGAGAGAGAAAGAGAGAGAGAGGGAGAGGGAGAGCGCTCGAGAGAGCTCAGCCATTTTAGCTGGACTGGATTCTAACTCTCAAGGCCAGCAAGGCCCTAGCTCCTAAAGTTTTACAATCTTCCCAAAACAGTGCCACCAGCTGGGACCATGCACTCAAACATATGAGCCTGTTTGGGGAGGGTGTTACTTCCAAGCTATAATAGTGACCATGGTGGTTTGAATATGCTTGGCCCAGAGAGTGGCACTTTTAGGAGGTGTGGCCTTGTTGGAGTAGGTGTGCCACTGTGGGCTTGGGCTTTAGTACCCTCATCCGAGCTGCCTGGAAGTGAGTCTTCTCCTAGTGGCCTTCAGATGAAGATGTAGAATTCTCAGCTTTTCCTGTATCATGCCTGCCAGGATGCTGCCACGCTCCCTCCTTGATGATGATGGACTGGACGCTGAACCTGCAAGCCAGCCCCAATTAAATGTTGTCCTTATAAGAGTCTGTTATATATGGTGACTGTTCACAGCAGTAAACCCCTAACTCAGACAGTGCCCTTATAAAAGAGTCACGAGAGAGCTGCCTTGTCCTCTCTGTCACACAGGAACACAATGAGCAGTGGCATGCATGAACCAGAACACAGTTCTTTACATAGGCAAATATTTTAAGTGATTCTTGGTCTCCCCAGCCAGCCAGTAACAATGCATGGCTTTATATTCAATGAACAGTTAATTAATATAATCAACTGACTGTGACAGAGCTGAGGTTTGGCCACATCTTGTCCAGGTGAAAAAGGAGAGCTGCTGAGCCACCGAGGCATTGTTCTCCTGTGGGGGAGACACCATGGGAGTCTGTCTCGTTGCTGCAAGGGATTATAATGTGTCTGAAAGATCAAAGAGTGAACCAACATGATTAAACTTACCGACTGTACAAAGTACAACGTAAAATACAGGCTTTTACTTTATGCTGAACTTGGAAAAAGCAGGAGGAGGGTGAAGAGGTGAGGAGAGAGCTTTAGCTAAATGCTGAAGGCTGTATCTTGAATTTCTTCAAACTATTTCGACTTCTTTCAAAATACAGAAATTCCTTGTGTCCAGGAGATAGCTTGGTTGATAAAATTCCTGCAAACACAAGACCTGAGTTTAATCCCCAGAATCCATTAAAAAATAAAAGCTACGTGGCGGGTGGTGTGTGCTTGTGAGTCCAGTGAGGGAGAGGTAGAGACAGGCCGGTCCTTGGCTTCAGACTCTTCCTATACTCTCCTGAGCTCGTGGAGCAAACAGTCCTGACGGTAGTTAACTTTTCTCAGAGTAGTCAGTCACCTGGGAGCATGCTGCTCCCTGGCAGACATTCTGATTCCCCTGAAGGATCGGAGGTTCCAGTTTCTGCAGAAGAATTCCCTAAGAAAATAACACGCAGCCAAGGGCTTATTCCAGTGTTCTTATGAGGAAAGAAACTGTCACCACACTGTCCCTTGCATGGAAGCTGTGGCTTCCTGACACACAGAGTCATTACCTTATGGGATTAGCAGAGACATATGAGGCTCTGTCCAAAGGTGACCATCTGGTGGGGAGGACATTTGCTTTGAGTCATTGTTTCCTGTGGAAAATACAAATAGTCCCTTCTCATGTGTGCACTCAAAGGGAGAACTTGATCCACTTGGAAAAATAGGATACACAAAAAATAGTTCAAGATTGCTTATCCTTATTCATTCACATGACAGAGATATGGAGAACACTTGTGGATCCCTTCTGTTCATCAATCATTTACTACAGTGTTCAGAACACGAGGAAGAAAATAATGGTTTTCACCTGGTCTGAGGTAACATCTGTTATCCATGGGCACAAAGTACATACAGTTACTGTGCTGCTAGCAAGGGGCAGCAGATGGCAAAGAGAAACCCAGATTTAAGATCTGCAAAGCACATTTCCTAGTTAGGGGATATTTCTCCAGGAAGCAGAGAGTGGAGCCTGCAGTTGAAAAGGGGCCTAGTAAAAATCTAACATGGTAAGATCTGAGCAGCAGGCTCTCTAAAACACCAGACTGTGCAGACCACAGGTAAACTGAGGCTAGAAGTTAAGGTGAAAAAGAGGATTGTGTAGAGGAGAAAGATAGTTTCTCCATATACACACCCCACCAGCACCTCTGAAAACTTAGTAGAACACTAACCCCCTGGATTCAGCTGAGACTTACTTGAAAATCAAATGGTGATGCTGGGAACCCACATTTTAACAAGGCCTTCCAGCTACTCTGATGAATGCCACAAGCTTAAGAAATAAAAACTCTTGCCTAGCACGCACAGAATCCTGCACTCAGATCCCCAGTACGGCTTAAACCAAGTGTGATAACACACTCCCCAATCCCAGCATTCAGGAGGTGAAGTCAAGAGGATCAGAACTTTCAAGTTATCTTTCTGAGCTCAATGTCAGCTTGGACCCTGACAGCTGGTCTGTCTGGGTCGGCGCCCTGAGCAGACCTTGGGCACAAACTCTGCAGCCAGTCCCACAACACCCAGAGGAAGCACCCCTCTGAGGTGCTCTAACTTGCCCAGGATCAGAGGTGAGGAGGACACAAAATCTGTCCCAACACCAGGAGAAACTGGGACCAGCAAGACTCAGGGACACAGGAACTCTGCCAGCCCAGTGGCTCGGGTTGCTTCTGTCTGTCTGGGCCGGTTGCGTCTGTCTGGGCCGGTGCCCTGAGCAGACCTTAGGAGTGCTAACTCCGTAGCCAGTCCCACAACACCCAGAGGAAGCTCCACTCCCAGGCGCTCTAACAACCCCAGGATCACAGGATCATAGAGACAGCTTGACACTGAGGAGTTCTGACACAGGTGAAGGAAATGAACAAAACTATCCAGAATCTAAAAATGGAAATAGAAACAATAAAGAAATCAGAAAGAGACAACCCTGGAGATAGAAAACCTAAGAAAGAAATCAGGAGTCATAGATGCAAGCATCACCAACAGAATACAAGAGATAGAAGAGAGAATCTCAGGGGCAGAAGATACCATAGAAAACATTGACACAACAGTCAAAGAAAATACAAAAAGCAAAAAGCTCCTAACCCAGAACATCCAGGAAATCCAGGACGCAATGAGAAGACCAAACCTAAGGATAATAGGTATAGAAGAGAGTGAAGACTCCCAATGTAATGGGCCAGTAAATATCTTCAACAAAATTGTAGAAGAAAACTTCCCTAGCCTAAAGAAAGAAATGCCCATGAACATGCAAAAAGTCTACAGAATTCCAAATAGACTAGACAAGAAAAGAAATTCCTCCCATCACATAATGATAAAAACACCAAATGCACTAAACAAAGAAAGAATTTTAAAAGCAGTAAGGGGAAAAGGTCAAGTAACCTATAAAGGCAGGTCTATCAGAATTATGGCATATTTCTCACAAGAGACTATGAAAGCTAGAAGATCCTGGGCAGATGTCATACAGACCCTACAAGAACACAAATGCCGGCCCAGGCTACTATACTCAGCAAAACTCTCAATTACCATAGATGGAGAAAACAGGATATTCCATGACAAAATCAAATTTACGCAATATCTTTCTACAAATCCAGCCCTTCAAAGGATAATAGATGAAAAACACCAACATAAGGAGTAAAACTACACCCTAGAAGAAGCAACAAAGTAATCTTTCAACAAACCCACACAAACCAAATTCCACCTCTTACAACAAAAACAACAGGAAGTAACAATTACTTTTTCTTAATATCTTAATATGAAAATTAACGCTGGGCGGTGGTGGCTCAAGCCTTTAATCTCAGCACTTGGGAGG
>NW_022196913.1:8994054-9017265 GCF_008632895.1 Mastomys coucha
GACCTTCGGAAGAGCAGTCAGTGCTCTTATCCCCTGAGCCATCTCGCCAGCCCTAAGTGTATTCTTTCATAAGAGCTTCCATGGTCATGGTATCTCTTCACAGCAATAAAACTCTAAGACCATGCCCATTCCAGCCCTGCATGTCTTTTTGATTAATTGTTAGGCATATGTGGTGTGGATTGAACATTGTCTCTCCCCAATTCATACTCGGGAGCACTTCCTTCCTGTGCAGTTGTAGGGGTTAGCCTTGAAGGAGGAGACCGAGGCTCTACGCAGTCCCAACAAGGCTCTGGGCTGATAGGACCACTCCATAAAAGGGGGAGTGACACCAGGGATCTGTCTCAGTGCCAGACCTATGTGGAGACAGGATAAGAAGAGAGTCATACACAGAGAAGGAGCGCCTTCGCTAGATCTCCACTGTGACCCTGATCTCGGACGCCCACTCTCAGAACCACAAGAAAATAAATATCAACCTTCAGTCTATGACACTTTGCTATGGGTGAAGCTCATAACTGAGTCATGCCCATCCTGCCCAGGAGTCCTGAAAGGAGAAGGTTTAAATGTGGGGGCTGTGGGTTTAGGGGCTGAATTGTAATCTCTGATACAGTCTGAACACTACTCTTAGATATCCTTGTGAACAGTGTAAGGGGTAATCGGGACTGTCAACTTGTATGGTTTTAGAGTGACCTAGGAGAAACACCCTCGCCGAATGTGGGGGTCACCAGTCCACGGACTGATTAAAAGTAGAAAGTGAGCTGAGCATCGGTCTTCATCTCTACTTGCTTCTTGACCTACTAGCTCAAGTTCCTGTGCCATGCCTTCTCTGTTAAGACGGACTGAATCCCCTCAGACTGAGCCAAAATAAATTCTCTCATGCTGTTTCTTGTTAGCTATATGGTTGCAGCAACACAAAAGTTATATACATACGTGTGTGTGTGTGTGCGTGTGTGTGTGTGTGTGTGTGTTTAAAAGAACAACAGGTGCCCAGGTATGCACTGCCTGGCCCATTCTTCACTCCAAAGAGACTTTAGCAGGCACAGACACATCTCAGCTACAAGGAAATCCTTTTCTTTTTTCTGGGTTCAGCCGATTGACAACCCTGATGCATGTCCTTAGATGATTTCCAAAGAATCAACCTCCTTCTGGGTCTCCATGGGCATGGCTTGTAACTGTACCCAAAACACCTGGCTTTTGGATTCATGAGCCATGCTCATACTTGATTCTAACAATTTCCTAATGAGCCTTTCAAGGTATTCAAACATGAAATGCTTTGAGGATGGGAACCAGGTTCTGTGTACCACCATCCCCAAATCCTATCCCCAGCCCATGGCCTGGCTCCCCCAGAGTGTTTGCTGAGAGAAGGAGGTAGCAGGAAATGGTTCTTGGGGTCCCTGCCTATGCCTGCCACGTGAGAGGGACCTTGCTTATCCTCACCAGACTTCTTTCTGAATCCCACACATGTTCTCCATACAGCACAGGGCCCCAGCATCTCAGCAGCCTTTTCCTGCCATTTTCCTGATAGACCCAGCTTTGATATTGGGTGGCAGGTGAAGTGCTGTGAAGATGCCAAGGGTCCAAAGGTCCCTACTTGGAGAGAGTGTTTCTGGGGGTCATTGGGTAAACGTTTCAGCAGTATTTGAAATCTGGGATCTAAATTTTAGCCACATTGTGGAGTTGAGAGGTGAATAAGTAACTGTTTTGAGTTGGTTGAAACCCAGGGCAATGAGGATGTCTAGCAGAGGGCCATGGGCAGTGCCAAGAACTTCCATGGCTGTTCAGGGTTCACTGTACACCCAAGAAATGATAAGAAATAAAGGAAAAACTAAAAAGACTAGGGTTCACAACTGCTATTCTCAATGACTGCAGGTAATCGTGCTGGGTCTGCAAAAGGATGTGCTCATCATCAGCCAGACATGAGGGAGGAGGGGCCCAGGGAGTGGTATGCCTTGGCACTGACCTTTTCCTACGGACAGTTTAGTTATGTACCCAGATGTGAGCCTATCATGCTCCAGTGGACAGACTCAAACTATTTTTACAAGATGGTTAAACTAAATGGGTCACCAAACAAACCCAAAAGTCATGAATCTAGGAAAGGGACAGATTGGGGAGTAGTTTGGCTGAGTCAAGGAATCGCCCTGAAATATTGTCAGCCAACAGTTAAGCACAAATTTGTGATCCTGAGTTGTCAATATGCACACGTTTTCTGTCTGTCTTCCCATATATATATATATATATATATATATAAACTATATATTAAATATATAAAGTTATTTTCTATATTATAAATTATAATAAACACATATATTTAGGAGTGTTCTGTCTTCATCTATATCTACTTCTGCATCTATACTTACATGACAGAAGAGGGCATCAGGTCCCTTTATAAAGGTCACAAACCACAATCAAGTTGCTGGGGGTTTGAACCCAGGACCTCTGAAAGAGCAGCCAGCGTTCTTAACCACTGAGCCATCTCACCAGCATGCACAGAGTTTCTTTCTTTCTTTTTTTTCTTGCTGTTAATTTTAATATAAAATGGCATATTTTCTTTTTTTTATTTTAGATATTTTCTTTATTTACATGCGAATTTCTCCATTCCCAGTTTCCCCTCCAAAAAACAAAGAAACAAACAAACAAAAAAAAACAAAAACAAACCCCTGTTGCCTCCCCCTTCCCCATGCCTGCCACCCCGCCCTCTCCCACTTTCTGGCCCTGGCATTCCCCTACACTGGGGCACAGAACCTTCACAGGGTCGAGGTCCTCTCCTCCTATTGATGATCGATTTTGCAATCCTCTACCATACACATGCTGCCAGAACAATCAGACCCACCATGTGCAGTCCTTGGTTGGTGGTTGAGACCCTGGGAGCTCCGAGGGTACTAGTTAGTTCATATTGTTGTTCCTCCTAAGGGGCTGCATCTCAATAAAATTCTTGCACAGAGTTTCTTAATGATTTTGTCAGTGCTCTGAAGGGCAGGCTGCCCAGGCCTTAATGTGTAGTCAGTTTGCTGTTCAGACATTTGGCCACATGGAGACACCAAAGCACCAGTCTGGTCTCTGTACCCTCCTGTCTGTCAACTCCTGGGAAGGGTAGCTGGGCGTCTCCAAGCTGCAGGGCCTGGGCCTTCTGATGTTGAGATGACCTCACTGCTGTCCAGTTACTGTCCCATGTAACCTCTATAGCTCTGGGACACCGGATACAGTTGAACCTTAGTAGTAGGAGGTGGACAGAGATCTCACATGTCACAACTGAGCTGGTAGTTTTAGGAGAGTGTCATCTCTATGGCCCTTAGACTATTTACTTGAAATACTAAGGGTTCGGATAAGGGGCACTTTCTGTTCTCGGGGTTCTTTTTTTGTTTTTCATTTTGTTTTTGAAACTAAAATTTAAATTTTGAGATGTCCCCTCAGCTTTTGTAGAACTATAATTGACAACATTCTGCAAGGTTTAGGAGTACAATGTGACATTGTGGTATGCACCTGCTATGCAATAATCACTACAGCTAAAGTAGATATTGTCTGGCTATGGTGGGAACCCCTTAGGAAGACTCAGCCCACGTCAAGGGTACAACACAGGGTTCTTAACAATAGTCACCAGGCTGGGCTTCAGTGCTCAGGGGCTCGTCCATCCTGTGTAATGGAATTTTTTCACACTTTGGCTAATTCAGTATGTGTGTGTGTGTGTGTGCACATGTGTCTTAGTCAGTCTGTCAGCCTGTGTGTGTGTGCGTGTGTGCACGTGTGCATGTGTATATTAGATTGTCTGTATACATGTATGTGTGTGTGCATGTGTGTGTACATGTGTATGTCAGTCAGTTTGTAGGTCTGTCTGTATATGTGTGTGTGTGCACGTATGTATGTGCGTGTGTATGTGTGTCTGTCTGTGTATGTGTGAATGAGCCTACAGTCTTGCTCCTCTGGCATTCTCTATGTTTTTAATTTAATTTAATTTTAATTTTATGTATATGTGTGTACACATCCTTATATATGTGCATTACATATGTGCTGAAGCCTGAGGAGGTCAAAAGGGGCATAACTAATATGAGTGTCTGTGTGCAGACATGTACATGTGAGTGGAGGCACAAGCAGCGACCAGAAGCACTGACTTCCCAGGAGATGGAATTACAGGTGGTTCAAAGTTGCCTGAGATGTGTGAGGGAACCCTAACTCAGGTCCTCTGAAAGTGTGGTATGTTCTCTTAACTGCTGAGTCATCTCTCCAGCCTCCAATTCAGATTTTAGTCCTGCAGGAAATATGCAAAGGCTGAGCTTCTGTTTCACAGAACCTCTGGGTTCTGACACCTGTTGGCCTTTCCCGTGCCTGTGCCACCTTAGGTAAATCAATTGCTACCTTTGTCTATTGCTAGCCCTTTCCTGGCAGTGTGCCATCAGCCTGTCCGAGAGAATGTGGTCTGCTCCAAGTCTGTGAGCTGAGAAATGCCTTCCACTGGAGTCTGTTTTGGGAGA
Source organism: Mastomys coucha (assembly GCF_008632895.1). NCBI lineage: Eukaryota > Metazoa > Chordata > Mammalia > Rodentia > Muridae > Mastomys > Mastomys coucha. The sequence goes on from NW_022196913.1 coordinate 8,998,518, forward strand.
TGGTAGTCGGAGATGACATCAGCCAGAGATCTGAAATTTCCAGAAGTTTTGCTCCAGAGGTCAAGTTGAAGTGGTTGGAGATAGGGGTGGGAGGGTGGCTGAGTTTTGATAGGGGAAAAATATACAGAACAGAAGAGAACAGAACAGACCAGAGATCTGTCTGGACACAGATTCCACACATTCCTTGCAACAGTACAACAGGCCAACAGTACAACAGAAACTCTAGGTGGCTCTGTTCGGGCACCTACAGCCCTTCCCTGGCTGATGAACAACCTTTCATTTAAAGTGCTTTTTATACAGGCTAGAGTGATGTCTCAGGGTTTAAGAGCCCTGGCTGCTCTTGTAGAAGACCTGGGCTCAATTTCTAGCACCCACACAGAAGCTGACAACCTTCTGTAACTCTAGGCCCAGAGTTTCTGACACCCTCTTCTGGTTTCCAGGGGTACTACATGTGCATGGTGCACAGACATGCATGCAAGCAAAATACCCCTATGCACAAAATAATAAAATCAAATTTAAAGTGCTTTTTATGATGCAGTGGGTTGTTTTGCGTTTAAGCATCTGGATCTCTCTCTCTCTCTCTGGGTCCCTGCCTCAGAGCAGTGGTGCAGAGGATCATGGGAACTTTTGACTGGAGACACACAGTTCTAAATCGCCCCTTCATCTGGAATGATTCTGTCAGTCAAGGATGGGGTCCAAGAATCTGTATTCTTTTTATTTTTTATTTATTTATTTTTTTGGTTTTTCGAGACAGGGTTTCTCTGTATAGTCCTTGCTGTCCTGGAACTTACTCTGAAGACCAGGGTGGCCTCAAACTCAGAAATCCGCCTGCCTCTGCCTCCCAAGTGCTGGGATTAAAGTCATGCACCACCACTGCCTGGCTAGAATCTGTATTCTTTAAGCCACAGTACCTGGGTGAAAGAATGCCATGGCAATGGGAGGAGGGAATGAATCCTTCTCCCTTGTGGGTATCTTCTGGGCCCTCTTTTCTCTTTTGATTATGCCTTCTGATTTGAATTCGTATCTTGGAATATTGTAATTCTGGAAAAGGGGATGTAAAAATAGCAATTCTTTGGAAGCAGTATTTTCTCGTCTTCTGTTTAGTCTAGGGTGGTGCGCTGGCTGTTCCAGGATCATGCAGAATGCTGTTGGTGACATGTCCCCTAGCTCTGCACAGTCATCCTTGTGATCTTGCTGTTAGTCCTAAGTGCTGGGCTGGTAGGGTGCCACCAAATGCAGGGTTGGTCCAGGACACTCATTTCTTTGGTCCTGATGGGTTCCATAGACTGGAACTGAAATTTTGCCTTTGTGTTATTCTAAGAACGTGAGAGATGAAGGACTCCTAGTGTGTGAAATGTAGTCTGAGGTTAACACAGTCCAGAGCACAAGTGCGTGCTTCAGATGGTCCCTCCGGCATGACTAGACTCCTAGTCAACACTGACGGGGAGGCGCTCTCTAGGTGGTCTTTTTCACTTTCCTGTTATTGCTCCTGAGACTGTGTGGTACCCTCTGGCTGCTCATTCTCTTTATCAAAGGCCAATTGTGAAAGTTAAAACTGTCATCTTGACAGAATCTAGGGTTACCCAAGAGACAAACCTTGACAAACACTCTTGTTAGAGAGTTTCTAGACTGGGTTAGTTGATATGGGAAGGTCCACCATAAATGTGGATAGCGTGATCCTATGGGTTGACTGGGGACCTGACTGGAATAAAAAGGAGAAATCAAATTGAGCACCATCCTCTATCTCTCTCTGCTTCCTGATTGTAGATGTAATGTGACTAGCCATGTCACGTTCCTGCAGTCATAGCTTCTGCACCATTGGGGACCGAACCCTTGGACTAGGGACCAAATAAACTTTTCTGTAAGTTGCTTTTGTGGATCTTTCTGTTACAACAATCAGAAAAGTACCTAATACATTTTCCTTCAGGCTAGGCACTCCTGGGGGGCGAGGGGGAATACTGGCCACTTTCCCCAAACCTGTGAATTCTGTTTTCTCCATGTACTCTCCAGAACCAGTCATAACAAGTTTATGGAAACAGGAAAGGGTAGAGTAAGTCAAAACATGCATTTTGGCCTCAAAACAAACCCAGAAACAGATTCACTTCCAAACCACTTCAAGCTATGACGTGGTAAGGCTCAGATGCATGGCCTGTGGGTTCTGCATCCGTGGGGGTCATCTCCAGCCTTGAAGAAGGGGAAGAAGGGGTCAGTGTTGGGAGTTTACAAAGATGGGGGAATGCAATAGAAGAGGTCCCTCATACCAGGGCTGAGAACTCAGTGTTCAGACAGGGCTTCCCACTCTGTGCCAGCCAACTGAGCCGAGAAAATAGGGCAGATGGCCTCTCTACTGCTCTGACTGAAAGGCAGCCTTTCTCGGGCATACTGCCACACTCCTTTCCTTGGCCTTCAGGCAACCACAGCCTCTCTTGAGATGGCCGTCTGGTGGCTTTTCCTCTTGACTCTTTGCAGGAGCTCTCCCAGCCTATTTAATTAGTTAGCCCTTTCTTCATTGGCCCCAGGGAGAGTGGGACCAAGGCCCAGAGACACCTCAAGTCCTGGATTATTCACTTCCTTCTGCATAGAATTGCCCTTTCTTTCCTTTTGCCGCTGCAGCCTGCCCTGCCACAGCCAGGGGCCTGGTGCTGAGGTTGGAGATGGCTTCCCTCTGATGCTGTCTGCTCAAGCGCATGGCCACTGGCTGTGCAGTGGAAAGGCAGGCCGTGGTGAGCCCTTCCTGCAGGAGGAATGATCTAGTAGAGGATCCGAGGACTGTCTGCTCTCTGACCTGTGAGACCTGGACACGAAACGAATCACTCCCTTCTCAGCATAGTGCTGGGAAGCCCATTGGGTGGTGCAATAGCTCTCCCGAGACTGTGTTTAAGGAAGAACAAGGTAGAAAGATCCATTCATTCATTGACTCACAAATCCATCCTTTCAGCATTGAGTGGGGAACCTATGTCATTCTAGTCTCTCTCTGTAGATTGACAGGTATGCTAATCCAAACAGCTGGCTCAAGATAGAATGGAGCTCTGTGCTTGGGGCTGTGGTAGCAGCGCTGAGCTCCAGATCAGCCAGACTGCAAAACCGTGGGGGAAAGAACAGAGCCTTGACCCTTGGCCAGCTGAGGAGATGCAGCTGTTACTGATTACCATGCCTGCCTCAGCCCTGGAGGGCTGGCTGCCCTTTCTCCAAAGAGGAAATGCTGATGCCTCCCACAAATTATAGAGAAAAAGTACAAGCTTGTGGTTTCATGGAGCCAGCCAAGGCTCTGCCTCTGCTCCAAGGCCCGGGCCTTGTGAGCTGGTTCCTTACCCTTCCTGTTCATGGGCCTGGACTGGGAGAACACTACCCAGGATTCAAGCGCATGACTTCCCTTATCTCCTGTTCTTGGTGAACACAAACTGCTTTAGAAGGGTCAATGTAAAACTGGCCTTGTCCTCGCCATACTTGTGATGAGAAATGGGCCACCAGAGACTTTTGGAACAGGGAGATCCTGGCCATGTTATTTAACCCTCCCAGCTTCTGTTTATTTGCTAAGGGCTTGGAGGACAGTTGTACTTTTGCCTCTAAAATTCTTGTGTGTGTCTGTGTGTATGTGTCTGTGTGTGTGTGTACACATTTGTTAGCATGTATGCATGTACATGTGGAAATAAAACAGATGTCAGCCATCAGTCTTGTTCCTTAGGACTTGTCTTCCTCCTCCTCCTCCTCTTCCTCCTCCCTTTCCTCTTCCTCCTCCCTTTCCTCTTCCTCCTCCTTCTCCTCCACCTCCTCTTCCTCCTCCCTTTCCTCTTCCTCCTTCCTTTCCTCTTCTTCCTCTTCTTCCTCCTTTTCTTCCTCTTCCTCCTTCCCTTCCTCCTCCTCTTCTTCCTTCTCCTCCTCTCCCTCCTCTCCCTCCTCTTTTTCCTCTTCCTCCTCCTCCTCTCTGAGATAGGCTTCCATACTGCAACCTGGATTTGTGGGAATCAGACTTGGCTGGCTGGCCAGCAAGCCCCAAGGGCCCTCCTGTCTCCACCTCCTCAGTACTGGGATTGCAAGTTCTATGCTACCACTCCTGGCTTTTAAATGTAGATTCTGGGGATCAACTTTGGGTCCTCATGATTGTGTGGCGAACATTTCACTGTTTGAAATGTTTGAGCTACATCCCAGCCCAAACCTCCAAAATTCTTTCAAAGCTATTATTATTTGATTGAAAGAAAAACAACCAGCATCTTACCTAACTTAAGCGGAGTCCTGTAATATGCAGAGTATGGTTCTAAACCACATGGATTACAATGTTAAATTCTAAGATTATCTCAATGGGCTAGAAATTCTTGTGATCTTCAGAGCACAACTAAGGGAAGCGAGTCTCAGAGAAGTGCAGAAGTGCATGCCAGGCATACACTGGTTAAGGCAGACCCTTAGGATTCCCACTGGGACATTGGACCCCAGAACTACACTTTGATCATGGTCTGAGTCTATCTTCCAGGGACAGACCAGTCAGCCAAGGCTCCTGCCTCCCTTTGGAGAGCGCCGCACTGGCTTCCTCTTTAAAGGAGAGCTTTGTCTTGTCTTGATGTTGCCTAAGGCACTGCTGAGCAGTGAGCTGTAGAGTGACAGTACATGAGCTATCTGGGTGCAGGGCAAGGACCTTTGCTCTTAAGTGGCCTCAAGGCACACTTTTTTATTTTTAGTTATACCATTTTGATTTATGCCTTGAGAGTTTCATACCTGTAGTAGTGCTTTTTGATTGTATTCTGCTCCTACCTCCAACCCCTCCCCACTAACCTTCCACACCCTTCTCCTATTATTTATTTTTAAATAACCCATCCCACCTAATTAATGCTGCTTATATATTCACGGGTGTGGAGTCCATCCACTGGAGCATGGTTAGTGCACCAAGGGCCACATCCCGACAGAAACTGGACTCTTCCTCCCTTAGGAACCACCAACTGTCAATAGCTACCCAGCTGGAGGTGGGGGCTGGTGAGCCCAGTTCCTTCCACCCTGGAATGTTGACTAGCTTCATCTTGGGCTGGTCTTATACAAACAGCCACGGCTATCGTGAGCTCACGAGTGCAATAATTCTGTCAAGTCTATAGGTCATTGTTTCTTCTTAGTCCTCCCAACTTCTGGGTCTTACAACCTGCCCCCACTTCCTCGATGGTCTGTACAGACGTTCCTCTTAGGGGTGAGCACCCCACAGTCACATCTTTTCCACACTTTGAGGCACTTATTTGACTGTTTTGAGTGTTTCATATTTACTTGATGCCTCCAGAATGCCCTTCACAGGGTGAATCCTTCTGCCTATTTTAGTTTTTGAAAACATGATCTCACTATGGTGTCCTGGCTGTGCATAGTTGGCTTTGAATTCACAGAAATTCACTTCTTTCTGCTCAGAGTGTTGGGATTAAAGGTGTGAACCACCATGCCTGGCTGAGTCTTTCTGCCACTGATTTTTTTTTTTCCAAGCTCCATTGACATCTTGCTCAGAATTCTAGGTTCTGAAGGGCAATGCCAGTGTCTTCGTGTAGTTTTTTTCTTGTTTTTTTTTTTTTTTTTCTTTTCTTTTCCATAAAGAGTTTCTCTGTGTAGCCCTGGCTGTCCTGGAACTCACTCTGTAGACCAGGCTGGCCTCGAACTCAGAAATCCGCCTGCATCTGCCTCCCAAGCTCTGGGATTAAAGGCGTGCGCCACCACTGCCTGGCCTTTGAGTAGTATTGAAAGCCCTGTCTGTCTGTCCTCATTTGCTTGGCTATCTCCATGTTTCCTGGTTCTCCTGCTGCTATCTATTTTGATTTATTTCTTGAGCGTTTCATACAGGTAGTGATGTGTTTTGATCATATTCACCTCCCACTCCTGCCTCCAGCTCCTCCTCAGTCACCTCCCATATCCCTCTCTAACTTTCTTATATAATACATTGAGCCTAGCTAATGCTGCTAATCTATGTATGGGAAAGCCAGTGTTCCTTTGTTGCTCCTGTGATTTACACATCCATCCTCATCCTCCTGCTTCAGTGGCTCCTTAGGCTGGTGAACCTCTTTAAGTCTCTCCCCATTCCCAGACAGGGATAGCTATCTCATAGACGAGAGACTAGAAAAGGGATTTATCTTCTATCATCGAGAAGAATCAACATGAGAGGTGGAATTGGAGCCCAGTCCCATGGTGTCTGGGGTAGAGTTGTTTAAGGAACCCCATGGGGTTCCTCGTCGACAGCCACCTGAGAGCAATGAGAAACCGCACATAGCTGAAGGTCAACAAAGGATTCTGAAAGCCCAAGTTATTCTACCCCCCAGTAGCACATTTCCTACAAAGAAACTCACTGTCTTCTCCTTCCTCTGATCCCTACATCCAGACAGATGGAGGGACTGCGTAAGGGTAGAAAAGCAAACCGAACCATGCATCCTTAGTTGCCCAGGCACCCTTTATTGAAGTTATCTGAAGGATTAAATGATGGTTGGGGACCACATGTTTAAAAACTGTGCTCATGTGCTCAGACCTGCATCTGGTCCTGAAGGGAGAGTAACAGCACGGAAAGGCCAGAGGCCAAGTAAATGGAAATTTGGCAGGATACAGCAGGCTGCTGTTGGTGGCTATAGCCAGACAGGAAAATTGAGATGGTGTGAGCAGAAATGGCTGGAGGGCTAAGGCTTTTCTAAGAAGTGATGGAAGGATCCTTTTCCAAGGGGCTGGGAGGCCTCTGCAGACGTGATCTCATTACTCTCCCCCATGGTCCCCCCTGCCACTGAAAGCCAGGGGTCTGGGCCAGTCTAGAGCTCAAATTTAGCTCATTTTCCTAACAAGGTTTCTCTCCCTGACAGCAAAGGGATTACACAGTCTCTCAACTCCAACCCAGGACAGCTTACCATGACAGTCTCCTCAAACTCTAAAACATTTGAATTCCTATGCACAAAAAAATGGCTGTGGAAGGTGGGGGGGGGCAGCTGTTCAAAGAGAACTGTTTCACTCTGCATTGAAGGATTGCTATCTTACCTTGATTTGGCAAAGGAGATGCCAGCCACTCAGTGAAGCAGGCATCGTTAGACACAAACTCTTACATCTTCAAAGCTCTCTCTCTCCCCCCTCCCCCACTCTCCAGCTTAGCTTCTAACCAAAGCAATGCCTCCAGGGGCATTCCTGTACACTCTCCGTGTGGTATAAGCTGACAGACCAATTCCAGTGGCATTCCTATCCCCCATCTTAGTCTTTCAAACACATACCCCATACATTGTCTTAAGCAAAGCATGCTTGGAAGGGTATCCATTATCTTTTTCTTCTTAAACCATGGCTATAAACTGGCCATGCTCAGGAATGTATTCTAAATGAATTCCCATAGTACTTTGGTACTTTGGAAACAACTCCCTTGCTTGTCTTACCTGCTGCAGGTTTAAATGCCCACTCATATCTGTTGGTCACACTTTGGTTGCATTTGTGCTTATGTAGCTGCCAACCCACTGTGGTCAGTTATGGAGAGAGAAGAGGAGGACCCCATGGAGTAGATGGGGGACTGAGAGTCCCCATTGTTGTAGGTAGAGAACATCCAGGATTAATGGGACAGCTGTTGTTTTTAATCTCTTCTGGGACACAACACTGTTCTAGACACTGGTAAATATAAGGTATCTTACTGGAGTTTTACTCACGACAGTTGCTAAATGAGAATCACAGAGTCTGGACAGAAGAAAGACCTTGACAGCAAGGAGTGCTCTGAAAAAGCTTCATGAGCTGTGGTTATAAGCTAGTGCCCATCTCCTGGGGGTGGAGTATGTGCCAGACATCTAAAGACATTATCTTGTTTGTAATCTACATCGGAAGTAGCATCAGATCCAGGCCATTGGTGTTCTCAAGGGAAGAATGACATTGACAGAAGTGCCTAAGAAAGTCGGACATTATGTAAGTACAATGTAATAAACTAGTTTAGTTTCATGGATGGGACCCAGAGTTTCATGCAGGATAATGTTGTCTGTCATTGACCTGTACTTCCAGCCAAAAGATGCATGCATGTATATGCGTGTGTGTGTGTGTGTTTGTGTGTGTATGTACACATGTGTATGCATGTGTGTATGCATATGTGTATGTGTAAGTGTATGTGTATGTGAATATGCGTGCATGAGTTTGTGAATATGAGTGTGTGAGTATGTGTGTGAGAGTGTGTATGTATGAGAGAGAGTGTGTGTGTGTAAGAGTATGTGTGTGAGAGAAATAGTGTGTGTGAGAGTGTGTGTGTGTGTGTGTATGCACACATGTAAGTATATGCATGCATTTGAATGCCAGGGGCAACCTCAGATATTTTTCCTCAAGAGCTGTCCACATTTTTAAACTTTGAGACAAGCTCCTTTACTGGCCTGGAACTCACCAAGTAGACAAGTTTGGCTGGCCAGTGAGCCCTCAGGAATATCTCTGACATCCCTGTGCTGGGATTACAAGTGTGCATCACCATATATGGCTTTGGCTCTAGACATCAAACTGACATCCTTGTTCTTGAAGATAACCACTTTACTGAGCTATCTCCACAGCTCTGAAGCAAACACATTTGCTTGAGGAAAATCAGCGCATGTGCTTGACCCCTGCGTGGTTAACCGTGTCCAGTTTGGGGTCTTTTTTACTCTTTTTTTTTTCCCTTGCATTCTCAGAACAGAGAGGCTCACATTTGAGATGGTGGGGCAAGTGGAAGGATTGATTTCTTTGTGCCTGTGAATCATGGTGCTCTGTAGTCTGAGGTAGATTAGAGAGTAAAGTATTTTCCAGTGCTACAATATCTCCTTTTTGATGCCAATCTAAAGAAACTTGAAAATCTTCACAGCAAGGAGCTTGGGGCGATGCCCTTAGTCCAGCCAGGGTGTGCAGCTAACATGAAAGTGGGCTTAGGATGGGACTGTAGAGGAAAAGGCATCAGGCAGCCCCTCCCTTGGAAAAGCCCTGTTCCTGTCCAGTTTTTGATATTTGTTTTGGCCTTAAGCAGTATACCCCTCTGGGGAAAGAAGAACTCGATGAAACAGGAGCAGGGAGGAGGCCTTAGAAAACCACAGGCCTAGTGATGAGGTGGTACAAAACACACCTGACCAAAATGCTGGGTTTAGGGTGGGTTAGGTATGTGGAATTCCGGACTGTTCCATGACTGTCCAGGCCAACGTGAATAGCGAAACACACCCAGATTCCTGGTTCCTGGCAGATCTGGATTTCCTGAAAAACCTTCTACAAAGCAGTCCCAATACTAAAAAAAAAAAAAAAAAAAAAAAAAAAAAAAAAAAAAAAAAAAAAAAAAAAAAACAAAATAAAAAACATGGATCCTCCACCTTACTGCATCTCAGAAACAGTAGCTCTAAGGCTGATAAATTTGCACATCATAAACACGGTTTCTAAAAGAAAGACTGGTAACATTTTTTTAATTTATTTACATATTTATAGAGAGGGTTTCAGATATCCTAGGGTGACCTTGAACTATAGAGCCAAGGATGACCTTAAACTCCCCATCCGCCTGTCTCCACACCCTGAGTGCTGGGATTATAGGTATCCAGGCATCTGGATTTATGGGGGACTAGGGCTGGAACGAGGGCTTTGTGCTTATCAGGTAAGAAATGTACCAACCGAGCTCCATTTCCAGTCCCTATTTGTCTTTTAGAGCTAAGTTGTTCATTTCCACAGCCGAGACTGGATCTGTAGATATTCTTTTCTTGAAACCAGGCTATCTACCCAAGCAGCAGCATACACCTCCCCTCCTGTGTGTAGCTTTACAGAACCAGAGTTCACTTGGTGTAGAATAAGGGATGAGGAAACCCTGTGGTACTATCCGACTGGGGCTCTCTCTCACTCAGCCATTTGTTTTATTCATTGCTTGTAGAGAGGTGAAGGAGAGAGGAGAATTGGGGGGGGGAGGGAGGGAGGGGAACATTGGAGCCAGTCTCCAGTGTGGTCCAGTGCTGAGAAGGTTTTAAAATGGAAGTACGATGACCGTCAAAGGGCTGCTCTTGTAGCATCTCTCCATGCTGCAGCTTTCTCTCTACAGTCTGGTGTGATCTGGGAAAGGAAATCTTAAGATGTTCACTTGTTTGTACAGACTAAAGTTCTCTGACAAAGTTGCATCAATATCAAGGAAGCTGTAGACTTCCTGATCTCAGCCATTCAGGACTCCATAACTGTGGAGAGATAGAAGTCAAGAGCCAAAGCTGGCTTGGGCTAGCTCCAGTTCCTTTTAATAGTTGTTAACTGCCAATCTCTGCATCTTCGAATCCTCACGGCTACTAGATAACTCTGGGAATACACGACAAAGCAGACCGGCCTTTGGACACCCATTTAAGGATGCTGCTCCAATGGCACATGAGTCTTGTAGGGTAGATTGCTCTGCTCTTCCGAAGCTTATCTGCCGATCTCATCAATACAGTAGACAAATGTGTTGATTTATGATTTCTTTTGTTCTGTGACTATACAACTTCATGTGACATGGAACATGTCATTTCTGGGTAACTTGAATGTATAATCCTGAGCTGCAGTCACTCATACTTGACTCTAAATAAACAATTAAAAAAAAGTTGAATTGTTATTTTATGTCAAAATTTGTGTGCATATCCTCATCAGGAAATCCTTGTAAGAAGTCTGCTTGCTTCTCACATGTGGTGCTTGCTGTCTCAGTGCTGTGATCAAATATCTGGCAAAAAGTAACTTAAGGGAGAGGAGGTTCATTCTGGATCCTATTTTGAAGGTACAGTCTAATGATAAGAAAGGCGTGGTGGCAAGTTCCATGACCTGACGGAGGCAAGGAGGGAATGGAGAAAACACAGACACACAGACACACGTACAGAAAAGGTGCAATCAGGTGGGCCACGCACTCTGCTGGAGATGCACCAATGGCATCACAGAAGTTCATGATGTTTATTACAAACCACTGAGCAAGGAGGCAGGATTATTCTACACAGCTGGGTGAGGTGGCATGCTTATTGTATACAGCTGAACTAGTAAGAGGTAGGTTAGCTAATCTGGGGAACAGGTCTCTGTAGGGGAGTGGTCCTCCACCTATGGGTCATGACCCCACAGAGATCGCATATCAGATGTAAAATATTCTGCATATCAAATATTTAAATTATAATTCGCAACAGTAGTGAAATTACAGTTACAAAGTAGCAATAAAGTCATTTTATGGTTGGGGGTTACCACCACGGGAGGAACTGTATTAAAGGGTTGCCACAGCATTAGGAAGGTTGAGAACCATCGTTTCAGGGAGCAGCTTTGCCTAGCACACATGCGAGAAGGAAGTTTCTGCACACATTGTTTTCAACTAAAAGGCAATCATTCGTAATATCAGGACTTGGACCGGAGGAAAGCTTTGCCATTGCCATGGGTCTGAGGCACTGGTGTCTTTGACACCATGTAGCCATGCTCATGCCATTAATGGATGCTCACTTAGGACTCCTTCACCCTCCACAGGAACATCAGGCAGCTGGCCACACTTTCTTTCCAGTCAGGAAAGAGGGATAGAGTCCGGAGCTCAGCTTGTTTTCTCCTTTTTATTTACTCTGGTACCCCCAGTCCAAAGAATGGTAACATTCATTCAATGAATGCAGTGTAGAATACCCTCAGAGACAGAGCCAAAGGTTCATCTGTTAGCCCATTCTAGGTTCTGTCAAGTAGACCATCAGAATTAGCTGTCCCAGAAGAGTCCTTAGAAATCTTCTGGGTAGTGTTTTTTAAGGACCCATCAACTGCCTGGTGACCCTATAAATGAAGAAAGTTTAATGATTTAGGAGGTATAACTCAGGCTATAAGTGCAAGCCTAGGTGTTGGAGGCTGTTTTGTGTGTCAATCAGTACTCAGCACAAGCTGTCACTCAAGTAGTGAGGAGGGAGATGGAGTTAAGAAACACCACACAGCCTTCCGAGGTGGATAGTGGGTAAGAAGCCAGGAGCAGGGGCTTTGTCATTGATTAACTCCTGATTTTCTTGTGTGTCTTGGCCTCTTCTCCTTTAAAGGGCTGTGCCAGCCTTGCCATATGTCACTCTTCCACAAGTCCAAAAATGTGTAATTGCAGTATACCCAGATTCCTGGGAAACAAGGAGGCTGAGCTATGACTCGGTTTCCTCTAATCTGTGAGTCACTCAGAGCTGCAAACACCAGCTGTGCCAGGTGCTCTCATGGACTTTGGGTTGTCCCCATTGGCTTTGAATTCCTCCACTGTAAAGCCAAGACTTTCCTGGTGGCTTCTGACCATGTACTCACTTATCACAACGGAGGGCATTGTGGAAACTGCTGGGCCTTGGCCTTTGGATTTGATTCTCCCAATGAATAAACAATTGCACGTTGACAGTAATGAGCAAAGAAGCCCTTCCCATTAACTCTACATGGCTCCATCAGTACTTCTGTGACCCAATGACACAGAAGGGGACTTTCCAGGCGTATGTATATGCATGCGCAGTGAGAGGCATTCCCAAGACCCAGATGTGAGAGGTGAGGCAGGGCCCCAAGACTCATGGATCACACCAGGGAGAGAAGTTGTGAGCAGCTACAGGTACGCATCCTACTGGAGGATGAGGCACCCTTTTCTTGCCTCCAGCTGAACTCCCAAAGTAGTCAGTGGAAAACTTTGAGACTTGGATTGAAGACACGGGTCAGTAGTTAAAGAGTGCTTGAACAAGAGTTCAGATGTCAGCACCCATGAAACAAGCCAGGCACTCTACTCACAGCTGTAAACTCCATAAATTTAGCTCTTGGGCGCTTGCTGTCTTCTAACCTAGCTGAGAAAATGCAAGCCTTAGGTTCAGGTAGAGACCTGGTCTCAAAAGCACAGGCTCAGCATGATAGAGGAGGACATTGGCTGCCCATGCTGGCATGATAGAGGAGGACATTGGCTGCCCATGCTGGCATGATAGAGGAGGACACTGGCTGCCCATGCTGTGGCTTGGCATGCTTACAGGCACATGTTTCTGCACACATGTGCATATATACATATACTCCTTCACATAGGAATGTTTTTCACTGTAATCCTTCTCCTTCCTCCAAGAGTTTTAGCGCTGACTACCGGAAGAATTGAGTGGTTTTGATTCCCTCGTTTTTCTAATCTCTTTCAGAGGGAGTTGAACTTCGTGTGACTAAATGACTTGTTCAAAGGCTCCTTTTGGAATGTGGTGGTCATGTGGGAAAACAATAAAGTTTCTTTAGTTGTAGGTGGAAATACCAACTAGGGGGCCTTTCTGGGCCTCAGTTTCCTCACCTGTCCAATGTTAAATTTTACTGCCTTTACCCACCCAACATCTTAGCTACTTTTTTTTTCTTTTATTGCTGTGATACAATACCACAGCCAAGGCAATGTATAAAAGAAAGTGTTTAATTGGCTTGTGGGTTCAGATGGCGAGAGTCCATGATGACAGAATGGAGGAGCAGCTGAATGCTCACATTTTGATCCATAACCATGGGGCAGAAAGAACTAGCTGGGAGTGGCATGGGCTTTTGAAACCTCAAAGGCTTCCCCAATCCTGCTGTGACACACTTCCTCCAAGAAAGCCACACCTCCTAGTCCTTCCCAAAGAGTTCCACCAACTGGGGACCAAACATTCTACTATATGAGCCTATGTGGGCCATTCTACCACACTTAATGAATGTTAACTACTTTATAGTGAGTAGTGTGTCTCAGAAAGGCTCTGTTTCACTGATATTTGAATGCCTGGAAGGCGAGATCTTCTTGCTTGGACATAACCCTTGGAGTAGAGCTGTGCTGCCAATGTGTGGGCACTGGTGGTATTTGGGCTTTAGCAGGAAATGTGCTTGTTTTTCCTCTCTCCATCCCTACCGAGTCCTTTCCTAGTCCAGTCCACAGAGGAGGACTGACTTCTTATGCTCGTATTCCCGTAAGTCCTCTTCCACTTGCTGCTCTGACGAGGTACCATGCTCAGCCAAATCAAACTGAACCAAAGAAAAACAAACTCCACAGAACTGGAAATGGTTTTGAAACCAAAAGAATTCTTTCTCAGTTTCAGCCGTGCAAGTGTTGAGGTTCATTTATCCCGTTTGCCACACTAGTCTTCAGGTCACACAAAACCTTCCAGTGTAACTCTTTTTTTTTTTTTTTTTTTTTAATTTAGTTAACATGAAGAAGTACTGAGTCTCTTTCTGGTCTTTTCATGCACACATAGTTCTTAATTGTTCTTCCCCAATCACTCACTCCTGGTTTTTATGTCCCTGCTCTCCAGCCTCCAGTTATTCTTCCATTCACTCTTTCTTTTGTCCACACCATAGCATGGATTCACTGTGCTCAGTGTGAGATCAGACTCCCAGCTAACCCCTCTACTCCCTAACCTGACACCATCAGACTCCCGGTTAACACCTCTGTTCTCCAGGTTTACACCATCAGACTCCCAACTAACCCCTGTTCTCCTCAGTCTGACATCATCAGACTCCCAGCTGACTCCTCTGCTCTCCAGCCTGACACCATCAGACTCCCAGCTGACTCCACTGCCCTCCAGCCTGACACCATCAGACTCCTGACTAACACCTCTGTTCTCCAGGTTTACACCATCAGACTCCCAACTAACCCGTTCTCCTCAACCTGACACCATCAGACTTCCAGCTAACCCCTCTTCTCTCCAGGCTGACACCACCAGAGACTTTTCATCTATCCTTTTCCTCTCTCTATTTTGCCTTCCTTGGGCCTAACTGTGGCTTGCACCTCCCAGCTGCCTTTTCTAATTCTAGTTTCTCAGCTTCTCAATACCTTCTGAATAGTGCTGCCAGACGATCTTCCAGAAACATCTCATTCATTGCATCACCCAATCTCCTCAGGACTCTATAGAGTGCACATACACTTCTTAGGACATTATAGACACACATAGGGTTATTTATGGAGTTTCCACCCAGTGGCCCCAGAATATCTGTTCAGAAGTGATGGGGGAACCAGAGGAGCTGATAAGTGCATCTTTATATTCTACATTATAAACACATTTATGCTTCATCTTGTAGGAAGGACTCTGCACAGACACGTTACTAATGACACATAAATGGTTTGTTTTGAGTTAACCTCAGAGCCTGGGTGCTCCTGGAGGAGTATGAGTTGGTACCAGCTTGCACTAACTAGAGTGCACGGGATGATGTAAACACCATAAATCTCACAAATGTGGCTGACCATCTCTCCTGGGGGGAGGGGCCTAAAACTGAGCTCCAGAGTAACCAACTACTGTCTTTGTCTCTCTCCTTATCCTCTTGAGGCCTGCTGGCTGGAGATGATACACAAGGCCATTTTTGCTTCTAAGACTGGTTTCCTCCACTGTCTTCTCAGGTCACTGGTTCTCTGAATAAGACAATGATGTAAAGATTCGACTCTGTTGCTGTTACTAGTGAGAGGCATTTTAAGCTCTAGGATATGCTGAGAGTTTATGTGACATCTGGCTGGCAGCAGGCTATGCCAGGGTGTGTGTACCTTGCAGTGGTTTCTCTGGGGCTGATCCACTAGGTTGACGCTCACTGGCTGGCAGTGATTTTTGTTTTTGTTCTTGACAGCAGGAACCCTCTCTTTCCACTTCTCTTGCTAGGTGGGCTGGCAGTAACCCTATGGGCTTGTTTTGAAACTGGGACTTACTTTTTAGGTGGCAAGGGGGAGTGCTTAGTAGACTTTGCGTGGGGGTAGTTCTTGGTTTCCTGATCCTGGTGTTTTCCTGAGTTTTGAAAATCACACTGCCTTGGGTCCTTCCGTGTCTCTTATTCCAGATCTTCCTCAGGAGAAACTTTCAATGAAGCGGCCTCATGGCAGGTGGGAGGGGCCTGGCGGGGAACCTGTATTGTCTTTACTCCCTGTTTTATCATGTTTTCCACGGCTGCAAAGAAAGCTACTTCGCCTAGAGCCCTGTACTTGCTAATTACAGGGGGTAACGTGGCACGTATCTGCTTCATGGGCTTGTAGAGTCTGACTCACTGCACAGCCTCCTTAGGTCAGTGGGTTATAACGAAATGAAAAGCCAGGAGAATTTGTTTCTCCTTAAGTCAAGACAGAATTTCTGGGACTTGAGAAGTAAACTGCCATTATCACTATGGGAGGCTGAGCAGGGAAGCATCCTTAGGAGAAGAAGAGAAGCCCACACTGTAAGAGCCCCTGACATTTGAAGAGAATTTTGCTCATGCTGGTGTCTTCTCTCTGTCTTAACTTTGTCAGCTCTACTCCAGAAAAGCTAAGTGTTGAAGTATTGTGCTGGTCAAAATGTAACTAGACAACATTGGTAAAATCCCCTCCGGTCTCACTTGCTTCCTGCCACAGAGGGGAGCCATACTTCCGACTTCTAGCATGCGATTATCCTTACCTGCTCTTAGACTTGAGCTAAATGGAAAAGTGCATGCTGGGCCTTTTGCTCAGTGAATTTTTTACCCAACTCTGGAAAAACATTCAGATCCAAAGCGATCAACCCAAGCAGGCAGCCCCACCCCACCAAAGAGTGTAT
The DNA here is from genome assembly GCF_008632895.1 of Mastomys coucha. NCBI lineage: Eukaryota > Metazoa > Chordata > Mammalia > Rodentia > Muridae > Mastomys > Mastomys coucha. The sequence goes on from NW_022196913.1 coordinate 9,014,906, forward strand.
GGAAAGAAAGCAGGGAACATTTCCAGAGAAGGCTTTAGTTTAAAGTCAGAGAAACCAGTGCTGTCTTTATAGCAAGTTTTCCAGGTTTGGTTCAGAGCTTTAACAAGCTGTCCTTAGCTATGTACAGCTATAGAGAACAACTCTGCCCATGTTACCATGAAAGAAATCAAATGGTGATGATGCTTCAGGGTCCCCATCTATTATATCACACTCACCCACACACGCACATGTGGGTACACACACACACTCACACACACATACACACATATACACACACTCACCCACACCCACACACTCACTCATACACACACACACACTCACCCACACACATACACACATATACACTCACACACATACTCTCACACACACTCACATGCACACTCTCACACACACACATACACACCTACACACACACACACTCACACACACACTCCATGTGTGCGCGCACACACACCTTTTTCCTGGTGCTGTGTTGAATGTTATTAAAGTCCTCACCCCAAAGTGACCAGATGAGGAGGTGATCAGCTCTGGAGGAAGATCAGATCCTATGGATGGAGCTCTCAGGAGTGGGGTACACACACACACACACACACACACACACACACACTCATACACACACACACACACACACGCACATACTCACCCACACACGCACACGTGGGTGCACACACACACATACACACACACTTGGGTGCACACACACACTCACACACATTCACACACTCACACACACACTCACCCACACACATACACACCTACACACTCACACACACACACACACACACACACACACACACTCCATGCGTGCGTGCACACACACCTTTTTCCTGGTGCTGTGTTGAATGTTATTAAAGTCCTCACCCCAAAGTGACCAGATGAGGAGGTGATCAGCTCTGGAGGAAGATCAGATCCTATGGATGGAGCTCTCAGGAGTGGGGTTAGTCTTCCTATAAGCGGGATTCCGGAGCATTCTGACGATCTTCCTACAGTGTAAGGACCCAATGAGAGGTACGAAAGAGGTTTGCAACCAGGAAAGTAGACCCTACCAGGATCTGACCATGATGGTGCACCCACATCTGGGACTTAGGACTTTTCCAACAATGAGAGAGAAATCATTGCTGTTTATAAACTGTCAGCTTATGGTACAGAAACGAAGAGCAACATTGGTGATTTTTCTCCTCAGCTGTGACAAAATATTGGGTGGAAGAAGGTTTGCTTTGGCCCCTGGTTCCATTTGCCTTTCAGTCTATCATAGGGAGGCAAACAGGAGTAGGAAGGTGAAGTGGCTGTTCATGTAGCAGCAGCCCGGAAAGTGAATACCTCAACCAGAACATTCAAAGATCCATACCTAGTGCTGGATCTTCTTCCTAAAGGCTGCATCCCATGCAAAACAGCACCACAGACCGGGGGACTGAGCACTCAAACCACGAGCCTTCGGGAGGCATTTCAGACTGGAATCATAAGAGGACCCTGGAGGCCTTGCTATTATTGTTGTTCTAAACTAAATCCCTGACCCGTAATTTAGAAGGGGGGAAAAACCCCCATGTCTTCAGAGGGATGATAATTCAGTAGGGAAAGACTGCTGTGATCTTGGACTTGCCTGGGAAGAGCTGTGTGTTTTATAGACAATTTCTAAAATAGCGTATGTAGCACAGAGTCGAGAGACAATTTATTGTTCCTCACACTCAAAGGCAGTTCTTAGTTGCTCCTTTGTCTCTCTCCGTAAGGCTGTGCATGGATCCCACAGTTTTCTAGTCTTTCCTGACAGTTAGAACGCAGCCTTCCTTGTTTAAAACTGCAACCACGAGTCACCACATAGCTCTGAAGTTCTCTTTACACCCTTCATCACAAGGCTACACAGACGGCTGTGTTGTGATGCCCAGGAAGCTCTCACAGGCACGCTCATCTGAGTTTTTTCCTTTTGGGTTAGAAGCACTAACAACAAAATCAAAAGCCCTGAGCACGGCACTTAGAAAACTGAAGGTATTTTGGTGACACCATGTACAAAATTAAACTTAAAAAAAAAAAAAAGAGGAAAATTACCACAGGCAATGATAGGAATGACTTTCAAATGTCAGTGCTTAAGGTCATTTTATTATTTTCTCCAAAACCCAATACTCTGTGGAGTATGAAGATGGTGTAAACTACACTTTATAGCCTAAAGAAGTCCTTTGTTGTAGGGTTGTTTTATTTTGGAGCCCATGGGGTGGCTAATTGGGTAAAAGCACTTGCTATCAAGCTTGATGACTTGCGTTGATTCTTGGAATCCACACGGTGGAAGGAAAGAACAAAGTCCTGAAAACCACTCTCTGACTGCCACATGATACAGAATTGTGGAAATGTAACACACTAAAGTAAAT
>NW_022196913.1:9017275-9058605 GCF_008632895.1 Mastomys coucha
TGATTAATTTTACCCACAGGTCAGCTACTGTCGAATGGTTAGTAGGGTAGATGTTGAGTATGAAGATAATATTAAACAGATTAAGTTTTAAATATATAATCTATTTTTTTTTGAGACAGTGTTTCTCTGTGTAGCCCTGGCTGTCCTGGAACTCACTCTGTAGACCAGGCTGGCCTTGAACTCAGAGATCCACCTGCCTCTGCCTCCCAACTGCTGGGATTAAAGGCGTGCACCACCACTGCCCGGCTATATCTAGATTTTTTAAAGTGTGTGCCTATTCTGCATTTATGTAGATGCCTTCAGAGCCCAGAGAAAGGTGTGGGGTCCTCTGGACCTGGAGTTATAAGTGGTTGTGAAACACCATTTGGTTGTAGGAGACTGAGTCTAGGTTCTCAGCAGGTATAGTGAGTGCTACTAACCATGAGCAATCTCTAGCTCCCAGAGTAGTCTTCAATACAAAAAGGCAGGGTCATGTTAACAAGTCCTAGATGGACGTTGCTTCTCTTCCCCAAACTCATTGAGTTTAGGCTGAAAGTATTTGCATTGCTAGAGTTCTTCTCTATGTGACTTGTGGAGGCCCACAGCTGGAATGTGGGAGAAGACCATGAATAAAGATCAGGCTTTGAGATTCGTTGGGAACAGTTGGTCTAAGTTTGCTCCATAACCAGACTACGCCATAAATTCTCTGAGACTCTTTGCAAATCTTTCATCCAAGGATAATCAGAGGAGAGAGAATGTGATGGTCTTGAATATCTGTTGTCACTAATAGGTAAATGTCTCCATGTTCAAGCAAGTGTTAGCCAAGGTCTCACTCTTGTGACATTGATAAGTAGAAAAATACTTTTTTTTTTAAGATTTATTTATTTATTATATATAGAGTGTTCTTCCTGCATGTATGTCTGCAGGCCAGAAGTGGGCACCAGACCCATTTTAGACATTGTGAGCCACCATGTGGTTGCTGGGAATTGAACTCAGGACCTCTGGAAGAGCAGATGTTGCTCTTAACTGCTGAGTCATCTCTGCAGCCCCTAAGAATGGTGCTTCTGACATTAGGAAGTTATATGATTTGGTTGAGGCCAGAGAAGACAGAGTAACTAATCTCTTTATGTGTACATTGGTGTGTGTGTGTGTGTATACATGTGACTGTGTGTGTGCATAAGTGTGATTGTTTATGTACATGTGATTGTATGTGTGTGTGGTATATGTGCATGAACATGTGATTTTGGGTGTTGGTGTGTATGTGTGTGTGTGAAAGATTGTGTATGTGTATTCGTGTGTGTATAGATGTGAATCTGTATGTGTATACATGTGATTGTGTGTGTATATACATGTGACTGTATGTGTGTGCGTATGGTGTATGTGCAGGTACCTGTGAGTATGGATGTTGGTGTGTGCATGTGTATGTGTTTGCATGTGTGTGTGTGTGTATGTGTGAAGGCCATGTCTTCTTAGGTTTTAAACCCTAGTTTTTGAGACAGGATCTTTTTGAACCTAGAGCTCGCTGATGTGGTTAGACTGGCTACCCAGCAACCCCTGAGAACTGCTTGTCTCTACCTCCTCAGTGCTGAGATTATAGGTTCACACTGCTATATCTGACGTTCTACATGGGTGCTGGGGATGAAACACAGGTCCTCATGCTTGTCCAACAAGCATTTTACTGACTGGACCACCTCTCCAATCCCATTGTCTTTTTGGAGAAAAATCTCTCTGTGTAGTCCAAACTCTTTTATTTTTCCTTTTCTTTTTTAATATTGGATATCTTATTTACATTTCAAATGTTATCCCCTTTCGTACTTTCCCCTCCAGTAATCCCTTATCCCATCCTCTCTCCCCTGCTTCTAGAAGGGTACTCACCCACCCATCCACTCCCACCTCCCCACCCTCTCATTCCCCTACACTGAGGCATGGAGACTTCCCAGGACCAAGGGCCTCTCCTCCCATTGATGCCCAACAAGGCCATCCTCTGCTACATATGTGGTTGGAGCCATGGGACCCTCCATGTTGGTGAGTTTACACTTTGGTTGGTGGTTTAGTTCTTAGGAGATCTGGGGGGGTCTGGTTGGTTGATATTGTTGTTCTTCCTATGGGGTTGCAAACCCCTTTAGCTCCTTCAGTCCTTTCTCTAACTCCTTCATTGAGGACAAAGACAAAATGTGTAGCAGAGACTGAAGGAAAGTCCATCCAGAGACTGCCCCGCCTGGAGATCCATCCCATATACAGTTACCAAACCCAGACACTGTTGCGGATGCCAAGAAGTGCTTGCTGACAGGAGCCTGATATAGCTGTCTCCTGAAAGGCTCTTTCAGACCTGACAAATACAGAGGCAGATGCTCGCAGACAACCATTGGGCTGAGCATGAGGTACTCCAAACTCTTAAAGCTCTGGCTTCAGACTCTCAAGGGATAGGGTTACAGGTGTTTGCCACTGTGACCAGCTACTGTCATTTTTACCAAGTGTCAACGATTTCTTTTGGTATTCAAGTTTGTCATAATTTATAATCAGCAAAAATTTCAAACTGTTAGACCCAATAAGCCAAACTTTCTTGACACTCCATTGTTTGCAGCTCGGAGAGTGAGCTTTCAGTGAACCATGAAATATTTTCTCTCTTCGTTGAGCTTATTATTTCCCAGAATGCTTAAGATTTTTTTTGACTATACACTTAGTGCTCTCTGGAAGGTGGGTGGGTTTCTTGAGTTCCAGGAGACACATCATTGCTTAGGAAATCTGTTGTTGGGTCTGTGCTGAGGATAACTCGAGACTATTGTGTTTGGAGCTTTAAAAGCAAGTACTCATGCATGAGCCACATCTTTCCAGAGCTGAAGGGTAGTGCTGAGTGCTTAAGAGTCTAGAGTTAGATTAGCAACCATGAGTGAAAAGATGGTCCAATGGGACCCTTTAAGGAGAGCTGAGACCTGGAAGGTTGAGGTCACCTTCAGCTAGGGAGATCAGGGTTGCTCCCGGTTGGATGAAGATAGGGTTCAAAGAGAGCAGATTAGGAATGAATAAGGGGTTCCTGTGATCCTAAGACTCCTTTGAGAGTTCCAAGGCTAACTTCTTGGGCAGATGGTACAGGATCTGCCTAGCATTAGGATTATGTGGTCCTTATCCTGGCCCTGGAGGATCTGGCCAGAAGGAATTTCAGCTATGCCAGCCTTGTTCCTCTGTGAGATACCCAGGGCATAATTCTGTTTTCCCCCAGCTTTTCCCAAGAAGAGGGACAACTCTGCCAGCATCGACTCACCCATCCCGCATAGAGAACGTACCCTGGCAATGACTCAGTGATCTGTTGAACTTGCTGAGTCTTAAGAGTGAAGGGAGCGTGTGGGAAGAGTTCAAACATGTCTGTCGAAGAGAACATTGGCCCCGGCTTTGGAGAGAGTTTATCAGGGCTGGTCAACTCTATGCTAACATGTCAAACAGAACCATAACTAATGACTTAGGGATTCTTGGGAGACAGGTCTTAAGATCAGACTTTCTTTCCTCATTCCAGATTCCTTTTATGATGCTTCAGGTTAGCTCTGGGCTTCACCGTGGCTTTCCTGTTTTACCTTAGTTGCCTGTATTTTTTATTTTTTGTCTGTTTGTTTTAGGACTTGGAAACGTAGGTCATTCTACCATCCTGAATCTTTTTAATTTTGTCCTTAGAAGGTTGAGGGGCTATCAAAATCTAGACTTGTTTTCTGATGTCACTATAAGCACCAGAACTGAATAACAGAATCTTCCCTCTCTCTTTTAAAAGTCCTTTACTCTAATTCTCTCTGTGTCTTTTTCCTTTCTCTTCCCTCTTTGCTTCATATGAGAGGAAAGGAATGGAAAAAGAAAACTAAGATTAGACATACCTGACCAGTGATTTTTCTTTGGGCAATGGAAATATAAACCATGCCCACACTTCTGTTTTTCCCAGGATCTGAAGCACAGCCATGGCTGTTTGGGCAGTTGGCTATTCTGGGGTACATTTCAGAAATAACTCATGTTTATTTATCATTGGGTATTTATAACAGTGTTTCAGAGTTGGTTTCCAGTAACCCCATGAAGGATCCCAGGTTCTTGAAATAGTGGAGGAGGCTGGAGAGGGGACGAACCTGAGCAGGGAGGGATACTGGCATTGCTAGAAGCTACAGCCCCGCCCTCCCCTTAGTGTTCCTCAGCTGAGGTGGCAGAGCTGAGGGGAGCACTGAAAAACAATCTGGGACTCTTCCTGGAAAGGCTGTCAGAGTCTAAATCCGATTACTCTTTCAGTTTGATGGAGCGTGGGGGCAAGTGCTTGTGTGAGCATGCTTGCATATGCGCACTCACTCACACACAATTACACACTCACATGTGCTTACTCACCCACAAGCACTCTGAGCTCAGGCAGAGGTAGTGTTGACATTTCTGGAGGCACAAAAGGATCCCAGATTCCTGAGCAGTCACCCATAGACCTGAGCTGCCCAGGAATGCTGGCGGTTCCAGGCACTGACATCATTCCTCCTCTGGCCCTGAGAGGAACCTTCTGACCCCCAGGTCTCCTGGCAGTTATTTTTAGATTGCAAACCCTCCACCCCAGCATTCCCTTGGTGTACTCAGGGAAGCAGGTTTCAAGAAGGGCCTTCCACTTTATTGAGCATGCAGTTTGCATCTGTGCCCGAGGAAGAATCAAGAATGAGGTGTGGGAGGAGATGAAGGGAATTTGGAGCACATCTGGTCCATCATTTTTATTGGGCAGAGGATGCCAGAGAAGTCAAATGGTTTGTTCAAGGCCAAACAGTCAATTGCAGATTTATAGCCTTTCCTACAGATTTCTGTTTCTTCTACTTAGAGGTTCTCAAAGAAGTTGCCCTCAGGAACCCTTTGCATTCTAGAAAATGATTTCTGTGTGAGTATGTATGCTTGAGGTATGTGTGTGTGTTCTTCTGTGCGTACATGTGTGTGTTCTTCTGTGTGTACATGTATGTTCCTTTGTGTGTGTATACATGTTCCTCTGTGGTGTGTTCCTCTGTGTGTGTGCTCCTCTGTGTGTGTGTTCTGTGTATGTGTGTGTTCCTCTGTGTATATGTTCCTGTGTGTGTGTGCATGTGTTCCTCTGTGTGTGTGCTCCTCTGTGTGTGTGTTCTGTGTATGTGTGTGTTCCTCTGTGTGTATGTTCCTGTATGTGTGCATGTGTTCTTCTGTGTGTGTGCTCCTCTGTGTGTGTTCTTCTGTGTATGTGTGTGTTCCTCTGTGTGTGTGAGTTCCTCTGTGTGTGTGTGTATGTATTCCTGTGTGTGTGTGTATATGTGTTCCTCTGTGGTGTGTTCCTCTGTGTGTGTGCTCCTTTGTGTGTGTGTTCTGTGTATGTGTGTGTTCCTCTGTGTGTATGTTCCTGTATGTGTGCATGTGTTCTTCTGTGTGTGTGCTCCTCTGTGTGTGTTCTTCTGTGTCTGTGTGTGTTCCTCTGTGTGTATGAGTTCCTCTGTGTGTGTGTGTATGTATTCCTGTGTGTGTGTATGTGTTCCTCTGTGTGTGCGTGTGTGTGTATGTAGAGGTTAGATAGGTGTTGTGTATCTTCTGCTATTGTTAGCCACCTGATTATTTTTTAATTTTAATTTTTTGAGAACATTGTACATGGGCTCTGTACCTGCGTTACTTCTATCTCCTCCTGCTCAGACTGAGCCAGAGTTCCCCTCCAAAGTGCAGGTCTCATCTTTCATTATTATTGTTACATGCATATATGTACATATGTATGTATGTATATACAGTCTACTGGGTCCATTTATGTACATATGTATGTATGTATATTCATCTTTCATTATTATTGTTACATGCATATATGTGCAAATGTATGTATGTATGTATATACAGTCTATTGAGTCCATTTCGCATTGTCTGTGTGCATTTGTGTCCAGGGCTGACCACTTGGGATTGAGGATTAGACATCCTATGTGGTATTTCTTCTCAGGGGGAAATTAATTCGTTCTCTCTCTGTCAGCAGCCTTAACCAGTTATAGCTCTTCATCTAGGGGTGGGACCCTTGTCCATGTTGACATGTCAACAGTGTCATTATCCTCTTCTTTTCACCCTAATTTTATAAAATGGGGTATTTTACAGATCTCAGCACTCACAGATTTGATAAGACTAGATGGCCAGGGATCTTGAGTGAGCCTTCTGTGTCCATGTATACACACACACACACATACACATGTATTTATATATATGTATACATACACACACATACATTTATATATACACACATACATATATGTATATATGCTTTTAATTTCAGTACTCAGGAAGCAGAGGCAGTTGGATTTCTGAGTTCCAATCAGTGTTACACAAAGAAACTCTGTCTCAAAAAACAATAACAACAACAACAAAAATTTAAAAAACCCCAAAACAAAACAAAAAACCCTCAAATAAAACAACCAAACAAAACAAAACCCAGAAAACTAAAAAGAAAAACCCAACAACATCAAAAATCAAACAAACCAGGATTAAACAAACAAACAAAGAAAAAGTATGAGAAGCACACACACACAACCCATAAGAACACAAAATCAGAAACCATCATATACAAGTGAAAGACCAATAAGGTTAAAAAAAAAAAAGCCAAAACAAAGCAATATGAGACAAAAAATATTCCAGAAACACCATTAGTTTATGTGTGTGTGTGTTGGCCATCTACTGGTTGGGTATGGAGCCTGCCCTTAAGTGTGGTTAGTATACCGAGGGAGACTCCATTGGAGAAAACTAATTTTCCTTTGCCAGCAGTTGGAGGCAGCTTGGTTAGAGATGAGAGCTCATGTCCACTTACTTCTCTCAGTACTATGACTAGTACAGGCCCTGTGCATACTGCCACAGCCTCTGTGAGTTCACATGTACCTCAGTCTCATTGTGTCTGGAAGACACCGTTTCCTTGGCATCATCCCTCCCTCCTGGCTCTTATAATCTTTCTTCTCCCTATTCTGCCTAGTTCACTAAGCCCAAAAGGCTGGATTTGATGACGGCATCCCATTTAGGACTTAGTGTTCCACAGTCTCCAATTGCCGGCATGTTGTCCAGTTATGGTTCCCAGTGTTTTCATCTATTGTAGGAGGAAGCTTCTCTAATGATGGTTGGGCGAGGCATATTGAACGAGGCAGAATGTTATCAGGAGCCATTTATTGCTATGTTCCTTTAGCAGAACAGGAGTATTTGGTTTTCCTCTGGGTCCATATTCTATCTAGTCTCAGGATCTTGACCACCTCAGCAGTGTCAGGCATGCGTTACATCTCATGGAGTAGGCCTGAAATCCAATCAGATAGTGGTTGGTTACTCCCATATTGTTTGTTGATTGCTCCAGCAAGTCAAACAGGCAGGTCACCATTGTAGACTGCAGGATCGGTAGCTGGATCGGGGGCTGCATTGAATAGTTTGTGTGAATATTACTTTTCAGGGCCGCAAACGTAAGCAATGGAAAGAGTCAAATTATCTTAAATGTATTTAAAATTATTATTATTATTAATATTGTATAAAATTAAAATTATTTTCACAAATCTCTTCAACTGTATTACTGGAGAGGAACAGGAATCTCTTATTTCCCTTTTCATTCAGTTACAAAATATCATGCCACACAGTTGCTGGAAACTACAGTGTGAGAAGAGAATGAGAACAGAACTCATTTTAATGTTATAGGGTTATTACAAACCAATCTGTGTGTCTCATGATTCTCTGCTCTCTCCTTAAATATCTGTACATACCCCATCTACAGTCTTTTTCACTCTGGATCAGACTTCCATTCAATAAACATTCATTGGAAAGCTACCAATAGGTGTTAAGTTGGGAATTTAAAGATAAATAGCGAATGTAAACTTTCATCCAAAAACTCAGTTGCAAAAGAAATAGAACTTGGTTTTCTAATGTAATCAAGCATCTGATTTCAAGCTCACATTCTGCCAGATTGTGGGAAACTTGATCCTGATGTTCTTTCACAGACTTCCTCTACCCACCCAAAGAATATGGGGAAGTCTTAGGGACTCAAGGAGGGCAAAATTTTTTTTTAATTGGATATTTTCTTTATTTGCATTTCAAGTGATATTTCCTTTCCTGGTTTCCCTCCAGAAAAAAAAAACCCAAAAAACAAAAACAAAAACAAAACAAAACAAAACAAAAAAAAAACCAAAAAAACTACTGTTCCCTCCCCCCCTACTCACCAACCCATCCTTTCCTGCATCCTGGTCCTGGCATTCCCCTACACTGGGGCATAGAACCTTCACAGGACCAAGGGCCTCTCCCCCCTTGATGACCAACTAGGCCATCCTCTGCTATACATATGCTGCTGGAGCCATGAGTCCCACCATGTATACTCTTTGGTTGGTGGTTGAGTCCCTGGGAGCTCTGAGGGTACTAGTTAGTTTATACTGTTGTTCGTCCTAAGGGGCTGCAAACCCCTTAAGCTCCTTGGGTCCTTTCTCTAGCTCCTTCTTCATTGGGGACCCTGTGCTCAGTCCAATGGATGGCTGTGAGCCTCTATTTCTGTATTGGTAGGGTACTGACAGAGCCTCTAAGGAGACAGCTATATCAGGCTCCTGTCAGCCAGTACTTGCTGGCATCCACAATAGTGTCTGGGTTTGGTGATTGAATATGGGAAGGATTCCCAGGTGGAACAATCTCTGGATTATCTTTCTTTCAGTCTCTGCTCCATAGTTTGCCTCTGTAACTCCTTCCATGGGTACTTTGTTCCCCCTTCTAAGAAGGTCTTCCTTATTCTTGAATTTCTTGTGGTTTATGAATTGTATTTTGAGTATTCTGAGCTTCTGGGCTAATATCCACTTATCAGAGAGTGCATACTATGTGTGTTCTTTTGTGACTGGGTTACCTCACTCAGGATGATATCCTTCACATCCATCCATTTCCCTAAGAATTGCATAAATTCATTGTTTTTAATAGCTGAGTAGTACTCCATTGTGTAGCTGTACCACATTTTCTGTATCCATTCCTCTGTTGAGGGACATCTGGGTTGTTTCCAGTTTCTGGCTATTATAAATAAGGCTGCTATGAACATGGTGGAGCATGTGTCCTTCTTACATGTTGGAGCATCTTCTGGTTATATGGAGGGCAAAACTTTTGAGACACTCTTACAGACCCATGTGGCCCTGTATGCTCAATTAGCTACAAAGTAGAGATGATGAGATGCACGTGGTTGTGCCTGATGGCTCTTCCACTCTGAGCATCTATGGGTGGCTTGAGGTGGAGCTTTTGTCCTGTGTCCATCAGCCTCATTCAGGATCCAGATCTTTCTTCCTGAGTGCTGAGAATGTGGGCCCAGGTATTCCAGCTGAGAAATTATACTCCTCTTCTTTTTTCTGTGTGTGTGTGTGCGTGTGTGTGTGCTCGCTCGCCCTGTGTGTGAACTTGTATGTATAAGGTGTGTACATTCATGTGCATGGCTTTGTGGAAGCTTGAGGCTGCTGTTGGGAGTAAATCCTCCATTGTTCTTCCACATCGTTCATTGAAACATTTTTTTCACTCAGACCCAGAGCTTCCTCATGTAGCTTAGTCTCCCTAGCCAGCTTGCTTTGGAAATTCCCTGACCCCATTTGGCCCTCATGCTTGAATGACTACCTAACCACTGAGCTACCTCCCCAGTACTCACCCTCATCTCTTTTTATTCATCTTTACTTTTTAAGATTTTTTTAAATTAAAAAACCTTTCATTGACTCTTCATGAGTTTCATATCATATACCCCATCCCACTCATCTCCCTGTCCCTTCTTAATCTCCCTCTGTCCTTGCAACACCCCCAAATAAACAACAAAACAAAACAAATAAAACAAAGCCTAGAAAGCATCTCATCTTGGAAGCCCTAGTGTGTCACAGTGTGTCTCACTTGGAAGCCCTAGTGTGTCACAATGTGTCTCACTTGGAAGCCCTAGTGTGTCACAGTGTGTCACAGTGTGTCTCACAGTACACCCTTTTGTCCACACACCTTTACTTGCAAATGTTCTTTGTAATGAATCATTGGTCTGGTTCCAGGCCTCTGGCTTCTACTACACCGTCCATTCTGAATCCTCAATGGGACTTCTCTCAAATATCCTGTTGTTGTCCTGCCTCATGGAGATCCTGCGGCTTTGGATCTACAGGGCTGGCCCTTTCATATGCTCCAGAAGTTCATAGATGGGGTAGATGTTGGGGTGGACCAACTCAAGGCCCTGCATCTGGGCCTGGATGGTAGCTGAGTTGGTCAGCCTGCCAGCTCTCCCACATCCACACCATGTAGAAGAGCTCTCCAACACTGCCACAGCTAGCTCACCCAATGCTGCAGCTGGCAGGGGAGCAGGGTTAGCTCTCCTGTTCTCATGCCCTCAGGGTTGGCTCACCCATACCACCACAGCCAGCTCTCTTATGCTGTCCAGCTGAAGGACAGGACCTACTCTCTAGAGTGCTGCAGTTGGCAAGGGGCTGGACCACCTCTCCTGCACTCGCACCTTCAGGGCTGGCTTACCCCTGCTCCTTCCACCAGGCCAGCTCTACTGTGCTGCCCAGGCGATGTGCAGGGCCAGCTCCCCTGAGTGCTGCAGCTGAGAGTTGGGGCCAGTTCTGCACAGCCCTTGGACATTTACACAGCCCCAGGTAGCTGGCCAGACTAGGGGTGTCCACATGGTCTTTAGTGCTATCTTGAGCCATGGACATCAGTACAGACCCCTGCCACTGCATAGCCATGGACTCAATCACAGCTCTCAGCATCACCACAGGCTGGGAGTTCACCATGGCCTCAGGTGGTAGGGCAGGCTATTCACAACAGGCTGTTCCTCTCCACTCTCACATGTCTGGTTCCATGTCTCTTCATGATGTTCAAACCATTTTGCTTCTTTCTCTTCCATCTGTCCATCACATACCCGCCCACTGTAGGCAGGCCACGGTGAGCTGGCAGGCCTCTGGGTGTCTTCCTCTGCCCAGAGTGGTGGGTAGGTCTCCATGATGATTTTATTTTTATTTGTGTGTGCATGCATGTGTGTGTGTTTGTGTGTATATGTCTGTGTGTCTATGTGTGGGTAAGAATGCATGATTTCAGGTACCAGCAGAGGTCAGAGGTATTGGATTCTCCTGGAACTGTATTTACAGACTGTTGGTACTGGGAATCTAGTTCCTTGCCAGAGGAGTATGCATTCTTAACCACTGAAGCATATCTCCAGGACCACCACCACCCTTTAGAAAATTTAAAATGTGTGTGCATGGTATATGCACATGTGTGGCAGATGGAGAAAGGAGTATATCTCTCTGTGTGTATCTCTCTCTGTGTGTATCTCTGTGTGTGTGTGTGTGTGTGCGCGTGTGTGTATACCATGCTGATGTTTTCTTGTGGGGGGTGTCGGAAGTATGATCAGCTTCTGTTGCACCCTACAGCTATACACTGAGCTCTGGTGAGTCTGGGTAATATAATCCTCCAGTTCCACTGGAGCTGAAATTGGAGATAGATGTATTTTTTGTAAAGAATAGGATTAGGACTCAGCTCTAGACTGGGCTTCCTGTACAAGCCACACTACTTGTGAGTCAAGAAAGCCATGGTACATTACAACTCAGAAAAAACCAAACCAAATGAAACCAACCCCTGGGTTGTCTGCTCCTGAGCAGACTTATAGGAGGTGAGTTAGAGGTGAGTCAAGAGCCTTCAAAGGAAGAAGTGACTTGTCAGGGTGAATTTCCTGGCAAGTGAGTCTGTCAATCATTTACAGAAAACCAAAGAGCAAGAAAGGACTTTGCAAAGTTCGAGTTGCAACTTCCTCTTCTCTACAGGCTCCATGGAATGCTCAAAGCCGGTGAGCTACTTCCAGGGGGCTGAAATGTACTTGTACGGTGTTAAGCCATCCTGTAAGGCTCAGGAGTTTCATGCAGCACTAAAGCCTGTGTCTCATGTGCTGTTAGGGTCCCCTGTTCTACCGTATCACCAGTTAAGTCTTTTCTCCTGAAGGGGTCTGTCATGGAGACTGGTATTGCAGTGGAGGGGCTGGAGTTCTTACAGTACCATTAAATTGCTTCCACAGTGCCTTCATGAAATGGTTTAGAACCCAAATTTGGTCCTTCTCCCATATTTGGTGCTTGTGATCTCATTTAAGGTTACCATTGATCATAAATTCTGGGGAGACCCAACACTTTATAGCTAGAGTCCTGGGGTTATACAACATCCTCTACTACTCAGGTAAAATGATTCTCCTGCTTCTGTCTCCTGAACACTTGGTTTATAACTGCACACTATCACAGTCAGTTTATGTGATGTTAGGGATTGAGCCTCAACTGGCAGGCACTCTACTGTGTAAATCACACCCACAGATCTCAAACTTTATATTCTGATGATTCTATTTCTATACTTCATAAAAGTGCCAAGAATTCCCCAGAGTTAGAGACTAATGGGAAGTCAAATAACTGCTAACCCGACCGTCAAACCAAGGTTGAATATGGATTCAACATTTAAGAGCACAGAACCAATTCAGGGAAGAATAAACCATGCTTGGGTGGCCCAATGTGTTGTATAAACCTTTCTGTGAGTAGCTAAGACAATATGCCTCCTCCAGAAGCCAATAACCCTCTTGTAATTGGCCCAGAGAAATAAAATTTAGCTGAAACACAAGTCTTCAAATCAGTAATTTATGAATATATTCAAAGACCTTTAAGAGGATATGAATAAGCTCCCTGATGAACACTGCAAACACAAACAGATGAAATAATGAAAATACTTCAAGACATGAAAATAGAAATAGAATCACTTTAAAAAAACCCAAACTGAAATAAAACCGGAAATTAGAAGCACAGCATGTCAAACCACAACCCCAGAAGTAAGCATCACCAAATGAATTCCAAGACATGGAAGAAAAAAAATTCAGATCTTGAAGACAAGGTAGAAGAAATGGATAGCTTAGTCAAAGAGAAGGTTAAATCTAAGAAAACTTCAGGCACAGAGCATCAGCGAATCTGGGATACCACAAGAAAACCAATCCTGTGAATAATAGGGATAAAGGAAGGAGAAGAAGCCCAGCATAACCGTATAGAAAATATTTTTCATAAAATTGTAAAAGAAAATTTCCCCAACTTAAACAAGGAAGTTCATACCAAGGTACAAGAAGCATACAAACACCAAATAGACAGGACCAGAAAACAAAGTCTTTTTGACATATACCAACCAAAATATTAAATGTACAGAACAAAGAAAGAATATTAAAATATGCAAGGGAAAATTAAAAGTAACATATAAAGGCAGACCTAGTAGAACTACACCTGAGTTCTCAGTGGAGACTTTGAAAGCTAGAAGGGTATGGATCAATATTCTACAAATTCTGAGAGACCATGGATACCAGACCAGACTAAAACAACCAGCAAAATAATCACAATCAAAAGAGAAAGAAAAACATTCAATGATGAAACCAAATTTAAGCAATTTATGTCTATCACCTCAGTTTCAGTGAAGGTGCTAGGAGGAAAGCTTCAGTTTGAAGAGGTTGGCCACACCCAAGAAGTCACAAGGAATGAATAATCCCAGGATGCTAAATCAAAAGAGTGGGAAAAACCCACACCATAGCAACAAAAATAACAAGAATCAATAAATATGGCTCATTGACAACTCCCAATATTAATGGTCTCAGTTCCCCAATAAAAAGACCCAGACTAACAGATTAGATTAGAGACAGGACCATCTTCCTGCTGCAACTAGAGATAGTCATTAACTCAGGGAATGAGCAAGTGAACCCAAGGCGCAAACAGGTTTGTGTCCATTTTAATATCTGACACAGACTGTAAACTAAAACTAACCGCAAGGGATAGAGAAGGACATTATGTATTTATTAAAGGAAAAACCCACTAAAAGAATATTGAAATTCTGAGCATTTATGCACCAAACACAAGGGCACCCAAGTTTATAAGAGAAACAGTACTACAGTTCAAATCACGACTGACCTTCACACAGTGATAGTGATGTGATCCCTCCACTCTCACCAATAGGTGGGTTATCCTTACAAAAACTAAAGAGAGAAATGCTGGAGTTAAATAATGTCAAATAGACTGAGCAGAAAGCTACAGATCACCCCATCCAAACACTGAAATGTATACCTTCTCAGTAGCTCATGAAACTTTCTCCAAAACTGACCACATAATAAGATACAAAGCAAACTCTCGACAGATATCAGAAAATTGAAAACAAGTATAAACAACAACTCCAAAACAATAAAATAAACAAAACACAACAAACAACAACAACAACAAAACCCTCAACCAATGAATAAAAACAACCCACATCCATAGGAGCAACACAAAGTATACAAACTCACAGAGACTCAGCAACTCACTACTGAGTAAAAAGTGGGTTAAGAAAGAAAACCAGAAGGAAGTAAAAAATGTTTTAGAGCTGAATAAAATGAATATACAACTTACTCAAATCTATGGGACACAATGAAGGCATTTCTAAGTGGCAAATTGATAGCACAAAGTGCCTGAGTATATATAAAACCCAGAAAGAGTAGATGGCATAACCAAACTCAGGCCTGAAACCAAAGTAACAGAAACAAATTCAAGAATCTATGAAACAAAGAGATGGTTCCTTGAGAAAAATCAATAAGATTAACAAACTCTTACCCAAATTAATTAAAAGATGGAGAGAAAATATACAAATTAATAAAATTAAAGATGAAAAAGGGACATTACAACAGACACGGGAAATTCAGAGAGTCATAAGGACATACTCTAAAATTCTGTACTTCATCAACTAGAAAACCGAAAAGAAGTGGATTAATTTTTTTATATATACAACCCACAAAGTTAAATTAAGAGCTAATAAGGAGACCCATAGCCTTTAGGAAAAAAGAGTCAGTAGTTTTTTTCCAACCCCCTTCCCACAAAAGCCCAGGGACGTAGATTCAATGCAGAATTCTAATTGACCTTTAAAGAAAAATTAAAGACAATATTCTTCAAATTATCTGCAAAATAGAGAGAGAAGAACATTTCTAGTTCTTTCTATGAAGCCACTGTTACCCCTATACTACACTAAATAAAGACCCAGCCAAAAAAATTATAGGCATTTATTTCTTATGAACTTAGACGTAAAAATTCTCAATAAAATATTTGAAAGCCAAATCCAAGAGTACATCAAAAACATTATCTACCATGATCAGGTTGGCTTCATTTCAGAGGTGCAGAGATGATGCAACATACATACATCAGTGATCGTAATCCACCATATAAACAGACCGAAAGACAAAAACCACATGATACAGAAAAGGCCTCTGACAAAATCTAACATCCAAAAGTCCTAGAGGGACACAAGGGACATATCTCAACAAAATAAAGGTAAGTCACAACAAGCACAGAGCTAACTTCAACTTAAAAAGAACAAGACTTAAAGCATTTCCCCAAAGATAAGCAGTGAGACAAGAATGCCCACTTTCTTCATAACTATTAGGTATAGTACTTGAAGTCTTATAGCTAGAACAATAAGAAAACTGAAGGAGATCAAGGAGAAACAATTAGGAAAGAAATCAAGGTATCTTTATTTGTAGATGATATGATTTTATACATAAAACACCCTACAGATTACCCCAGGGAACTTCTATATCCAATAAAAACTTTCAGCCCAGCATC
Source organism: Mastomys coucha (assembly GCF_008632895.1). Lineage (NCBI taxonomy): Eukaryota > Metazoa > Chordata > Mammalia > Rodentia > Muridae > Mastomys > Mastomys coucha. Next base: position 9,032,833 of record NW_022196913.1, read on the forward strand.
AAGAGATACAATTAACACTCAAGAGCAAGGGGCCTTCCTATATACAAATGACAAATGGGATGAGGGGAAAAACCAGGGAAACACTACCTTTCACAAGAGCCTCAAAAAATAGCTTGGTTGGTGGTTGAGACCCTGGGAGCTCCGAGGGTACTAGTTAGTTCATGTTGTTGTTCGTCCTAAGGGGCTGCAAACCCTTCAGCTCCATTGGTCTTTTCTCTAATTCCTTCACTGGGGACCCTGCACTCAGTTCGATGGATGGCTGTGAGCCTCTACATCTGTGTCAGTCAGATACTGTCAGAGCCTCTCAGGAAATAGCTATATTTAGGCTGGCTTACCCTTCCTTCAGTTAATCCATAGTTAATCTCCGCAACTCCTCCCATGGGTATTTGATTCCCCCTTTTAAGGAGGAATGAAATGTCTACCTTGTTCAAGCAGCATGTGTATGGTAGAGGATTGCAAAATCGACCATCAATAGGAGGAGAGGACCTCGGCCCTGTGAAGGTTCTGTGCCCCAGTGTAGGGGAATGCCAGGACCAGAAAGTGGGAGAGGGTGGGGTGGCAGGCATGGGGAGGGGGGAGGCAACAGGGATTTGTTTTTGTTTGTTTTTTTGTTTTTTGGAGGGGAAGCTGGGAATGGAGAAATTCGCATGTAAATAAAGAAAATATCTAAAATAAAAAAAATAGCTTGGAATAATTCTAACTAAGCAAATGAAAGATTTGTATAGTAAAAATCTTAAGACCATGAAGAAAGAAACTGAAGAAGACACAAGAAGATGGAAAGATCTCCCAAGTTCATGGATTGGTAGGATTAATATCTTGAAAATGGCTTTTTATCAAAGTCAATATACAGATTCAATGCAATTCTCATAAAAATTTCACACAATTCTTCACAGAAATTGAAAAAAAACAACCTTCAACTTCGTGTGGGAACACGCGTATACACACACACACACACACACACACACACACACACACACACACACACACAGAATAGCTAAAGCAATCTTCCATAATAAAAGAATTGCTGGAGGTAACACCATTCTTGACTTTGTTTTATTAAAGAGCAATAGTAGTAAAAATGGGGTGATATTGTTATGAAACAAACACATTGATCAAAGGAATTGAGAAGATCTAGATATAAGACCACAGCCCTGTGGGTGCTTGATTTTTGACAAAGAAGTAAAAAAATACATAGCCTGGGGAAAAGACAGCATCTTCAACAAATGGTGCTGACCAAATTTAATGGCTGCATATAAAAGAATGCAAATAGAACCATATCTATGATACCACAAAATCAACTCCAAATAGACCAAGGATCTCAACCTAAGACCAGATAGATACCCTGAATCTGGTAGAAGAGAAAATGAAGAATAGTCTTGAACTCATTGGCACAGGAAAAGACTTTCAGGACAGTCTTTTAGCACAGGTACTGAAAACAACAATTAAAAATGGGACACTATGAAGATAAAAAGCTTCTGTATGGCAAAGGACACCATCATTCAGGCAAAGGGGCATCCTACAGATCCTATAGAATGGGAGAAAAATATCTTTGCCAGTTATACATCTGACAAGGGTTAGATAAAGAACTAAAACAACAAACAAACAAACAAAAAACAAAACAAAACAAAATGGAAAAACTCTGAAGATCAAGGAAGCAAATACCCCTGTTAAAATTGGAGTATAGTACTAAGCATAGATTTCTCAAACACTGAAACACAAATGGCTGAGAAACACTTAAAGAAATGTGGCATCCTTAGTCACCAGGAAATGCAAATCTAAGCTACTTTAAGATTTGTTCTTACACCAATCAGAATGGCCAGCATAAAAAAAAATTACAACACATGCTGGTGAGGACACAGGAGAGGGGAACACTTGTTCACTGCTTGTGGGAGTGCAAACTTGTATAGCCACTATGGAAATCAGCATGGTGATTTCTCAGGAATCTGAGAATAGATTTACCTTAAGATCTAGCTATGTTAGTCTTGTGTGTACACCCACAGGACTCTACATCCTGCTATAGTTGCTCATCCAAGAGATACTTGTTCATTGCTGCTTTATTCATAAGAGCTAGAAATTGGAAACAGCCTAGATGTTCATCAATGATGAATAGATAATGAAAATATGGTATGTTATTTATCTGTTATGAATATTTGAAATTATAAAATTTGCTGGTAAATGGATGGAACTAGAAAAAAATCCTGAGTGATGTAACACAGACACAAAATGACAGATATATGTTTTCTCTGTCTTTCTCTCTTTCTCCTTCCCTTCCCTCTCCCTCTCTCTATTTTGATTTTTTGAGACAAGATTTCTCTGTATAGTCTAGCTCTCCTGGAACTCACTCTGTGGACCAGGCTGGCCTTGAACTCAGTGATCCATCTGTCTGCCTCTTCCTCCCAAGTTCTGGGATTAAAGTCATGTGCCACCACTGCCTGGCTCTTATATTTTATCGGTGTGGATGTTATCTTTAAGTTCTAGATATGTGTGCTGCAATCCAAATAATCAAAAGTTTAGGTACCTAGTAAGGGACAAAGGGTGGGAATAAGATGGGTAGATGATTTATTTCCCAAGGAAGGTGGAAATAGAACAGTGTTGTGGAGAGACAAAGTTGAACCTAGAATAGGAGAATTAAATAAGGAGAGAGAAGAGAGAGAAAGGTAAAGAAGGGAATATGGGGAGAGACAACTAATACTAAAGACCATTTGAAAAACCACATGGAAACCTACAACCATAGACTCTTCTTAAAATATATACACATATGAAAGCAATCTAAGTAGTGCCATTAAGTAATAGGGGGAACAATGTCCCAACTAGAGACATCTTATGCCATCGATTAAAGTCTCATGTGTCAGAAATGAGCTACATCTTGAGATGTTGACTAAATGGACCCCACGGAAACCCACAAATATTGAAGGTTATTGCCAAGTCTATTGATCACTCTAAAATCTAATGGTAAGACCTTAGTTCTGAGGACAGTAAGTTTCACCTCTACTGACTAGCATTCATGGTACTCTTTTTTTTTTTATTTACATTTTGAATGTTCTCCCCTTTCCTGTTTTCCCCTCTGAAAAAAATCCCTATTCCTTCCCCCCTCCCCCTTGCTCACCAACCCACCCTCTCCCACTTCCTAGCCCTGGTATTCCCCTACATTGGGGCATAGAACCTTCACAGGACCAAGGGCCTCTCTTCCCATTGATACACAACTAGGCCATTCTCTGTTATACATATGCAGCTGGAGCCATTAGTCCCACCATGTGTACTCCTTGGTTGGTGGTTTAGTCCCTGGGAGCTCTGGAGGTACTGGTTGGTTCATATTGTTGTTCCTCCTATGGGGCTGCAAACCCCTTCAGCTCTTTGGGTCCTTTCTCTAGCTCCTTCATTGGAGACCCTGTGCTCAGTCCAATGGATGGCTGTGAGCCTCTACTTCTATATTAGTCGGGTACTGGCAGAACCTCTCAGGAGACAGCTATATCAGGCTCCTGTCAGCCAGTACTTGCTGGCATCCACAATAGTGTCTGGGTTTCGTGATTATATATGGGAAGGATCCCCAAGTGGGGCAGTCTCTGGATTGTTCTTCCTTCAGTTTCTGCTTCACACTTTGTCTCTGCAACTCCTTCCATGGGTATTTTGTTCCCCCTTCTAAGAAGGATCAAAGTATCCATGTTTTGGTCTTGCTTCTTCTTGAGTTTCTTGTTGCTTATGGATTTTCATGGTACTCTTAATGCAACTGGAAGAGAAATGTCACCCAGTTACAAACCCTGCAAACTGCAATAGTGACCTGCCTGCAGGATATACTAGTGCAGTAGGGGCCCTAATGTGATGGCAGTAACCATCTTCTAATTGGATTTTTCACTTCATGAAATGGAACTCACACACGTTACTACCTAAGTGGTCAAGAACCTAAGACTGGATAGGTCACGGGCCTTGGGGAAAACATTATTTATTACTCTGCTAAAGGGACACAGTGATAAAATGACTCCTAATGACGTACCACTCTACCCACAAATCAGTGCCTTGCTAAAAGTACATCAAAGAAGCTTCTTATTGCAGTAGGTGGGACTTAATACATCGACCCACAACTAGACAATGTACAGAGAGAGACTTTGGAGCACTCAGTTCTACATAGAATTTTTTTTTTAAATCAAACCCCTCTCCTGAAACCTATGAGGTCTATGTGGACGAGAAAGGAAAATTGTAAGAGTCAAGGAAATCATGTCTTCCCAAAACTACAGGATTGATACACATATGAACTCACAGAGGTTGTAGCAGCATGCACAACACCTGAACAAGTACAAGCCAAATGGTGCCTAGCACTGAGAGGGAAAATGGACCTTGGGTCTCATCCCAACGAAGAAACTATCTGCACTTTACATATGCTGGTAAAAAAAAAAATCAGTTTTCTACAATAGAATCCCACTGGACACACATATCTGTCTATGTGTGTGTGTGTCTGTCTGTGTGTATGTCTATCTGTGTGTATGAATGAACATAGGGAAGTCCTCAGGGAACTGGGGGAAGGGAAAAACATTATCAAAACATATTTCATGAAAAGACCTTATCCAAGCCTCTGTGAGATTAACTAAGAGCCGCTCAGTTGCTGATATTGCTGATAATAACAATGTTACTATATTCACTTCTACAAGGGTGAAAATTATTCTTTGTAATTGAATTCAAGTACTCACTTGCCCAAAGTATACAAAGTTAGGTTTGAATGTAGCCAAAACTCTTCATTCAGTTCAATGATTTACTGACTTTGTTTGAGTATTTGTGTTCTGACCAGGTTGATTTGTCTCTCTAGCCTAAAGCCCACAAAGTCTCACAATGAACACAGTATTCCATCTCTGTACAGTCTGTGGACTGCTTCCCGGAAGGAAGACTGTCATCGTCTCATTTCACACTCGTCCAGTGGTAACATAGAGGACTGTAATTGATGTGGGTGAGAGACCAACCTCCAAGCGATAAAAATGAATTCCTTATGATGGTCTGCAGCAATGCAAATGGAGCCAGTGTCTGGGCTTAATGAGAGTGGGAGAAATCGATCCCAGATGACTGTACTCTTTATGGAGACCGTCTCCGGCTTTCCAGCTGAAACCACTTCTGATGGCAGCTTGTCTCCGACATGTGTTGTACAGACCAGACCCGGGTTATTTACGGGATGCCCCGAGAACAGCCAGGCTCCAGGTATAACAGCAGGGCCTGCGTGTGTGAAGGCTGAGGTCATGGAGTTATTCATTTCAAGCTGTAAAGGCATTTGGTTTAAAGAGCCCAAGAGACTCCACTGGGATTGGTTTTCAGAGAAGAAAAACAGCCCTCAGTTCTTTTCCTGTCCAGGCAGCAGTGGGTTCGCCCTGACATCACCAGCCCCCTCTTAACTCTTTGGGGCTGGTAAAGTTTCTAAGTTCTGTCACTTTCTCTTGGTGATTTTTGACTTTTGAAGGAAGATGGTGTGAGCACAATGATTTACTATGGGGCTTGGGCTGTAGCTCAGTTGGTAGAGTGCTTGCCAAGAATGCATAGAGTTCTAACCCCAGCATGAAATTGAGTGTGACGGTGTGTGCATCTAATTCCAGCATTCCGGAGGAGGAGAAGGTAGGAGGATCAGAAATTCAAGATCATCCTTGGTCACAAGTTTGAGGCCAGCCTGGGCTACAGAAAAATACTACCTCTAGCCAGGCATAGTCACATACACTTTTAGTCTGAGCACTCTGGATGTAGACCCAGGTGGATCTTTGTATTGTTCGAGGTAACTTGGTCTACACTGTGAGTTCCAGGATAGTCAGGTCTGCATAGAGAGTCTGTCTCACGTTGTTCACCCCTCCCCGCCCTGAAAAAAAGATAGTCTCCAAAAATGAAATGATTTAATGTTAACTCAGTAACAACTTCCAGGTATGTGTCCAAATCGGTCGGTACAAAGATCACTAAGCAGTCAGTCCAGAACAAACATGTGGGTCTCTGAAAGAGGCCTTTGTCTCAGGCTGAGTCTGAAGCCACTTCCCCATCTGTAAAGGCTTCCTTTATAGTCATATTGTCATAGTGTCATAGTGGAGGGGAGGTGTCTCCTTGTCTTTAAGTTCCCCCCTAGTTCTGTAAAAGCCTGTGAACACATGGGCTGATATGTTATATAATTGTTTCTAATCTGTGGATGCCTATGAGCAACTGTTTCTTGTGTCGTGGACCAGTCCTAGACACATGGACGATTGTATAATTTACTGCCTGTGTGCACAGACTGCTGTGAAAGTGATCAGAGTTCTGAGGAATAGTTGACATGTGCACCTGAGCTCCATCATCTACTGTGCATCACGGACACACAACACTGGAAAGAAAGAGGGTGAGATAATAGTGTTTAGGTCCATGAGTGTCTGCAGATGGAGTTCAACGGAGTGCCTGCTCAACACGCATAAGGGGTTGGATTCAATTCCCAGCACTGGAAACAAAACATCCCAAAACAATAACAACAGAAATTCTTAGAAGGTCTATTATAAGGTAGAAGTTGATGTTGGGGGCTGAGAGACAAGTAGGACCTTGGCTTTCTTTATACCGAGACATCTGCACTAATGATGAATTCAAGAGGATGAATTCAAGTGATTCATGGTTCCTATAAGGTAACAATGTGTCATTCTTCATTGAGCCAACATTGAACATGCATAGCAAATGCAGAATCTAATATACGTATGCCTTAAACCAGTGCTATCATTCTAAAAGCTACAATTTAACAACAAAAAGCTTATAAGTAGCAGAAAAAGTGGAAGAAACAATTTCACTGGGTGAGAAGACAGGTTAACTTTTCTTCATTTTGTTTATTTGCACTTTCCAAATATCCTGCTGTGAACAAACAGTAAGGAATTATTTTTAGACAAGGGAAAATATGCTGATCACATTGAACCAGTAGTTTAAGAGATATTAGAATGGGGAGTTGCTCACAGGGCCTTGTTCATAGGTTACTCTGTGACTTCTCAATAAGATCCAGGAAAAAAAAAAACCAACAACAACAAAACCGACCTGATGGGCTGGTGATGGGGACAGGTAACTACCATTTCCTTCTTTTTGCTATGTCCTTGGCAATCTTATAAAATCTTCCTCCGCAACCAAGATGATTCTTGGTTTCTGGTACTCCATCAGCATGCCACACGGAATTCCATTATTTCATGCTTCAGAACAGTTAGACCTGGCTGGCTTGTGGCCCTGTTACTTCCCCAGAAAGTTATGTAAAATTGGTATCATTTTCACTTTAAATTCTCCTCCCTCCCCCCTTCTACTTCCTCTTCCTCCTCCTCCTCCTCCTCCTTCTCCTCCTCCTCCTTTTCCTCCTCCTCCTTCTCCTCTTCATTTTGTTTATAGCCAACCCTGCCCTGGAACTTGCTATGTAGCCCAAGCTGGTCTCAAATTTATAACACTCCTGCCTCTGCTCTTGACTGCTGGGTTTACAGGCATGTATCACTGCAACTGGATACCAATTTATTTATTTTATTTTTATTTTTCCTTTTGGTGATTTAGAATTTTTTCTCATATAATATACCTTAATTGCAGTTTCTCCTCCCTCTATTCATTCCAGTTCGTGTCCTCCTCTCCATCTGAGCCCACCTCCTTTGTGTCTCTCATTAGAAAACAGACAAGCTTCTAAGGGATAATAATAAAATAAAATAAAATTGTACAAAAGCTAACACATCTGAGTAGGATAAACAAACAAAAGAAAAAAAGTCTAATAGTCTAATCTTGTGTTTTGGGAACATTTAACTTTGAGAACTAGATACAAAATTCAGTTGTATTTGAACCACACAGACAGCAACATGTTCAAATGCTGAGGATCTCTAAGGGTCCCAAAGTGAACGAAAGAACAATTTGCAAAATGTGATATATGAAGGGAGATATCTGAGCGCCAGGGATAAAACTGCTTTGAATGGGCAAATATGAGAGTGACCAGCATGAAATCAAGGCTGTCATGGGTCACCTTGTATTGGGCCACCTGTCTGTATTTGCCTCCTGGGTGGCTGAGGAACAGTTGTTGCAGAGGTGGCTCCCAGAACTGGTTCTGCATGAACTAGGTTCCTTTATCCCTTATCCTTTGAGATTCAAGGAGAGAAGAGAGAACCAGATCGTTTATAAAGTATGACCAGTGAGCATATGGCTCAAGATCCTGTGGCCACCCTATTAAGCTCATGTAAGCTCCCAGTGCGAGAAACACTGGGGTTTCAGAAGAGGTCTGAATCAATCCTTGTACTCAGTCAAGTCTGAGTCTTTGTCATATAATCAGGACATGTTTGTGTGTGTGTGAGTGTGTGTGTGTGTGTGTGTACGCGCGCGCACATGCATGCTTGTATTCACACGTGTGAATGTGCACAGAAGCACAGAGGCCACACACAGGGGTTGAGAGTTGAGTTGGGGGCTGGGAGCTCGCCTCTCCTTAGAGACTGGCCCCAGCGGGGCTCATTCATCTTCTACAGCTGTTGGGGGCTTGTGGGGTGGGGTGGGGGGGGGCGGTGAAGCGGAGAACAACAGGTGAAAGCAGGCCTAGCTCATTGTTCCCAGGAAGCCTTTAGCTATGCCACCCCCTACCCCCCATCCCCCCACCCTCATCTGCTGGCTGAGCGGACCTCCCAGCTCAGAGCGAATCACCGTGGGAGGCCAACTCTTAGAGCAAGAGAGTAGGCTGTGAAAGCCATTTTCCAGCATCCAGCCCTTGATGGTCCGCTGAGCCTGTGCCTGGAAAGCTGACTTTAGATCCCTGGAAGAGCTCCTTGATATGCAGGGACAGGTGTTCCTGACCCCCTGGAAGATTAGCCTGGGGTCCGGAAAGCTGCAGGGTCAGAAGAGTGCATTTCCTCTTCAGGAACAAGCCCTCTTGTCACCTAATGGGACAACTTGGAGCACTGAGTGTCAACTGCATCTTCCAAAACTCTTTGCTAGCCCTGCAGAGTACTGACCATGCTATCTTCCTCTTAAACTTTTTCTGATGTCCAAGATTGGTGCATCATGGATATTAAAATATGAAAAATAAGTGTCAACTCTAGTTGTATTTAAATTGCACAGGGTAGCATGAAGTCTAGTTTCTGAGACTCTGAGGACAAACATGTATGTGAACTTGACCTGAAGTGATAAAGAAAAAGGCTTATTAAACATTGCCCACTGTGTGCAGGCAAATAGGTAGAGAGAAATAAATAGGATGTGGAGATAAACTGAATATGGTCCCCATCCTGAGTGTGTGTGTGTGTATGTGTGTGCGTGCATGCGCTCATGCACACACACCTGTGTGCACATGAAGGCCTGTGGTTAATATTGGTTGTCTTCTATTGTTATTCACCTTATTTTATGAGTCAGGGTTTCTCTCTGGCCTGGAGCTTGCCAATTCATCCAAACTACCAAAGGGAACTTTCTTTCTTCCTCTCCAGTACTGGGGCTACAGGGGCATGATCCCATGCCTGGCTTTTCACATGAATGGCCAGAGGTTGAGTTCAGGTCCTCATGCTTGTACTACTGCCAGAGCTTTAGCAACTGAGCTGTCTCGACAGATACCCCTTTAAAGCCTGGTGAGGAGTCTAGCCTTCTTCTCTGGTTAAGGTTTGGATCACCTATTTGAAGAATGTCTTAAATGTTCTTCCTGGTAGCCTAAAAAGACTTTTTTTTTTTTTTTTTGGCTCTCTGTGAGACAGAAGACTGACACTTAATGCCCATCCTCTGGGTGCCCACATACTCCCCTCTTTGTTACTTTATTACTTTAGGGGGAAGGGAAGAAAGACGTGTGTAGTGTGAGGGCAAAAAGTTACAAAACAGCAGATAGGCTGTTGGCGAACCATGGCAAAGTCAGGGACTGGCACGCATTTTGGAGATGTGGTACAGTTATGGAGGGATTATGATTCCAGATCTTGAAAAAAAAAATTCTAGGAAGCTGGGGGGAAAGTCATTTAAGTATGGTATCAGAGGTTAAATACAAACTGCCACTCCTATGTAAATGCCTGGGGTTGACTGCAATAGAGAGGTGGTAGGCTTTGACTTTGGGTGAGGGTCCAGGATACAGCTAGGGCTCTCCAAAGGCAAGACACTTGGGAGTCTCATGCTGGTTAACACCTGGGGACTCCATCCTGCTCCCAGGAACTGAAGGTTTTGTTCCCACTCCCTGGGGGTATTTTCTGTGCAGATGGCAGTACTCCAGCTCTGTCTTAGGAGGAGAAGGTAGGTAGAGAGGACAATGTGCCCAGACCTCCGCTTTGTCAGTGTCTGAATGCCTGGCACCTGCTCTGCTCTTCACGGAACCTCTTAAGAAGTGGCCATTCCACCCCTGACGACACAAAGCAAGCCATTAGCCAGTTTTGGTGACCAGATTTTCTAGGGCAGAGCTCTGGAGATGATTTCTTTATATTTATTTGGCCTTTCCCCTTCGAGGTCTTCCTTACACCGTTTCTACATCAACCTTTGGAAAATCCCCCTTCTCTGTCCTCAGCCCTATCCCCAAGCCTCAGACCGCACTCACTAGCCCTTGCTGTGTAGCTTGAATTCTTTTTTTTTTTTTTTTGTATTTTAACTTAAATTTTTATTACCTAAGATCAATTAAGAATGCTTAGCATCCAATCCACAAATAAGCTAAATACAATATAATTCATTCTATTTTGTGTGTCAAAGTCACAAGGATGAGACTAATATAATATCTATAAAGCCTACTCTTTCCTGGGTTTCCAAGTCAAACATAGACTAGGACAGGTTACTTTATTGCTGGTAGCATTCACAGAAGAGCCAGGACCTTCCTAAGGACAAGTCAGACTTCGATCTGGGTGGTACCCTACTCAATCTTTTTCTCCTTTTGAAGTAGCAAAGAACAGTGATCAAGTGACTGGTGAGTGGTCCCACATTAGTGTGCATAGCTCATCAGGATCAAGGCCGGCACCTGTGTTTCTGGTGTGATGGTGTGTCCAGGACTTGCTATGGTAGGAGAATTGGGTTCTGATGATGGCAAGTGACCTTGGTTTGTGTTGTTTATCTTCTTGTGCTTGCCCCCCTGCCATCTGGTTAACTCTAGTGCTACCTGCCCTTGCTAAATCTGACTGGAGCCTGTCCTTCCTGTGATCCTGGTTGTGTCAGAACTCCTCAGAGTCAAGCTGTCTCTGTGATCCTGTGATTCTGGGATCCTGGTATACTGGGTTTGTTAGATCACCTGGGAGTGTGGCTTTCTCTGTGTGTCGTGGGACTGGTTGCCAGGCCGGCACCTGTGAATGGCTAACTTCAACAGAGCACATTGTATCATCTCCATTATAGGTTAAACCATGGACTATTTGAAAACACTGCACACTCAAATGATAGCCTACAAACGACAGCATGTATTCCTTCCTCTTGCGTGCCCCTGTGTGAATCTAGGCAGGGAAGAGGCTTGCTCAGTCTGAGGGCAGGAGATCCTTGCAGTATCTCTCCCAGAATCCACAGCAGCCGCAGCTAGTGTCGCTTCAACTTCTTGGCCTTTCGACGTTTCAGTTCTTCCTCTTCATGCCTCATTTCCTCTAAGTCCTCTTGCGTACCAAGTCTTAAACTCTGGCTTCCTCCTTCTGCTGCTCCTTCCAACTGCTCTCCATGTCATGCATAGTCACTTTCACCTTTATATTTTTTCGGTCATAGCCAAAGATTTCTCGAATGTGCTTGGCTATTTCTTCCTGAGGTTCTCCTTCATCTTCGATGAAATCGTCCATTTCTGAGTCATATTCATCATCATCATCATCATCTTCATACTCTCGAGGCCTTTTGTAGCCAGTAGGGAAGGGAAGCCTTTGTGGACCTTGAGCAGATCTGTAGCCAGAGAGGAGAGGTGTCATTCCATTTATCTGTCCATTGCTTGACCGACTAATAATATTCTTCAAAGAAATTGTTTCTGAGACAACAGTGCATTTGTGCTTTGTGGAGAGGCCTGGGTTACTAACTTCTCATCCAGGTCCTAAGCTGCTCACTGGTCTTCCAGTAGCTTGAATTCTTAGTGGAACTTTCTACTGCTCTCCAATTTATTCCCCCCTACCTTATGATTGCTTCAGCACCCACCTTAGAGACATCGCATTGTGTGTGTGGTCTTCTTTACTTTGCATGCTCTGTCGGCTCCTGCCCACATGATAAAGCGATGCTCCCTCTGCGCATGCTCCAGATCTTGCATGAGCCCTTCTTGGAACAACCTTGGCATCTGTGATGCTCTTCCTGGAATCCTCGCAGCTGCTGTGCCTGTAGCAAAGCACATTGCTGCTTCTCCTTCCCATTCTCCTGCCTCGGAGGCTTTTGCTTGCATAGAGACGCTTCTTGACATGATGGGCCTAACTAGCAATAAACTCACTGCAGACTGAAAGTTTCATCAAGTTGAAATTGCATTTTTGTGTGTGTGTGTGCGTGTGCGTGTGTGTGTGTGTGTGTGTGTGTGTGCACGCGCACGTGCGTGTGCGCGCATGTGTGGTATGTACAAGTGAGTGGGTGAGTTGGTTCATGTGCCTGCGTGTGCCCATGTAGAAACCAGAGCAAGATGTTAGTTATGTTCCTCTCTCGCGCTCAGCCTTATGTGTGTGCATGTGTGTATGCGTGTGTGCGTGCGTGTGCATGTGGTATGTGCAAGTGAGTGGGTGGGTTGGTTCATGTGCCTGTGTGTGCCCACGTAGAAACCAGAGCAAGATGTTAGTCATGTTCCTCTCTCACGCTCAGCCTTATTGCCTTGAGAGAGGGTTTCTCACAGAACCAAAAGCTCCTTCATTTCAGCCCGCCTGGCTGGCCAATGAGCTCCTAGGATCTCTTCACTGTCTTTCCTTCCCAGTGTTGGTGTTGGGGTTTTAGGAATCCACGGTCATGCCCAGCTTTCACTAAGTGATGAGGATTTGAACTCAGACTCTCATGCTCACAAAGCAAGGGCTCTTATTGATGAAGCCATCTCCAGGCCCTAAAAATTACACTAAAAATATTGATTTGCCTGTGTGTTTGTGCTTGTGTGGGTGTGTGGATGAACATGTGGACACGGTTTGTAGAGGCCAGAGGTCAAGTTTTTCAGAAGGTGTCTAAGCTTCCATTTCTAATTCACTTAACTTTTTAAGATTAAAAAGGGCCATACAAGGTATTAGATATTATTACACATTCTATTTATTTATTTATGTATTTATTTTTAATTGGCTATTTTATTTATTTACATTTCAAATGTTGTTCCCCTCCCCAGTCTCCCCTCTGCAACGACCCCATTCCATCCCCCATCGCCTTTGCCTCTGAGAGTGCTCCCCCCCACCTACCCACTCCTGCCTCACCTCGTTAGTGCCCCCCTACACTGGGGTGCAAAGTGTGCTTCAGTGAATTCTTTCCTCCCTTCATTCTGCCTAGCTTGCTAACTGGCCCCACCCCTTTCTCTGGACTCCCCTGCACCCCTAGTTCTTGTCCCTCTCTCATGTCTCATGCCCTCATCCTTCTCTACCATTTGTTTTTGCTGTCTTTCCAGGTTTTAGGTTTTACTCCTAGTCACCCTCCGAGAGGTCCACATGAGTACACACGAACACTTTACAGGGTAGAGCCCACGTCTGAGGGGGACATGATGTGTTGACTCTGAGATTGCATTGCCTCTCTTAGCATCATGTTTTTCAGATCATCCCTCTTCTTGTACCTCCCACGGCTTCAGCATCTTTTCCAAATGAATAGAGTTCTCCTGTGCACATGCATCACATTTTCATTACCCCACTGATCTATTGGTGGAGTTCTAGGCTGGTTCCATTCCCTTGCTACCACAAATAGAGCAGCAGTAAACATGGCTTTGCAGGTGTCTCTGTGGTATGCTAGGGCTGGGTCATATGATAAGTTTTTTTTTTTTTAAAGATTTATTTATTGTATGTACATGAGTGTACTCATGTTTTCAGACACCAGAAAAGGGCATCAGATCTGTTACAGATGGTTGTGAACCACCATGTGGTTGCTGGGAATTGAACCCAGGACCTCTGGAAAACCAGTCAGTGCTCTTAACCACTGAGACATCTCTCCAGCCCGCATCTGATATTTCTAATCCAGTGACCATCACAGTTTAGCAACATAGTACAGTGCAGAATATGAGTTACATACCACTTGATTGTGGGGTTGACTGCCAATTGTGGTTTGCTGGAGAGTATCATACCATACTGAGCCAGCTTAGGAAATGATTAAAATTCAAGAACAGAAGTATACTTTCCATTGGACATGACCTCTACCCCACCATAAAACTGAAAAGCCATATGGCAAACAAAAATGACTGTTACTCAATACTGGTTCTTAGCTATTCTAGTTTGTAAGCTGTGTATAATTTCAAACTCCATGTCAATTTTGCATAACAAAATACAGGAACTGAAATATTTTCTAATTTATCCAGGTGCTCTTATGTTTTAGAGATGTTCTTTTCAGGATTCTGTATAATTTAATTTTAACTGTCTACCATTACATTGGTAATATAATTATTCATAATAAAACCTAACAGTGCATGCTGCCCTTGCAGGAGATCTGAATTCTCTTCCCAGTGTTCACATCCGGAAACTCATAATTTCATGTAACTCCAGCTTTAGGGAATCCAGTACTCTCTTTTGGCATTGGTGGGCACTCACACAAATGTACATGCATGTGTGTGCGCACACACACATGCAGACACATAAGTAAAAAAAAAAAACTATAAGAATTTTAAATTATTATTATTATTATTATTATTTTTACAAAAAAAGGATCCACATCCTTTTATTTAAAAAATAAAAGAAGGAAGAATTATAAGGCAGTTACCATAGGCTAATGATTCAACAAGAGTGTCCATTTTGGTTAGTGATAATGTTATACATGTGACACTCCAGGCATGCTCAAAGGAGTTTCTCAGAAGATGTAAGCTGGGTCTGGATCTCTTCTACAAACAGCTACTCAAGGGTTGGGACACAGGCCCCAGAAGCCTTGCTGGGTGTTTTCTTTTTGGTTATAGGAGGTTCTGGGGACAGGGAGACAACAGGAAGGTGTTTGAATTTAGTGGTAAAAGAGGGCTCAGAGGTATGGAATTGTGCCCAGTGAATTGGGGATAAACAGAAGTCTTGGCCACTGACTCACCTGGAGCTACAGATAGGATCTCTGGGCATGCTGGTTGGGCAGCAGGAACTGCAACAGGAGGTAGATTGCAGAAGAGAGAACCTTTGAACCTAGGTGGTTTCCATAGAACATTAGGACAAGGAACCTTGGTAATTCCCCAGCAGGGCTGGGTAGTTGCCATTGCCACAAGAGTCAGCCGATGGGAAGACTCCACCCACCAGAACTACTGAAGTGAGTGGACAGACAGATCCTTCTGGCCAACCTGTGCCTGGTGTCTCTTGTTTCTCCTAGTCCCAGCCAGACGGTAGAGACCGTGCACCTAAACACTGGGATCAGCTGCTTCCAGGAAGCCACTCCTCAGCTACCTCTCTCTAGATAACCCTCAAGTTACTGGAGTGTCCTCAGGTACTTTAGAGCCAAGAAACCTCTCAGACAGAGGCTTTCTGCTCTGGCTGAAGGCCTGCCATGAAATTCCACCCATCCAGCCATCTGCTTGTGTGCGCTGCTTCTAGACCTTGTATTCGTACCTCTAGCTAAGTCAGTTTTGCCTTGAGTCTGCTGTTTGTGTCAGCTCCCTGGACAAAGTGCCTCTGATGGTCACCAAGAAAGCATGTGGGAATCTTTGTGGCTGCCCAATAAACTGGCTTCAAAATAGCTTTGCTTAACCCCCCTGGGGACACTCAGTCTCCTTGGCTCCTGCTCTCCAGTGCTTTGCTGCACTGACCCAGCTGTGCTGGGGAAGAGACTGTCTGTCACTCAGGGGCTGAAAGCACATGCTTATTTTTAGGCAGCCCCTCATCCAGGGTAGCCATCTCCCCGAGTGCCTCAGTTCACTTGCTAGACCATAGGAGAAGCCATTCCTTTATCCATCCATCCTTCCTTCCTTCCTTCCTTCCTTCCTTCCTTCCTTCCTTCCTTCCTTCCCTTCCTCCCTCCCTCCCTTCCTCCCTCCCTCCCCTCCTTCTTTCCTTCCTCTCTACTGCCTTTCTTGTGGATTTTTTTGAGATAGGGTCTCTCTGTCTATATCCTAGGCTAGCTTTTAATTAGTAGTCCTCCTGCCTCAGTTTCCTAGATGCTGGGATCACAGATGCGCCGTTCTTCCTATCCTCCTCTCCTTCTCCCTCTCTGTATCCCCCTTTCCTTTCTTCTAGAGCAGAGGTCAGCCTCAGGACCTTGAGCATGCAGAGCATTTGTTTGCCACTGAGCCCCGAATTCTCAGAGGTGCAGAATATCACACACCTTCTGTGTGAGAGAGGTAACCAATGTAGGGTGGAGGCTTGTAGTAGTAATTAGTTAAATCCCAGCCTGAGGTTTCTACCCCACCTTTGGTTATTGAGTTCCCGGATAAAAACCACACTCACAGCCTTTATATTTACAATAAACCTAAGCGGCACAGTAGCTGGGCAGCTGCCTACCCTCCATGCTGTTAGAATCTATTTCCTTATCAATAACCCTGAATTATCACTTACTATTCACTATGTTCCATCTGGGCTGCCCTTAACTCCAATTGGGCAGCCCTCAGGAACATGCTCTCTTGACCCTTAACCCAGGCGGCTTCTCCTCATCCTCTTTTCCCAAAAGCCCCGCCCACAAAACCTCAACCTCACCTGTCTCCTTTGCCCAGCTATTGGCTGTTGGCACCTTTATTTACCAATCACATTTAACTGGGGGGCAGGGTCCCTTAGCTAGTGTCCTCGTTGGGGACACTCTTGTCTCTGGGGCAACCAGTTTGGGGGTCCAGATTAGCATTAGAATACAAGCAGCATCAGACCAACCTGCTACAGAGGTTTCTTATGCCCGCCCGTTTACAGACACAAAACTGAGAACCAGAGAAGCGATTGACCGTATGGCATCCACAATTTTTTCTAGTTAACCTGACAGTATGCAGATGACAGAATGTCTGACAGAAGCAACTTAAGGCAGGCAGGCTTCATCTCAGCCCATGCTTCAAGGGGCATGGTTCCTGGGGGAGGGGAAGATATGGGAGCTGGTTGAGCTTTGTCTGTGATGGCAGGAAATGAGGAGCAGAGGGTGTAGGCCAGAAGTAGAAGTGGACATCAAGGCTGACTACTAGCTAAGCCACAGTTTTAAAGGCTCTGCGACCTCCTCTGCTGGGGACCAAGGGTTCGAACCCATGTGGCATGGGGGACATGCACACCCAGAGCATCACACGCCAGTGATGGAACACGACTCAAACAACGTGGGCGTGTGTTCTCCACCTTTGAAATGTACTCCCGTTTCTAGGGAAGGATTTAAATAGAGACAATCCAGCCAGAAAGAAGCAGCCTGCTAGGCCATTTTATAACCTCCTCATTTGCCTAGGGCAGACAGACTTCAACCTCACCTGCCGGCCTTGGAGGGAGATCTGCGGCATTTCTAGTTATAGGATCGGCAGCTGTCATAATCTTCAGAGAGGACCTTGTTCTAATTAATATGGAGACCCCCTCCAAGCATAACTTCAGTGTAGATGCTAAGGCCTGGTCTCTCGGTGACAGAGAGGAGCGAATAGATGGTGGCCTGGGCTGGAGAGCTTAGCTCTCTTGCCGTCTTGCAGCTCTCCTCTTGGGGGTACTCCTGGCCACCCTTCTGTCTGTCTCCAGCATAGGTGGAGGTGAGGGCCAGACCAAACTGATGAGATAGCAACATGAAGCTCGCCAGCCCTGGGCCAGCCAGCTGTTGTTCCCCTCCAACTCAGCCTCTCAGGCCAGGACACCGACCAAAAGAGCCAGGGCCACTCCCTAAGCGGCAAGCTCTGGCAAGGATCTCAGGGGCAAACTGGGGGCCTTGCAGACAGCAGCCTGCCTTTCATGTGCAGAGCTGGGGGCTGGAAGAAACATGTTCTGTGCTTGCTGCCAAGTTTCCTCAGAGAACAATGAGGGAGAAGATGGTGTTTTGCAGTCTGGGAAACTGAAAAGGGCGTGGTGTGCAGGTCCGGGGAAGGTCATGCACACTGTTGCAAGGAGGCCACCCCCTTCCCCTGCAGAGAGCAGGCATCCAGAGCCTGTGTGGGCTCCTGTTGGGTGCTGGAGTGACCCTGTTGTTTCCAAAGCATTTGGGCAGATTGCAGGGAGCAGAACACTCAAGGAGGGAAGCTCTGACCCCTCCAAAGTAAATGAGATTTTGAACACTGGCGCTGTGACCAGCTAGTGAGACTGCACCACATTTGTTGACTACCTTCAGTATCTATCTTAAAATGTTCCACGAAGAAATTATCTCTGATTTCTAGAAGGTTCTATTCTGTCCAGAAAACACCAATGAGCACAGCAGAGTAAAAGGCAGCACAGTGTGTTCAGACCCTTTGGTTATTGCCGTCTCCATCTGGATGTGGCTACTTACTGGCTCTGCACTCGTGCCTCAGTTTCCCCTTCTGATAATGGAAAGATTACAACATGATATGCTTATGGAGCTGGTGTGAAACTTAAATAAGGCATTGCTAGCAAAGACATCAGAACAGCATCTAGTGTCCTGTACCACGGTGTTTGTATGACGCCTTTCAGTAGAACTGAAGATGTCAGGGCAAATGGGAAGAAAGCATATTCAGGTCTTGGGCTCAGGTTTGGTAGTTTTCCAGTGTCTCCTCTCTCTCTCTCTCTCTCTCTCTCTCTCTCTCTCTCTCTCTCTCTCTCTCTCTCTCTGTGTGTGTGTGTGTGTGTATGTGTCTGTGAGTGTGGTAATGTTACAGGTGCACATGTGTATACCATACACTGTATATGTGTATATACAGTGTGGTTCTTCACACGTACGTTTGTGTTTGTGGAGGTCAGAGGACGACTTCAGTTGTTGTTCCTCAAACCCTTCCGCCTTTTGTTTGAGACAGGGTCTTTGGTCTGGAACGTCACCAAATAGGCCAGACTAACTGGCCAGCGAACTTCCAGGGATTTGCTCATCTCCACTTCCCTCTCATTGTCCCTGAGATTATAGGCAAACAGGATTGAGGAAGGACAGAAACAGACTGTCTTTGCCTGTGCTAGGTTTTGGGAATGGAGCTGAAGCATTGAAGCATCTGAAGTAATGTCAGAGTATTACTAAGGAACACTCTCCATCTCCCCCCCCCCCCCCAAAGCTTTTAAAGGCTCCAGCATCCAGGCATCAGGGAGCTTATCTCCTAGACAGTGACTTGATCTTACAAAGAGTGATAGGAGACTGTTCTCAGCTTGGGGGGTAGGGGGTGGATGGTGCAGATTCTTGGCTTTCCTGGCATTGAAACCACTGTGCTCAGGAGGAGTCATGACCTTAGGTGAGACCCGAGCATGAGGATGTATTGGGCTACAAACAAACTGAGGGTTTGAACTTAAAGCAAGGTTTTTCTCCTCTGGAGAAATAGGCAGTCCATCTTCACAGGGTTCCTTGCTCCTTCCCAAACCCACTGGGAAGGAAAAGAAAGGATGCTCCAGGTGTGGAGCCGGTGAGGTGATGAAAGGCTCCAGGATGCTCCAGGTGTGGAGCCGGTGATGAAAGGTATGTTCTCCTGGCCTCAGGTTCTTAGAAGACAGCCGTTGACTAGCCAGTCCAGGGCAGACCTCTCATTCGGTCCCTTCAGGCCACAAAAGCACGTAAACACCTTGTGTTCCAGGCCGTCCTGGGGAGGGTGATTGGCTCCTCACTCCTCATTTGGGAGTGGAGTAGCACAGCCTGACATGAGAGTTTTGTGGCTACTGTTGGAAAGAGGAACAAAGTGGCAATGATCTTCACACCCATCTTTGGGATATTTACATAAGGGTTAGGTTTAATGAGCCGGGGAGAGGCGGTCCTAGCTGGGCAGCTGTGCTCAGTGACCCTCACTGTTTCAGACTCCAGATGGTCTTGTAAGCTGTAAAAACTGAGTGAACTCTCCTTCCAGGAGGAAAGATCACTATAAGTTTGGCACAAATTTTCAGACTTTTCCTTCTTCCAGCATGAGATCCTGAGGACATTCCCATTCCGCCAGGTTCATTGTTTTAAGAGTCTCATAGCCAGGGCTGGTGAGATGGCTCAGCGGGTAAGAGCACTGACTGCTCTCCTGAACGTCCTGAGTTAGGATCCCAGCAACCACATGGTGGCTCAAACCATCCATGATGAGAACTAAAGCCCTCTTCTGGTGCGTCTGAAGACAGCTACAGTGTATTATGCTGGAGCGAGCAGAGCTGGAGTGATCGGGGCCAGAGCGAGCTGAGGTCTTGAGTTCAATTCCCAGCAGCCACATGATGGCTCACGGCCATCTGTACAGCTACAGTGTACTCATACACATAAAATAAATAAATAAACCTTAAAAAAAAAGTCTCATAGTCAAAGGGAAGGACACACATGTCTCTTTAGAGGATCTTTATTCCTGCCAGGATGGTAACTATCCCAGTACTCAAAGAAGGAGGATGGAGAGTTCAAGGCTACCCTAGGCGATATAATGAGTTCCTAGCTAGCCGAGGCTAGAGGTCAACTCAGAATTGGGTCCTGAGTGTGCTGAGGGTTATCAGAACCCTCCAGGAAGATGATTCTCTATTTTGGAAAGCACACAGGCAAATAATGAACTGGAATGACATCACTAAACATTAATCTCCTCTTTTAAGGCTTGAGAAACTTAACCCACTCAGCTCTAACCAAAACACTAGAGGGGAAGTAGCCTTGTTTTCTCCGTGGTATAGATGAAGCAACTGACACCACAGACAAGTTAAGCAACTTCTTCAAGGACACACACAATCACTAGAGCTATGCTTCAAATCTAGGTAGTTTGGCTTTAGGACTCATCTTAATAGCATTCATGAAATTCTTAGACATATCTATAGGTGTTTTAAATATGCCACTTGAACCTGGTTCAAATTGCGTGGGCCAGTTTGACTTTTAATACACGTACATAGGGGGAATTCCTGGCTCCTAGGCAAAACATAAAGGGTGCAGATATTAGCTAACCAAAAACATAGGCATATTACAGTTGTGTGTTTCCCAAACTATGAGGATCTACTAACTTACTTAAGACAATCTCCACTCAGCCAGGTTCTCCTATGGTAGTCTCAGTCCATTTTCTTAAGTAGGTAAGGTGGGGTGTATGTTTCTTAAATATCGGTTGCATTATTTGAAATAGATTCACTCTCCATTTAGGCCATCTCCAAATGAGGTCATCTCCAGATGGGGTAATTTACAGATGGGTCATCTATAACTGGGGTCATCATCTATAGCTGGGGTCATCTACAGATGAGGTCATCTACAGGTGGGGTCATCTATAGACAGGATCATCTCCGGATGGGATCATCTATAGATCTGATCAGTGTGATTTCATTCAAGTCACTGAAAACAGTGAAAGAATGTAATGACTAAATGGTGAGCTCTGGGCCTGGGGAGGTAGGTGACTTAGTAAAGCACTGGTTATGCTAGCTTGGGGGCCAAGTTCAGATCACCAACCTCCACAGAAAAGCCAGGAGTAGCACATGTATCTGTAACCCCAGAATTTAGGAGGCAGAGACAAGAGGATCTCTGGAGCTTGTTGGCCAGCCCCAGCCTAGCTAACTGAGTGAATTCCATATTCAGTGAGAGACCTTGTCTCAAAAAAAAAAAAAAAAAGGTGGAGAGGAATTGAAGAAGATAGAAATGTTGACCTCTGTTCACATGTGTTTGTACATGAAGATACATACACATATACAGACACACAGTCATGCACAGACACACACACACACACACACACAGGTACACACAGACAAACATAGACACATACAGGCACATACAAACATCCACAGACATATACAGACACATATAGACACACACAAACACAGACATATACAGACACAGACAGACAGACACATATAGACATACACAAACAAGGACATATACAGACATACACAGACACATACACAGAGACACACACACAGACACACACACACTCAGGAGGTGAGGAAAGGGATGGCCAAAGACTTTAGTCTTGTTATGTAATCCCACAGACACAGCACTGCGTAACTATCATCAACCTTTTCCAGGAAGGTTGTGATGGAGAGTTTCTATATTGAGTCACACTGAACAGCTTCTGGGTCCCCCTCCCCACCTCTCCTCCCAGATCTTGTTCCCTCCCCTTCTTTCGTGATCTGTGGGGAGTGTCCTCAGGACAGGTCCTGAAACCAGAGCTGTTTGGCCAGCATTCCACCCATTGTCCTCAGAACTGGCGGAGCAGAACAAACCTGTCTGAGATTTTCATTACAGTGCTTACTTTGGGAGGCCAAGAGCCAGCTGCAATGGTTTCCAGGGCAACCAACATTGCAGAAAAAGGTCACCAAAAAAAAAAAAAAAAAAAAAAAAAAAAAAAAAAAAAAAAAAAAAAAAAAAAAAGCCTAGAGGCTCTTGACCCAGCCTGTAAGAGTCAAGGAGTTGAGGGGAGGGCCAGAGATTGTAATAGGCAAAGGTGGCTATTCAGTAGTGATTGTTCCAAATGTCAGCTGAGAATCAGACCTGTACCCTCTGGGCCTGGCAGCTCCCCAGCATAGCACCCCTGCTGTGGACCACCAGCTTGAGCCTCTGTGTGTCTCCATCACCAGGGGTCCCCTTGGTCCTGCAAAGCCCTTTGTGTTTAGTGTGTTCTGCACTGACTCTCTGCTAACTAATGATTGTATTTCAACTCCTCTCCCCCTCCCCCCATCCTCTTTTGGAATTTCTTTTCTTATCCTTTCCCACACGTGAGAATGTTAGTGTCCAAGGGCTCAATAAAATTTTGTATAATGAGAATAAGTTCTGAGGTAGTTCTGATGGCAGATCTATCAGTTAGGAACAAAGGCAGGGTTTGTCTTGTCCTGACTATTGTAGTGATCCGCTGGGTAACTTTTGCTTCGACTGTAACTTTCCTGGCAGATATAAAGATACTCTGAAAAAGATGGGCAGACTTCTGAAACAGCAGTCCCCAAGGAACTAGAATTTCCCCTGGGATCTCATGGTAAGAGAAGGAAAGGTTGAAGCCTGGTGCCAACCAGGAGAGGAGCTTGTCTCTCAGAAACAGATTTGACTTGGTTCCAATGACTTCACAGACCATCCGGAGGGAAAGCCTGGAACTTAAACACTGGTGGGGTCAGAGATAGATACCACAAATGGACCAGGATTGCTTATGCAGCCTTCTTACCCTCTATTTAAACCTAAACCTCATCTCAGGACCCCAAAGGTGTGGACTTGAGGGTACCACTCAAGCCTCTCCTTGTTTGTCTGCTTAATTAGCCTTAATTAGATAAATGGACAAGCCAGCTTGCTGGGATGGCCAAGGCCCATGATCTGACTTTGGCAATTCTGGCGAATCAGAGCACGGATTTGTTTCTCTCAAAGATTTCATAGATGTTGAAATCTATGGCCAAGCCCTATCTTTTTTCCATGTTGCTTTATCTGAGCTCCATCTAGTCACTCAAGAAGCTGGCCACGGTGCCTGACCCTTGCTACTACTGCTTTCCAGAGGAAGTTCTTTCTTCCTTTAGATTCGTTCTGCTGTTAGATACTCTAGGAACTTACTTGCCTGAGCTTAAGGCACCCCTTCTTAGAAGCAGTGTGTCTAGTTCCTCCCCAATCTGTAAGCGTGTTTCTAACCTGCTAAAGTAACAAGATCCCGACTCTATAATTCCCTAAATGTCCTAATTAGGAGATGACTTAGAAACATGTGTTTAGAATATAATATTCTAAGCCTCAGCTTAGAGGCGCTGGATAAAACTGAGCAGATTAGGATCTGATTTGGAAAAGCTGCCCGAAGCAATGAGTTTATATGGGGCAGCTGGTACAAGGGTTACCTTCCTGTCTTGGGTTTAAGTTCTTATCATTCTATCTGGCCTTGAGACCAGCACTCTTTGCTTGTGGTGTGGACTGGCTCTCAAGAGCTATAGCAACCTGCTCATGAACTTCCCCAGCTAGGGAGGTCTTGGGGATCCCATGACTGGACTCAGGCTGATTCCATGGGTTCTGCTTTGTGCCTTCTCCAATGCACTGAGAGCCTGGTACCCTTCCATAGCCTACAGCACTAAGGGCTAACTGAACTTGAGCCTCAGAAGGAATAGGTGAGAAAGCTTCTGCCCTTGGGCTATCTACCAGACATCTCTTGTCTCCTGACTGCTAGGCTAGGGCCAGGGTAACACTTTTAACTCTTTCTCTATAGAGCTGATCTTCGGAGTTCTTATCACACGATTCTCCAATACCTTGCAGAAGCATGATGGACTGGGAAGAGCCTGGGTGTTTAGAGCTCAAGGGTTCTGAATAGAAGCTGACTGTCACTTGCTACATGTGGTTTTGCATAATTCTTTGTCTGCAAAGCATGGACTATGAAGGGCTTCATGACATGCTGTAGAAGTTAAGTACGGAAAGTCCAGCTGAGTCCTGTGTAGGGAGCACGTGCCGCCCACATCAGCTCCGTGTCTCTTCCTTCCCTCCTCTGCTGCACTGCTACTCAGACACGGGCTGACTCACTAAGCCTACTCTCTCACAGCTTATCCTTTCTGGTCCATTGAAGCACTTCTCAATAAAGGTCTAGATGCAAAAACCCACTGCATTTTTATATATTAGCAACAACCAATTAGAAATTGGCATCTTAAAAACCAGTTCCATGGGTAAAGAAAATATGAATATACATGATGGATTCTTTATTCAACCATAAACAATGAAATTATATCATTTGCTGGAAAATAGGTGCGACTATAGGTAGTCATATTAAGGAGATTATCTACTCCCTTAAAGACAAATACACATTTTCTCTTGTTTGTAGTTCTTAGTTTTTATATAGAATCATGGACGTGTGTGTGTGTGTGTGTGTGTGTGTGTGTGCCTGTGCATACATCTGTGTGTATGTATGTGTGTGTGCATGCGTGCGTGCATGTGTGATGAAAGTAGAAATGTAATCTTTATAGAGACAAAGGGGAAAATCAAGAAAAGGGAGGGTAGCAGGCGTGGGGGATATGCTCAACATTCGATATGTAATTGTGAAAAACTTTTTAAAAATTTAAGCTTAAATGAAGCAGAGGAAACTAAGCTAAAGCCCAATTCTATTGCAACATTGTCAATATATAAAATACTTTAAGATGAACTTAATGGAAGAGAGAACAAAAATTGCTCAAATACTGAAAACGGAACCCAAAAACATTACTGAGAAATGTTAAATATGGCATATAAATGCAGATTTACTGTGCTCATGAATTAGAAGGCCCAGCAGTAAGTTGCCAAAGCTTCCCAAATCAATATATGGTTTCAACACAACCAAAATAATAGTCCCAACAATTTTACTTTTTAAAATGGAAACACAATGGGCTTTAAAGTTAGGAGATTTAGGGACATACAGGAACTGAAACAATTTGTAGAAAAGACTAAATGTCAAAGGGTTAACAATATTTGGCATCAAGATATACTGATAGGCCATCAGAGCACAATGGAGGACTCACATTTACACAGACAATTAATTATCAACAAGATCATCAAAGCAATTTGATGGAAAAAAAAGTCTTTGGTTGTTCGTTTGTTTGAGACAGTCTTACTTCACAGTCCAAGCTAGCCTCCAGCTCACTATGTAGACCAGGCTGGCCTTAAACTCTTCATAATCTTCCCTTGTCATTTCTTGAGTGTTGAGATTATAGGAATAAGCCATGATGTCTCTCTAAAAATAGCCTTTCGAATGAATGGTGCTGAGAGACAAATGCGTACATCAATTAGAGAAAATAACTGTTGGCTATTGTGTCTCCCTGAAAAAATTAACTCAAGGTTTATTTTCACAAAAACAAACAAAGCAGAGCCGGGCGGTGGTGGCGCACGCCTTTAATCCCAGCACTTGGGAGGCAGAGGCAGGCGGATTTC
>NW_022196913.1:9058639-9104362 GCF_008632895.1 Mastomys coucha
AAAAAATTAGAAAACAAACAAAGCAAACTTTTAGAAGAAGAGTGGATTAATATATCCTTTACCTAGGAAAGAAAGATCTATTTTTTAAATTACAGGAAATGATACATTAAAAAAAGAAACAATGAATTGGATATTACGCAAACTAAAAACTTCTCATCAAAGAGAGCCCTGGGGCATTCTGGGAAATACATTCTCATAATGTAAGTTGGACAGAGGTCTTGTAGAAAGAATACATAAAGAACTACTTAAAACTTAAGAAAAAGAGAACCTATTCAATTTTAAAATAAGAAAATTTAGATAACTCCAAAATAATATAATCAATTGGCTAATAAATACTTTTAAGAAATGCTTGAGCCATTGCCCATTAGGACAATGAACTGAATTTCAGACCATCATGAAGATTGTTGCATTTATTAAGCTGGTTAAAATTTTAACAAGAAGCACTGTATGGGACAAAGATGTGGGGCATCTTGAGTCCTCTCTGTGGATTGTTAGCAGGAAGATGGTGTAGTCACTATGGAAAAAAATTAGTGATTGATTATAAAGTTAACAAATACATGATCCAGCTATTACTAAATACACAAGGAAACAAATGAAAAAGAAGAAAGATTTATCTGGGGTACTTTGTTTAGAGTTTGCTTAGCCTGAATGCTTTGCCTCTATGAGTCTCTTGGTGGCAAGTCCAGGGAGATGAGAAGCTGCTCACCTCCTGGTGTCCAGCAAGCAAAGAGACAAAGCGAAAAGAACAGTGTTCCCTACACATCCTTCAAGGGCGCATGAACCATTGTCTCCTTCAGTGAGGCTCCACCTCCCACTGCTTCTACCACCTTACAGTAGTGACATAAAATGTGGACCAAGCCTTCAATACATAGATAGGCTTTGGGAACAGCTAAGATCAAACCATAATACCAAATCATGATCCTGCTCTTAGATATCCATCAAGAAGACATGATAACATAAGAGTATGCAAACAATAATGCTTATAGCAGGATTACTCATGATATTGGCAAAATCTGGAAGCAACACAGATATCCATCCAAAAGAGAATAGCAGGTCTACAGATGGCTCAGCAAGTAAAAGTTCTTGTTATCAAGCCTTATGACCTGGGTTTGATCCCTGGGGTCCACATGTTGTCCTCTGACCTCTACATATGTGCCACAAGCACATATATCATACACACACCCACACAAATAAGTAAATAAACAAACAAATATAATAAGAATAAAAAGAGGATAGGTTTTGCTGTACTTATAAATGGAAAAATACTACAATAAAAGGAACTAAATTACTGATGTGTGCAAGGACATGGAAAGTTTTTTATTGGCATCACTCAGAGCAAAAGAGTCCAGACCCAAAGAGCACACACACACACACACACACACACACACACACACACACACACACAAGCATGCATGAGAGAGAGAAAAAGAGAGAAAGATTTCATTAATACAAAGCCCCAGTTCAGATAGAAATAATCTATAGTTAAAGGAATATATCTATGGTCGCCTTTAGGTGAGGATTTGAGGAGTACAAAGGAACCTTAGTGATAGAAATATTCTGTCTATTTTGGAGTAAATGAAAGTTCTGTTAGATTAAATTGTTTTCTTATCAAAAGTCCCTGAGCTATATGATCAAGACTCATCTATTAATTTTAAAAACTCTATAAAAGTATGGAACCTAATAAGTTTTCCTATCTTGGCACTATGAATTAGCAAGTTTATAAACATTTTCTGTTTATCTGGGTCTGAGTAAATGATGATGAGAACCAATTTTCCTGCAATTGAAGAGTGAGTTGAAAGTATATGGAGAAAAGTAGGCAGGGGTAGCTTTGAGGTAATGGATTGGAGTACCAGGAGGCAGTGTGAACTCCTGGTTCTTTATCTTTGTGTTTAAGTAGGCATAGGTGGGCATTCTCACAGACAGAAAAATACATGCAGGTGTGCACATTCCTATCTCTGTCCACTGAAAGGACCTGGAAGACCCTGTAGCATGAACATTCTCTCTCTCTCTCTCTCTCTCTCTCTCTCTCTCTCTTTCTCTCTTTCTCACACACACACACACACATGCACACAGAACAGCTAGTAAAGTGAAAATTTTGACATTGATAGAACTCTGCTATCTAATCTATAGCCTATGTTCACATTTCTTTAACTGGCCCAATGGTGTCTCTTAGAATTATTTTAGCTTGGTCCAAGACCCAATCCAGCTTCATTCATTGCATCTAGTATTCATGACTCCTTGCTCATTGTCACAGTTTAAATATGGCCTCAAGTTCCTTCATGTTCCTCCAGTTGAGAGTTGGCTTGACAGTCTCTTCATCTGAACAAGCTCTGACTGCTTCAAACAACACTGGATGGGTCCTGAGGAGAGAAGGCTCTGGGGACCTGGGAAGATAGAGCTTTCTGACTGGTCCCTAACAATTGGCCTTCATGTCTGACTTTGGGCCCTCATCTAAGTCCTCAACCCTGCAGAGTGTCTCCTTCAGGCTGTTCTACTGTCATAGGAGGGCCTGGTGGGAGGGGTGGTAAATGAGCAAATCCCTACGGGAGCCATACAGGCTTTAAAATCAAGTGTGTGCTTACTTAGAATCACAGGTCAGAGGTCCTACAGGAGTGTCAGGGTGGCCAAGGGGACCTAAGGACTCTGATCATAACTATTTAGGCTAGGTACAATTTCTACGTTTTTCATTACATTGCATATTTCACTATATGTCTTTATATTTATTTATGTTGGCTCGATTGTGTCATGTATATCTTTAACTTTATGGAAATGCTAAATCATAAAATACATGACAGTGTATATATGTGTGAACATACGGACGTGTCTGAGTGTGTTGAATGTCAGCACCTGCTTATATGTATGTGTAAATATGTCGGAATACATGTGCCAGCATATACCTGTGAGTTTTAATCACATGTGCATGTTTCTTACTTGGATGTGTATCTAAGCATGTGAGTATCTCGGCACATGCCCATTCATGTGTGCATGTGTGAATGTGTGCACACTTGGAAAAATGTCTAAGTGTATGAGCCTGAAAGGCATGTCTATTATGTTAGTGATTGTATGAATATGCATGAGCCTGTTGTATATGTCAGGAAATGGCTGTGAACTGTGTGCATACACACACGTATATCTGAATGTGTTGCTTTTTCCTTAGATGTTTATCTGAGCATGTGAACCTGTGAACACATACCTGCATGCTTGTGTGAGAATGTATCTGAGTGTGTGGCATACATGTCAGCACATGTCTATGAGTGTGTTCATATGTGCCTGTGTGAACACTTGGAAGCATGTCTACGTGTGTAAGTTTACCAGTGTATGCTTGAATGTGTGTGTTGTATATGTCTCAATATACGCCTGTGAATGTATACATGTGTGATTGCGTGCAGCCCATCAGCGCATTCATGTATTATGTATGACTGTGTGTGAGTGTTTTGTATGTATCAGCACATGCCTTTGAGTAAGTATGAGTGTTTATACTACTGGATATATGTCTGGGTACTGTGAGTGTCTGAGTACGAGTGTGTTTCTGAGTATTGTGTATATGTTGGCTCATGAGTGTATGTTCATACATACTCAGAGGTATGTCTGAGTGTGTACACATTTACATGGGGGCTTGCATGAGAGATGAAGAGGACGCTGGTTAGCTTTCTGTTCTCCTCAATTAAAAGTCCTGACAGGCAGGCTCAGGCATGGGTTCTGAGAAAATAAGAGACCAGCTTTTGGCAAAGGTCCAAGGAACCCCCACCAGGAATGTGCATGTTTCAAGTGTGCACGTTCAAATACTGAGTACCACCCCCCCATTTCCCCTTAAGTCTCTGATTGCTCCTCCTTGTCCTCATTGAGGGGAAGTGGAAACAAATGTGTGGCAGGAGGCCAAAAGCAGAGTAGGGGAACAAAAAGAGAAAGAGAGAGAGAGAGAGAGAGAGAGAGAGAGAGAGAGAGAGAGAGAGAGAGAGAGAGAGAGAGAGAGAGAGAGAGAGAGAGAGGGAGGGAGAACAGGCTGCTCTGGCCTCTTTAGAGGAGAGAGGGAGGGATAAAAGTGCCAGAGATGATACAGAGATAGGCAAAGAAAGAAAGACACATAGGGAAAGATAGAGAGATAGAAATGTGACAGAGACTGAGAGAAGTGGGGACAGAGCACAGCCAGCTGGGAGAGAGGTTTAAGGTCTGAGGGCTCTGGTCAGAGCCAGGAAGGCCACAGCAGGCAGCAGGACTAGGATCAGAAGTGGCTGGATCCTGCTGGGAGCTGCCCCTGTGCTTACTGCTGAGACAGAACCAACTGCCCCTGTTGATCCCAACCTCTGGGCTTTCTGAGTGGTGAAACAGAGGCATAACAGGCCTTGGTCTGGAGCAAGTGACAGGGACAGTTGCCCTTCTAACCAGCCCAGCACCATGTAGGCAGGTAAACCGCCCCTCCCCTCAGAAGAGGCTCATGGATCAGCCACATCTAAAGATCTATTGCGGATGGAGAAATGCTGGGCTGGCAGGTAGCTTCCCTCATGGGGCCTCTGCTTTAGTTCCTGTGGGGGCCTCCTGGGGATGTGGACTCTATCTCCCTCCTGCTCTCATTCACTACAGTGCATGCACCATGAGAGAGTTGGTTTCTGTTAAATCCACGGCACAGTTAGACGAACAAAGAGAAAGCAAGGTGGTTTCCCCTTTAAGGAATTATGCACAGATTCAATGCATGAATCATCTGGCCCACATGTTTACGAAGGAATTGAGTAAAAGCAGTCTTCCAAGGATAAACTCATGGCAGAAGAAACTGGAGAATCGTTTCTCTTTAGGGGTGGAATGCAGTCCATATTCTGTCAGGCTTTCTGAGTGAGAGTGACGTTTGCGAACTTGTCATGGAGAAGAAATGTGCTTTATTTAGGATTATGTAGATTTTCCTCCCTCAGTATATTTAACCAAGAGTAATCTTTCTACTAAAGAGACAGCACTCACAGTGCACCTACTCTGGGCTGAGTGCTGGGCAGACAGATGACCCGGCTTTGTCCTCTGGGTGTGCTGACCACTGCTGTGCTACATAAGGCCAGGGACCACCTCGAACAGAGCGCGAGAACTTTCCCTGGACTGCTGTTTGCTTTACTCACGCTCATTTCCTATGCTTGTAGGACTTCATAAATGGGGAAACCGAGGCACGGAACACTGAAGCACCTACCTACAGTTGCATGGTTAATAAACTAGATTTGAGTCAAGACACAACACCACCATGGCCCAGTATGTCCTGGGAGGGGTCAGAGGAGACTCTTTAAGTGGATGTGATAAGCCAAAAGTGGAGCTTTCTGGATAAGTGGGGACTGAGGAGAACATCATTGGTCCTGTTCATTCGGTATTTGGCAGTTGCACAGCGGCTACCACATGACAAGAAGCTTGGTTTCGAGGAGGAAGTGTCTGTATATACTGGCTGCTTTATCTGTGGACTTGCCTTTTGGAGTCCAGAACTCTGTGTCCTTTATGATTGCAGCTCATTTATGACTATTCATAAAATAGCAGGTGCCTGGCGATCCAGTGGCTGGGTGCATGTTCCTCTGCCCTTTGGATCTTATGGGATATGCTCAATCATTAACTAGGTGCTGGGAAGACAGGAGCATGCCAGAGCAGAATCATTGTGAGAATAAGGGCCAAGTGGCTGATGTCATCCTGGGAAGGTCACCCTCTCTGTGACTCAGTGTATTATCAGCTTCTACTTACTGTGGCAAAATACCCAAGCTAATCAACTATGTTATTAGGAGGAAAGATTCATTTTGTCTCATGGCTTTAGTCCATGACTGCTTTGGGGATGTGTGGTAGAGGAAGACATCATGGTACGTGCAAGTGAGTGTGTGTGGGTGCTCTTCTGTGCATGTACATGAGTGTGGGTGCTCTTCTGTGCATGTACGTGTGGGAGCCGGAAAGGAATGAATAGTCCTCTACTGCTTACCTCCTCACTGACTTGAGGCAGGGTCTCGCATGGAAGCAGACGCTTGCCGCATCGTCTAGCCTACTATTTTATGAACAGTCGTAAATAAGGGGCAAGCACAAAGGACACGGGGTTCTGGAGTCTTGGGACCATGCTTATGGTAGTTGGGGAGGAGAGAGAAGGAAAGAGAGAGAGAGAGAGACAGAAAGAAAAAGAGAGAGAAAGAGAGAGGAGGAGGAGAGGGGAGGGAGAAGTGGGGAGAGAGGGAGAGGGAGAGAGAGAAAGACAAGAGGGGTTGGGTTCCAATACTTTGTTCAAAGCCATTTCCCAATGACCTCACTTCCTCTCACGAGGCCCCACCCCCTAAGGGTTTCATTCTTTCCTAACAGCACTGGAGGCTGATTACCAAACCATCAACAATTGGCCTTTGGAGACACTGACCATCCAGGGCATCGCATTAGTTTCTCATTTGTGACATGAGGCCACACAAGTGTCTGTGAGGATGGAATGTGTCAATAGGCACGTAGTGTGCGTCCCACCCATTCTGCGTGGTATGGCTATAAGTGCTGTCATGACAAGGGTCACAGGTAGCTGGGCTCTGCCTCTCTCATCTAGCTGGGTGTTCCCTTGAGTAACTTCTCTACACTCCACTCTTTCCTTTGTCTTCCTTGAGCCTTTATGCTGAAAGTAGAGATATTCTACTTTCTGGCCCTGGAGTGAGGTTAAGTTCATGGGAAGGGTACCCAGGTTCCCAACCCACACAGAGTCATTCTTTCTCACTGTCTGGTTGTGCAGCAGGTGTGGACAGCCTGGGGAGATCTTCCCATCCCATTACTAAATGCCTTGGGAAGCAACTATGTGTTATCCTGAGCTTCTGTAGATTGACAGTGACCAGTCATCAGGTGTGTGCCCATGCAAGTACC
Source organism: Mastomys coucha (assembly GCF_008632895.1). Taxonomy (NCBI): domain Eukaryota; kingdom Metazoa; phylum Chordata; class Mammalia; order Rodentia; family Muridae; genus Mastomys; species Mastomys coucha. The sequence continues at coordinate 9,065,471 of NW_022196913.1, forward strand.
AAGAAGCATGGGGTCAGGATGCTGTTCTTGAATGTGGTGGGTGACAGCCGCAGAGCAAGCATCTGGGCTAGTGATGGGAGTCTGGGGTATGACAGAGGTCAGGTTTGCTGTGACGAGCAATGTCATCGGCACTGATGGATGAGTCACCAGAGGAACCAAGGCCCTTTGGCAGCAAGTCCATATACTAGTACTCTTATAAATAAATACTTTATGAGATTCTGCGGGCAATGCTCTGAACTCAGATCTCAACACATGGCAAGTTCTCAATATTTGTATGTATGTCTATGTCCCTGAGTGTTCACTTGTATGTATGTGTAGAAGGGCATATGGAGCCAGAGAATACCTTGGCTGTCATTCCTTAGGTACTGCCTCTCTCTTTCTTTCCTTCTCTTCCTCTTCTTCTTCTTCCTCTTCCTCCTCCTCCCTGCTCCTCCCCTTCCTCCTCCTCCTCCTCCTCCTTCTTCTTCTTCTCTCTCTCTCTCTCTCTCTCTCTCTCTCTCTCTCTCTCTCTCTTTCTCTCCAACATAGGCTTTCTCACTGGCTTGAACTCACCAAGCATGCTAGGCTGACTAGCCTTTGAGCCCTAGAGATCTGCCTATCCCTGCTTTCGCAGCACTGGAATTAAGTACGTACCACTATATCTAGCTTTTCAAAAATACAGCTTCTGAGGATCTAACTCAGGTCCTTATGCTTATAAAACAAGTACTTTACAGATTGAGCTGTTCATTGTCATGCATCAGCTTCTCTATGAATAGGCTATCAAATACCCTAATTTCTCCATCTTTCTAGCCAGGCAGAGTTGACCTCACTGATAGATATTTTCACCTGTCTAATGGCCTACAAGTCCCTCTTTCCCCGATTGTTCAGTTGTTACACTCATTCTAGAAAATCCCAACCAAACAACATAAACTTCTCGAATGGATAGACTATTCCTACTTATATAGAAGGCTTGGTCGAGCCTCCGTATTTCTTAGCTACACTTTCCTGGCATGTTGCACAGTTTCTCTTATGTTTAATTTCTGCCAGGATCTTGGTTCTATGTGGCTTAAATAACTTTTATGGGGCAGACTGAATGACTCAGTTGCCTGTCATTGTGTTTGTCCTCGGCAATGCATTTAATCTCTCTGAACTTTAGATTCCTCACGCTGTAATGCAGGCAAGCACAACAGTAATCGGGCCCAGACGCTGCGGGGCATCCAAAGCCACGTGTGTAAACGCTTCCAGAGCTTGTTCCAAGCAAACACATCAGGAAGCATTTTGGGGCTTGTCCTTAGAGGGGATGAATGGAATTAGGAAAAATGTGTCCTAGCCCAGGGGCACCAATCAAAGAGGGACGCTTTCTAACATCAGTGCTGGGAGGAGCTGCAGCTTTGAGACTGTGGATAGCCTAGTCTGGAAAGCTGTTCGCGACTGCGCCAAGGCAGAAAATGACACAAGCACAGACGAGTCTGCTGACGGAGCTCTGAGGAGAACAGACATCCCTCATATCGGTTCTGTGGAGGGCGGGGGTGACCTGGAATGCCTCACGAGATCTTTGTCACTGGAAACCTTGACTGGGTTTCCATTAAGCACCTTCCAGTAAGAAGATCCGTGCTGTCAGGTTTGCCTCCCTGATTTCGGCTCATGCAGCCTGCTGGGCTGGATGTATGTGGAGAACACTCCCCACCCCCACCCCCATTGTTAAAGTCACATTTCAGGAAGTACAGGATCAACTCAGGAGATGGAGTTTGGATTCTCTGATCTCAATCTGGAAGAATGCCACCTAAACCTTAACTGTATAAAAGGACAGTATTTACCATGTGGCTCCCTCCCTCCCTGCCCCGTGGCTGACCCTAACCAAATTTGCAACCTAAAACAAGAAGAAAGACCTACCAATAGAACCCCCTCTCAAGATTCACATTCATCCCCCTCCCGTCTGAACTGACCGTACACTGTTCCATCTGTAAGACTCTGTTGTTAATTTTTGAGACAGGATCTTACTATGTAGCTCAGGCAGGCCTGGAGCTTGCTATGTAGCCCAAGCTGGCCTTAAGCTCAGGAGTCACAGGATTCAACTTCTCAAATGCTGACATTTCAGGCCTGTCCAGCTATGCCTGCTACATCTGCAAGACCCCCCACCTCTCTCATGCATTTCCCACAGAGGTCTTAAAGTAAGGAATCAAGTTTGGCCGGCATGTGGTGGATGTCTGGAAACACAACTTTAGTTCACACCTAGGCCCTCCCGGGCTTTCAGAACTGGCATTCCAGCCATGGCCAGAAGAAGGCCCTCTTCTCTGTTTTTGCAAAACTCAAACCAAGTTGGTATTAAATCTTAATTTTCTCAAATAATTAAACAGTACAAAACTTTTAAATTCATATTTATGGTGTTTATGGGCTGCAGCTATCTCCCAGAATCCTCTGACCAACTCTACCACCTAAGAGTGCCAAAGTCTGTCTCCTCCTAGGTCCTGAGAACACAGGTTATACCTTAGAAGCATAGGACTCATGTTTTTATACTGGGGGCCTGGCACTGGGCCTGGTCAGATCTTTGTCCAAGCTTGGAATGCTTCCATCCACACCCCAAGGACATGCTACATGAACAAAGCATGTTACACACGTGTGTCAATTCATGAACAAAAGTGTCACAATGTCATTATTATTGAATTCTACAAACAGCCCTTAGGCCTGTTGTGTCTCTGAGCTCTGCTTCTGTACTTCAGCGCTTCTCTCTGTCCATAGAAATCAGGGGCTTTGCAATACTGGGAGACCATAAACTTGACACCCATGTCCCAACACTAAGCTGCCTTTAAATTGAAACTATAATCATAGTTGGTACATAATAATAACAATGTGTACCAACAGCTGTATGCCACATGCTTTATTTCGGAACTTTAGTCTTTCTAATAGTTCTGCAAGGAGGTTTTTGTTTTCTATTTAACAGTTAATTTGAACTCAAGTTGAGTACTTTGTCAAAGCTTGCCTTGCTGGTAGAACTGGGATGCCTCATTAGCTCTCTTAGCGTTAGACAGAAGCAGGCACAACTGCAAATCTTCAAACATTTAGAGCAGAAGTTGAAGGTAAGGCAGAGGTAGAGAGCTAGGGGGTATCATGGTGGAGCATTCAAGATGGCAACTAAGTCCACCTGGATACACCAACCAGCACCCACATAAATTAAAACAGTTAGGTGTTTATTGTGTACCAAGAAATTAAGCAAATGCTAAATTCTTCCCACATGTAAATGTGTGTGTGTGTGTGTGTGTTTATAGAGACATTAGGCCTGTCTTGAACACTCTGCTTTTGTTGTTTTGAGATAGGGTCTCTCACTGGTTGTAATACTTACCCCATTTGGAGGGCTTGGCTGGGCAGTAAGCCCTAGGGATCTCCCTGTCTTCATGTCTACAGTAGCACACATACATAGATGCATGCCGCTGTGCCTGACATTTAGTTCTTTACAATTTATTTGTGGGACCTAGAGAGATGGCTCAGCAGTTAAGAGCACTGGCTGCTCTTCCAAAGGATCCAGGTTCAATTCTCAGCACCCATAAGGTGACTAACAACACTCTGTGACGCCAGTTCCAGGGGATCTGATGTCCTCTTCTGACCTCCACAAGTGGTGCATAGTCATGCATGCAAGCAAAACATCTATGTACATACATAAATAAGTATTTAAAAGTATTTATCTATGTATATGTGTGTTGCTAAGTGAATGTATTTGTACCATGTGCATGCCTGTTGAAGCCAGAAGAGTGTGTCAGATCCCCTGGAGTTGGAATTACAGTGGTGAGGCGCTATGTGGGAAGCTGTGTTCTCTCTCTGCGGGTTCAAGAACTATCTCTCCAGCCCCCCCTGACAAGCTCTTCAAATTGTCACTGGGGATCTGAGTTTGGATCCTCAGGCTTCAGAGGCAAGCATTTTACCAACAGAGCCATTTCCCTGGTTTCCTGTGTGCAGGTTATTGAAGAGACTGGTATTTCTTTGAGCCAAATCCTCAATTGATTCAAATGGGCCATGGTGGTGATGGACCTTGAGGTCACTTGGAAAGGAGAATTCAGCTTAGATGAATACTTACCACATACTTCCTGTGATCCAGGCCTGATGCTATGCATGGGCCCTCTAAAGGGTAAACACAGTTGCTGGACCTAGTGCTGTTGCAGGCTTATAATTTTAGCTACTGAAGAGACTGATAGAGGAGAATCCCAAGTTTAAGGTCTGCCAGACTACATAGCAAGACACTGTCTTTAAAATTAAAGAAATAAGTCAACAAACACATAAAAAAAATCCGGGTATACTGGACAGTGATAGGGTGTTTGTCCGGCATGTGCAAGATTCCTGGGTTCAATTCTCAGCACAGGAAAAGAAACATAAAAAGTGAGGCAGAGATCTGAGGGGGTCAATAAGAAGCAAGGGTGTTGGCAAGGCCACGGGTAAGGAGGCAGTGCTCAAGGCTCTGGGTGTGTTTGACGTCCTTCTCACACAGCTCTCTAGGCCTTCTTGTGACCTGCTGGAAGTAGACCCTAGAAGGCTACACACAGATCTGAGCCCCTTCTAGCCTGTGCTCCTGGCTCTGTTGTATGTGATGCATACAACCAGGTGAGCCAATGAGCTCACCGTATCACCATATCAATGAGCTTGGTCTCATATCACTGTGGCCCATCACAGTACTCAGTGGTGGTAGGGGGAAGTATGCCCCAGTGGCTTCAAAGTGGGGACACACCCTTTCCTCCAAGCCCAGCCAGCTGTGTGGTGCTACCAGGTGACCTAGCACTGGGCATGCCAGGTCAGAGCTCGCCATCAGAACAAGGTGACCTCCCTTGCCTTGGACTTCTGTGTTCATGGCAGGGAACAACCTCTCCCAGCAGTGGCCCTTGTCCTGTAAAGCTTGACCTCCTATGTGCCATGGCCCTCTGTGGAACCTTTCTTACTGTGGCTCCCAGATAGGGCTCTGTTATTCATCTGACTCTTTCCAGCCCTCCACCCCCACCTCCCTGGGGCTTTTGGCTGAGATTCCACACTTGGCTCATCTTCAGATGTCTATGTGGGCCTCTTAAAAACACTTGCTTCTGCTCACATTTTAATGAAGGTTCAGGATGAAGCCTGGAAGTCTGTTTGACTGAAGGTTTCTCTGGAGATTTCTGCAACAATCCAGGCTCAAATCCAGTACTGTACAGGACAACCCTATCCTGGGATCCTGTATCTGTTTTGTAGGGCTGCACTTCTCTGGTGAGAATTTTAAAGACTAGGTATTCTCTACATAGCAAAGGAAGACCTTGAGTTTTTGGTCATCCTGCCATGACCATCCAAGTGCTAAAATTACACAAGGGTGCCACCACACCCAATGTATGCAGTTGTGTAGGAACCCAGGCTTCTTATACTCCAGGCAGGCATTCTACCAACTGAACTACATATCCAGTCCTAAATTGTATTTGAATGCAGGCTTCATGAGTGTGTGTGTGTGTGTGTGTGTGTGTGTGTGTGTATAAAGCTATTAACCTTTGCATGTTTTCTTATGTAAGATTATTATCAGGGTTAAAGAAGATAAATATAAAATGCTCAGAAAAAGACCCATGTGTACTCAAGGCTCAAGAAATGTCAGCCGCTGTTATGATTAGATTGTTGTCCCAAGAATGTGGAATTACAAGGATTTGGGACCATTTGTACTGGTGGTCAAGTTGTGGAGCTCAGAACACAGGGCTCTGTGGAGAAAAACACATTTGTGGTTGAGGTCACAAGCCAGGGACTGAGGCCACAAGCCTGGGACCCAGGCCAGGTCCTGGCAGCAGCCACTTTCTTGCTGACCCCTCAGGGCTCTCATTTCCTCCTCTGCACAACCAAGATTAAGTCCTTTCTTGTCTACATCACACTTGGTTGCAAAAATAAAGCCAAGAGGGTAATGGTTCTCCTTATCTTGCCTTTGCTACAACCCAAGGTGGCCAGGGGAGACATGCCCAGGCAGGAGTGAGCATGGGCCTGTACTTCCGGAGCACTCTTAAAGAAGACTCAAGGAAGTTCAGATGAAGAGAGTTGGGGGAAAGGGAACCACCATGAGGGCTGATCACCCTTCATTCTTTCTTTAGCTCCTTCCTTTCTGAAATTTTGCATTCTCACGCTTTTCTCTCCCCTTCTGCCCTGGTCTTCCCCCTTCTTCTTCACTAAGGTTTATATGTGGCTCAGACGGGCCTCAAACTTGCTATGTAACTGAGGATAATCTTGAACTCCTGATCCTTCTGCTTGCACCTCTCAAGTTTTGAGATTATAGGTGCATGCCACCATGCTGGGTGTATATGGTGATGGGGATCAAGCCTGGGGATCCTGAATGCTAGGCAAACACTCCGCTTAGTGAACTACATTCCTCAACTCATTTTTCACACCCCAGGGCTTTTCTATTTAAACTTGGTATTTTAGGGTTTCTATTGCTATGACAAAACACCATGACCAAAGGGCAAGTTGGGGAGGAAAGGGCTTATTAGGCTTATGCTTCCACATCACCAAAGGAAGTCAGGACAGGAACTCAAGACGGGCAGAATTCTTTAGGCCAGAGGTGATGCAGAGGCCATGGAGGGGTGCTAGTTACTGGCTTGTTTTCCATGGCTTGCTCAGCCTACTTTCTTATAGAACCCAGGACCACCACCCACTATAGGCTGGGCCCTCTCCCATTGATCACTAATTGAGAGAATGCTTTACAATTGTATCTCATGGAGGTCTTTTCTCAACTGAGGCTTCTTATTCTATGATGACTCTAACTTGTATCAAGTTGACACACAAAAGTAGCCACTACACTTGGTTAGAATTCATATCAACATATCTCAAGGAACCCTCCGAGAGTCTCAGAAGTGGTGGAATGGGGCACATTTTGCAGGGGCTGAGGGTCTGCTTGAGGAGAGAAAGGCAAAACAAGAAAAAGTGCTTTTTTTTTCCTGTGTAATCCCACTTGATTTCAAATATGATTAAGTACATAAAGTCTACCGTATAAACAACCAGTGACATGACTCTGTAGTATAGTTAAAGGGAAGGTTTCTATTGTAGATGTGTGTGTGTGTGTGTGTGTGTGTGTGTGAGAGAGAGAGAGAGAGAGAGAGAGAGAGAGAGAGAGAGAGAGAGAAAGAGAGAGAGAGAGAGAGCACCACAGGCATCTGGAAGGGTCCAGAGCAGAGGAAGAAGGAAGTAAACTGAGTATGACCAGGAGATGGCCTGAGAAAACTGCAAGAGATGGGAGATTGGCAGGGGATAGAGAATAGAGCAAACTGAGCAAAGCAGGATCAGATCATAGCAGGAATAGTGGGGTTATAAGGAAGATGAATAGCTGAGGGGAGGGAAGCCTATGAGCTAGAGGGAGCATAGGGGAGGGGAGGAAGTGAGATGTGCTAGGATGCTCTAGCATGGACTTTGAAATATGTAACATGTACTTGTGATCCTGAGGGAGCCTGGAGGTCGGCATGATATGCTAATAGGCATGATACCTAGCCTTGTGTCACATATGCCAGAGATGTAGGAAATGACTCCTTTTAGTAGATGGGAACTATTTTCACAAGTTCCTGGGGAATGATGGTTTTTGTCTAACTGTCAGAAGTCCTCCTATAGTCCAGGTTGAGCTCATCAGACCACCATTCGGAGTTTGTAGTATTGGAGTTTCATTTGGACCCGACAGCTACTGTGCTGGACTCAAACTCTAGGCCACCCTGGGAGATCTACTCTCCCACTAGGCTTCTGGGAAATTTACAAGTCTCTAGTTACTTCAGGTAGAACATTTATACTTCTTAACCACCCTCCCTACCATGAAGTCTTTGAACCAAGTATTCTACCTTTATCTTCAGAATACATTCTGGATCTAGTCACCTATTTTCATCTCTGCTGTCATTGTGTGAGCCACAATCATAGTCACCCAATAGATCCCCCTCCTTAACACTTTTGTTCCTTCTCTTAATGGCAGCCAAGGGGATCCTCTTAAAACAGAAATTAGGGCCTGCTTCAGTGAGTAAAAGTGCTCATGGTTTGAGCATAAGGACCAGAGTTTGGAACCCAGCACCTATATAGCCGAAGCACGCCTGCCATTTCCGTGCTGTGGGTATGAAAGCAGGAGCATCCTGGGTGATGTTGGCTAGCCAGTTTAGTATGAATGGTGAGCTCCAGGTTCAGTGAGACATCTGTCTAAAGTATAATAATAATAATTATAGTAATTTGTTATTGAAAAGTTATCAAGGAAGACATCTTGACTTTAACCTCTGGTCTCCACATACACTTGTCTGGGTAAGTGCATCCACACTCATATACCCACCCATATATAACTCTCTCTCTATCTCCCTCCCTCCTCCCCCTCCCTCCTCTCAAAAATCAAAAACAAAACCAAAAGGTCAGAACATACCCTTCCTGCTCAGAGTCCACTAATGGCGCTCTGCTCCTGCCATTCAGGATAAAGTCCACAGTGTGGGCGTAGCCTCCCATGGGGCTCCACACTCATTCCCTTTCTCATGTCAGCATCCTCCACACTGAGTAGGAGTGGCTGATTTTCAATGGCTTTGAAAGGAAGCAGCTTCCATGATGTTCTCTGAGAGAAACCAGCCACCAGGACACTCAAGCCAAGAACATGCCTGACTTTGGATGTTTACCACTATATTCCTTGTCCCTAGAAATTTATGCATATTTTTTACTTAATATGAAAGATTTATTTTTAGTCCTTGATGTGTTATTATATGAAAGATGTATCAAAACAAAGAAATAATCAAAAGCAAAAGCAACAAAAAAGCAAGGGCTGAGACTGAAGCTTGGTGGTTGTCTTAAAGTTAGGGTTTTCCTGCTGTGAACAGACACCATGACCAAGGCAACTCTCATAAGGACAACATTTAATTGGGGCTGGCGTACAGATTCAGAGGTTCAGCCCATTATCATCAAGGCAGGAACATTGCAGCATCCAGGCAGGCATGGTACAGGAGGAACTGAGAGTTCTACATCTTCATCTGAAGACTGCTAGCAGAATACTGGCTTCCAGGCAGCTAAGATGAGGGTCTTAAAGCCCACACCCACAGTGTCACACCTACTCCAACAAGGCCACACTTACTCGAACAGGACCACATCTCCTAACAGTGCCAGTCCCTGGGCTGAACATATACAAACCACCATAGTGGTAGAGCACTGTGCTATCTTATGCAAGGTCTGGTTTGATCCTCAGTAAGACACACACACACACACACACACACACACACACACACACACGCATGCACGCACACATGCACACACACATGCACGCATGCACGCACACACACACACACACACACACACACGCATTCACGCATGCATGCATGCACGCACGCATGCATATACACCACAAACACTCCCACTCTCCTAATAGTTTTTCTATACTCAGAACAGCATAGGGAAGTTGCTTTGAAAGGTGAGCTGGGCCTAGAGACTTGACTCTGAGTAACAGAATTGAGCAAAAGGGACAGGAAGATTATAGACTGGAAGTGAATCATTCACTTTCAAATCAAACCCACAGAGGAATATAATAAATATGTTGGTACAATCAGTAATGAAGCTTATGTGGCTGGAGTATATGGGTTGGGGAAAGGATGAGAAGGAAATGATAGAAGAAAAGAACATTCTAGAAGTAATTAAAAGGATAGGTTATACACGAAAGACACATGCAGTAGTCTCCTACTAAATAACAGATAACTACAAAGCTCATGGGCATTTGCTCTTGTTTTTTCAATTGGCCACATTAATAAATGCTAGTTGCCATGTTATAGGCTGTCCCAAAAGAACTGAGGGCAGCTTCTAGACAACAGCCAGTGAAGAGCTGAGGTTCCAGGGTCCATGGTCAACAGGGAACTGCACATTGTCAGTATTGAGCTGAGCATAGTACAGGAGGAGCTGAGAGTTCTACATCTTCATCTGAAGACTGCTAGCAGAATACTGGCTTCCAGGCAGTTAAGATGAGGGTCTTAAAGCTCACACCCACAGTGTCACACCTACTCCAACAAGGCCACACTTACTCGAACAGGACCACATCTCCTAACAGTGCCAGTCCCTGGGCTGAACATATGCAAACCACCACAGTGGTAGAGCACTGTGCTATCTTATGCAAGGTCTGGTTTGATCCTCAGTAAGACACACACACACACACACACACACACACACACACACACACATACCACGCATGCACACACATACACCACAAATCAGATCCTCATGGCTGTGTCACCAGCCAGGACTAGTGTCTTACCTGTCACTGTGATAGTAAGTATTGATTGTCAACCTGACAGGATCTAGAATCACCTAGAACAAGCCCGTGAGGGGTTGTCTGGATTAAGTTAGCTTCCAGCCAAGCCTGTAAGAGGTTTTCTTGATGAGATTAATTGGGGTGGGAAAATCTCCTCCTAAAAGTGGTTGGCATGGTTTAATGGCCTCGGGTTCTAGATTGAACATAAAGGAAAAAAGTGAGTTGGGCACACCACTCATCTCTCTCTGTTTCATGACTATAGAATGGGACCAACTACCTTGTGTTCTTGCCACTATGCATCCCCCCAGATGGTGGAGTGTACCTCCAATTGTGAACTAAAGTAAGCCCCCCTTCTTTATGTATGACTCTTGTTGGGCATTTTATCACAGAAAAAAGGTACATTAGTAATGCAGTCACCTAGGTTTTTTTTTTTAACTTAGCCACAGATACTGAGCTAGAAGGCCTTGCTGGGCCATGCCTGCATTGCCAACTCATGAGTCTCTGAAGCAGTCAGTGTTGCAGAGAGCTGGTAGGTAACACACCTGGAGATCTAACAACCCTGGGGGAGTTTTTCTTTCTAACCAATGCTGTGGACAACTTCCCAAGCCTCAGGATGGACCACATTCATTCACTCGTTGGTTGGTCAAAGCCAACAACATGGTGGATTGCCATAATAACCACAGGGAACTTTAAACAACGATTACAACAACACACAGATACCTGACTTCTACGCCAGGGATTCTTACTTTAACTGCTCTGGAGTCAAGTTTGGACCATTAGGGTTTACCAAGATCTCCAGAAGATTCTCTTCATGGTAACATTTGATAACTACGAACATAGACAACAACTCCTCCCCTGGCTCCCCTTCTATGGGTACACTAAGCTGAAAATTTCAAAATACAGCCAGTTCTCAGTATTTACAGAGTCTTGGTTTGCCATTTCACCTGCTTGCTAAAGTTTGTTCAAAATCCGTGCCTGCAATACTTTCAAACTCACTCACAGACGGGAGCAAAGTGGTACCAATTTTGAGTCACTAGAGGTACATGTGCCCAGTTGCGGTTGAACATGGCAACACTCTGCCTTCTGGTTTCAACTCCCACACTGTAAACAATGTTCTTCATCATGTTCTATTCAGTGTCACATTTAAAAAATTTTGTTGATTTCATTGTTTAAAACTTGCCCCAAGTCATGGGGCTAAAGAGTTCTGATCCCAGGATGTTATGATGTGCGGTGCAGGAAAAAAGAAACCCAAAACACAAGTTATGTAATCTTACTTCAGTTATGAGTTATGGTACATGGAGTTCAATGTCAACAAATCAAAAATATATTTATTAAATTAGTTCTGTATAAACAAAGCTATATATTAACTGGATGGCAAAAATGTGCCCAGAGGTTCATAAGAACCTAAGCTTATATTTTCCCCCAGGAGTAATGGCTTAGTGTTTGCTAATTCAGTGTTCTTGGCAACTTTAAAGAACATAACAAGAAATCAACTGTGAATAACAAGAATCAACTGTACTCTATTTAATACCCAGTAGTAACAAGGGGGAATAAGTATAGTTAATTTAAAAAGTACAAAATTAATTTGCTAAGTCAGTGATAGATAAACGAACATCTCGTGCTACATTGTGGCACTTAGTCTTTAAATGGCTGGTGAACGTTCACACATGCCTTGCCCAGGCTCCTATTATCTTCCTGCTTGCCACAATTTGGGAGGTATTTTGATTCTTCTGTGATCAAAACCAAAAGAAACTGAGATGTTCTGTGATGTTTGCCTCAGTAATAGTATTCTATTTTTTAAAAACAGGTATATATCACAATATATCAATATGTAATAATCCATAGAGTCTGATGAACCTTTATTTATGTATTCATCCACCATCTAGACCAAGGATTAGAGGATCTCACAATCATTTCAGGTTTGAGACACACCTTATTACACCTGGTGAATGATCAATGACCTCATGCTTAGGATTGCTATTACCACCTACACCCATATCCCTGATATGGCTTGCTTCCCCCTGCCCCCCCCCCCAGTTTTAGAAATAGAATCCAGGGTTGTGCACGTTGATTCAAAATCAGAATTCCACTACCAATCTATGTCATCATGTTCCAGAACTCAGTTTTTCTTTTTATTTATTCTCATTAATATGGCCATATTACTGAGCTGGGTGTGGAAGCTCACACCTGTAATCCAATTCTTGGAAGGCCTCTACAATAGATTTACTGTGAGTTTGAAGTCAAATTGAGTTCCCAGTTTAGCGTAGGATACTGAAGGAGACCCTATTTAAAAACAAAAACAATAAAAACAAACAAAAACCGTCATATAGGAATAAAATATACACAATGATATTCAATTTTGAAACATGTACACATACAGAAAAAAGGCAGGATTATTCCTGTCTACCACAGTGAAAAATGATATTATCACTAGCAAATTAGCTGATCATTTAAAAGTCATTAGTTTAGAATCCAAGTTGTGAGCAAGGTTGCATCCTCTTTTATCAGTCACTCCAACAAATTTCAAGTCAATGAGTTTTGAATACTGCTTTTGCTTGCCAATATTAGAATATCTCTAGAAATCGAATGCTCCTAGGTATAAATGTTCTCCCGAAGAAGAACCAGCTGTCAGGTTGGGCCAGGCGGTTTTCATCTAGGCTGGTCCTGTTCAGTCAATTTTCAGCTAGCATTCCTTTCGAGAAAAAAAATCACCTGCCAAAGAAAATTCTCATCATGAATGTGAAGAAAACCTTTAAAGTAGGTATTTGCTTTGAATGGTTTTTGGAAAAAAAACTATTACATTTATTCTTCTTATTATAAAGCTACTATATTGTAATGAACTCACAAATAAAGCGTCAAGCAGTCCCTCCTTCTACCATGTGGTTTCCAGGAATCAAATTCACAGTCAGGCTTGGTGGGATACCTTTATCTGATGAACTGTCTCATTGCTCCTGCTCCTTTAAAGAGATTAATTTATTTTTGTATGTGTGTAAGTGTTTTGCCTACAAGTATGCGTTTGCACTACTTGCATGCAGTGCCTATGGAGGCCAGAAGAGGGCACCAGAGCTCCCAAAACCAGAATACTAGCTAGTTGTGAAGCTCCCTGTGGGTGCTCGGATCTAAACTAGCAAGCAAGTGTTCTTAACCATTGAATCATCTCTTCAGGCTCCTGTTTTCTTCTCTTTGTTTCTTTGTTTCTTTGTTCCTTCCTTCCTTCCTTCCTTCCTTCCTTCCTTCCTTCCTTCCTTCCTTCCTTCCTTCCTTCTTCCCTCCCTCCCTCCCTCCCTCCCTCCCTCCCTCCCACATTCCTTCTCTTCCTCCCTTCCTTTCTTCCTTTCTTCCTTTCTTTCTTTCTTTCTTTCTTTCTTGTTTGTTTTGTTTTTTTTGAAACATGTTTGCTATGTAGCCCAGCCTGGCATTGAACTTGCAAGCCTTTTTGCTATAGAGTTTTCAGTGCTAGGATTACAAGCGTATACTACCACATGCAGTAGTGACTGTGTGTGTGTGTGTGTGTGTGTGTGTGTGTGTGTGTGTGTGTGTAGTATATAAAATTACAAAAGGACAGTTTTGGTTTTGCATTATGAACTGTTGGCTATGAAAGGACCTTGTTCCCCAGTTTTATTCATTGGCAAAATGTCTGTTTCTAAATGCAGGCAACTCATTTCCTCCTTCTCTTAGAGAAGGATTTTCCCCCTACCCACAACTCACAGAGTTGCCCTAGCTACAAAGCAACAAATCAGGATTGTACATCGATAGCCTGGAGGGGAGGGTACACTCTTCACCTCTTTGACTAATACAGGATTAGGACAAGCCTTTGCATGGGCCCCATTACTAAGAGGGTGGTTAGGATGTGGATGGTTGTCATGGTGATGACTGGCCAACAGAATGAAGGAGGGGAACAAAAGAAATTTAGTTGAAAATGAATATTCGAAAGGAAGGAGAGGGCACTGATAAAGGAAAAGAGTCTCAAAGCTTTGAGAGCCTAGAGATCAGGTTTTAGAAATTAGACCTTTAAAATGACTAGTTGTCAGCTAGAAATGACAGCCAGTTGTTGTGACTTTCAAAGTGAGTAAAGTCAGATGATTACCCAAACTGGATGAGATGCTAGTTGGCACGTTCCCTGAATATGTACTAGGGACCTCAACAAATTTCATCAGGTTGGGTTTCAGTGTGTGTGTGTGTGTGTGTGTGTGTGTGTGTGTGCAAGTGTGAGTGTGTGTATGAGCGTGCATGTGTGTGCACATATATGTGTGTGTGTGTGTTCATATTCACTGTGTGAGCTTTTTTGGAGAGAAGATAAATGATGGATCATCTAGGGCGCTGGTTTTCCCTCTTCCTAGATCCTCGTGAGAGGAGGGTTTAGCTGGACCTCTGTGTCTGCCAAAGCTTGAGAGACAAGACAATCGTCTGCACTGTCATACCGAAGACAAGCTTCTGGCCTGGTTTGGCTTCCTCTTCTATTCCTCTCTAGAGGAACTGAAGAGTGAGAAGAAGACAGGAGAAGCACCCAGCCAAGATGTCGGGAAGCCAATGGATGCAGGCCACTGGGAAATCTGGGGAACAGGAAGGCAAAGTGTTGTGTCTCATGAGCATGGAGTGGGGAAAGAGGTTGACTACTTGGAGGGCCAGCTGGTTTGCAGCAACTGGTCTCGGGTGCCTCCTTAACACGAGGATCTCTCAAATCAACATAAGAGGATATTGGGGCTGAGTGGATAGTCAAGCCAAGAATCAACTTATGGTCCTCACTATCATCACTGAGGAAAACTAAATACCAAACAAGACATGGTAAGGCTATGGTTCCCACAGGAGTGTCCCACAGGAGTGTCCCACAGGAGTGTCCCACAGTGTCTCTGGGTTTCCTCTTGGTGCTCCTCAACTGTAAGCAAATGTTATACTTGGTATTCTGGAGACTGAGTGTGACTCTATCCTCTGTCTCTATTCTCATAATCTTCTGTATGCTGAAGATGCTTACACCTTCCCAGGTGTCTCACCCCACCTGTCTCCAAAAGCCTGTCTGAACAGCTGACTTCCTCCTGAATCATGCCTCCTCAGAGAAGTCACTCCATGCCCTCAGGAAGACTCCTCAAACCTCTTTGCAACCAGGAAATTTCAAATCCAGGCATCCAAAACCACTCTTTTCCAGACACAGTGGGATATATGCTTGTGGGCTGGTACCTACGATGGTGGCATTTGGACATTTTGGTCCTCATGTCTAGCATACAAGTTTGCAAATGTTCTGGCTAACCAAGGTTACCTCTTGGACTTGCTTGGTTCTCTAGTGACTAGGCAGTGTCTGTTAACCTAAATAACAAATGGAGAGAGCAGGGTCCTGCCTGAAGTTGCAATGCAAGAGGAAGCTTTTAAAGGCAATGGAGAAGGACTGAACGAGTAGTTCTGAGTAATCGGCCTTAGCTACTGGGACCAAGAACAAGGCTGGGGCCAGACAGGTAGTTTCTAGACAGATGTCTTTGAAGACTTTGCTTTGTTTAAATAGCTCCACCCCTTCCCACATCATCTGTTGGCTGCTGTAGTCACATGAAAAGATGGGGAAGTACAAAGTTGTGGGGCCCAATGGAACCATGGCTGGTTGAAGTGTTCATAGTGGCCTTAGAGAAGCCCATCCAAGAGAACTGTGCAAAAATAAGTGTTTGACTTTGTTGAGTTTGTTTGTTCTATCAGCAAGGGTGGAACACACTAATTATAGCCATTCCACACATGGGGAAAAGGAGGTCAAGACAGGGCTCAAACAAGAACCTTCCACGTTTCAAAGTTCCTAGCTTTAGAAGCTCTAAGTTACAATTTGATTTTGGATATTATTTTACTGATATTTCCTTTATATTCAATGAAAGATACTACTACACAAACTGGATTTTGTCTAGGTCCAACATTTTCTAGGATCCAGTGTTTGTCTACGAGTTTAACCAATAGTAGTCTGGGGCCATGAATGTGGACACTCTAATTTCATTTCTGTTGTTGCAATAAAACACTCTAATAAAAAGCTACAGAGAGGAAACAAGAATTTATTTGATTTGTAATTTTGGGTTGTAGTGTGAGGAAGTCAAGGTAGAAATTCAAGATAGCTAGACATATCACATTTGAGAGTACAGAGAATAAGTACATGTCTACTACTCGGCTTACTCTTTTCATTCTTAACACAGTTCAGGACCCCTTGTCTAGGGAATGGTGCTACCCACAGTAGGCTTGGTCTTCTACCATCAATTAATTATCAATTTACCCTCAGACACGCCCATAGGCCAACCCAATGTAGACAATCTCTCAATGAGACTATCTTCCCAAATGACTCTAGGTTGTGTCAAGTTAAAAATTAAAGCTAACCATCACAGTGGCTTTTATATTGCCCAATGCTTGTATTCTATCCTCAGACAATCCTACTCTTTTATAAAACATCTGGTAGAGGGGCAGTCTGAAGGCAGTGATGGAGATAGGAAGAGGGCAGAGGCTGTTTGTAATTACTCAACTATTTTTAAGGAAGAAGGTATCAAACACGATGAAAAACCATTTTGGATCAGTCTTTCTTAACTGAGAAGGACTGTGTTGGGTGTGGTCCTCTGAGGACTTTCTGTGTGGTAGACACAGTGCTAGGGAGCACAGTTCAGGCCCTCCAAGTACAGCTGGGTTGATCAAGAAAGGAAGCCGGCAATCACAGTATAGTATGATGAATTTTGAACAAGTTGCCTTCAAATCTCCCACAGAGCCAGGCTTTGGTGTTTGGTAAACACTTGGGGGTCATAGAAACATCTTAGGACCATGACTCAGGCTGGGAAGCAAAGGGTGTGTTGGGGAGGATGAACAGAGATGGGCGTGGGGAATGGGATGACAGGCCACTGCACTAGGTTAGGACAATGAAGGTAACAGGTGATTTCCCAAGGTTAGTAGCAAAGGATGGTGTGACCTGATTTATATTTTAGAGCACTGACTGTGACTGCTGTGTAAATGGAGGTGTCAAGACTCAGAGACCAATTAGAGGCTGTTATTAGCACAAGAGTTCTCTAGAGGAACAGAGCTCATGGAATGGATTTGTTCGATTGGTTGAACGATAAGGGCTGAGGAGTTCAACAATGGCCATCAGTGTGCTGAGCATGGTCATTGCTCTGTTGATGAAGCTGGTTGCTTCAGCAGTCCCTATGTGCCACGGAAGGCCTAGAAGACTTGTCTGTAGTCCATTGGAAGGCTAGGAGACATCCATTATCATCAAAGCATGACAGCCCAAGTGATAGGCTCAGGGTTGATGTACTAACCAGCAGGAATGGAAGCTGAGCTGGCAAACAACATTGCTTTATTCCTTGTACGTCCTTTTATCTGGGTTACCTCTAGAAGATGCCAGCTACTCTAGAGGAGGGTCTTCTCCCCTCAGTTAATCCTTCCTGCCTATCACCTCACAGACCTGCCCAGTGTCATGTCTCCTAGTTGATTCCCAGACATAATCAAATAAACAATTGAGATTAACCATCACAGGCTGCTTCATTGATTATGACTATAGACCACAGTTGGATGGGAAAGGCACTGAAGGAGGTGGCTACAATTGTTGCACTCACATCCCTGCTAAGATAACACTTTATAGCACCAATAAGGCATGGGCCTGCTTCAGGCTGTTCTCCTCAACCCTTTGTACGTCTTCCAGCCTCTGCAGGATGGAGGAGGATAGCTGGGATCATTCCTGTTGTATAAATGTCACTGCAGAATTAAAGCTATGTTTCTGAAACTTCCTGACAAAGCAGAAGCATATGCCTGGCTTGATGCAATTGTTAGGAAGGAAGGTGGGCTCAGCTATGGAAGGTGAGTGCCATGGTTAATGTTAATTGTCAACTTAACAGAGTCTCAGATCACCTGGGAGATGGGCTTGGGGTCATGCTAGCTGCAGTAGAGGGTAGGCTATCCTGATGGAATTAATTGAGGTGGAAAGATGAGCCCGCCATGGGTGGCACATTCCCTTCCAGGGATCCTGAACTGTGCAAGTAGTAGAGAAGGAGAGCAGAGCAGAAGCATGCATTGCTCTCTGCTTCTTTATTGTGGATGTCACAAGACCAGCTGCTTCAAATTCCACTTTGACTCCACTGCCTTGATAGATTGTATCCTTGAACTGTGAGCTACAGCAAGCACGTTCATCCTAAAGTTGCTTTTGGGAAAGCATTTTATCACAGCAACAGAAACAGAAAGGAAGGCAGTGGGCTTTGGCACTGGGGACTTTGTAGGGCAGAGCTGGAACTCTCTAGGGAGCTGAGCTTCTCAAAGATGATCTAATGAATGGGACTGAAGGAAAGGAGGAGGAGCCCCTCAAACCAGCTGGCTGCCCCACGGGGACTATGAACACTTGACCCCCAGAGTTAAACAATCTCTATCCACTCCTGAGTTTGCTTCAAGGCCAGCACTGCCTACCAGATTTATGAACAAGCTGTAGCATTGCAAGGCTTTGGCTTCATTGGGGAGCCTGTGACTCCTTCAAAACTAAGTCCCTGGATATCCCTTTGGGCTCGTCACTTTCAGTGTTGATGCTTTCAAGGCCCAGGATAGAATTCCTGTGACGGTGTTTCTTCGGCATCCCATCTTAACACCCTACAGCATTCTGTTATTTCTGGCATCTCTACTTGGCAGCTTACCCCCTCTGAGCTCATAGCAGACCTCATTGTTGACCACAGTGTTTCTTGACTCTTAGGTATCTGGGGCCATGATACTTCAACTTTTGTCTAGATCCAGGACAGTGATTTTGACAAAGGCAATGCTGGAATCAGGTCCATAGGACAGTTCTGGCTAGAATGTCTTGTGAACGACCTAGTCGACTTCAGTTCTGACTCTCTGGACTTGTTGAACTAGGAACACACAGTCAGTCAAGCATCCTTTGTCCTTTGTTGATTGGGTGCTGAAGAACATGTGGAGAAATGAATAATACAAGAATAGCAAGAAGCAAAATCGATCATGGTTGTGAGCTGGAATATCCCCCACCCACTCCTATTTTTGAAGCAAGGTCTCTTGCAGCCCAGTTTGGTCCTGAATTTACAAAGTTGCAAAGATTGACCTTGAACTATGTAATCTTCTTGCTTTTACCTCACCAGAGCTTGGATTATATGATGATGGAGATTGAACCCAGCAACACACTGAATCCTCTCACATGCTAGGTATGCATCCTACCAAGCAAGCCACACCCTCAGCCCTGTCTTCTGTTGTTTCTTGTTGGAAAATCTCATACCTTCATAAAAGGAAGTGGACTATGGTAAGAAGTACCTATATACATCACTTTCTACCATCATTGCCAAACAGTATCATAGCCAACTCTATTTACATTAAAGGGCAGGTCTTACTCTATAACCCAAGTTGGCCTGGGAGTACTTAAGGGTCAGGCTGGCCTTGGATCCATGGCAATTTTTCCTTCTCATCCTTCCAAGTGTTGAGATTACAGGAGTGAACCACTACACCTGGCTTTGGATTGCCTCCGTTTTCCTCTCAGGTCATTAAAGGTGGTGGTCAGGGGCTTTACCCACAGAGTCATTTCACTGGCCTTGTGGAATCACTTTCTATGGGGATCTTTGGAAGCTACCTTCTTTATTGGAATTTGCAGAACACACCATTGGTGTAACTTCACCCTCTCTTGAGTGAACAAGGCTTCCTGTTCTAGAGTCTACTGTGCTCGGAATATGAAGGAGGAACACACAAGCAAGTCCACATGTCCAGATGGAGAAGTTGACTAAGATAGTACAACTTACTTGTCATGCCACATGTTTCTTGGGGTTGTCGTTGTATAGACAATAGTAGTATCCATATATATAGAGAGAATTTGTGTAGTTCTAATACTAGAGAGTAGAATGAATACTGAGCATTAGTCTTTATGAATCTTATTTAATTTTCACACAATAGGTGAAGGTCAAATAATTCCAAGGCAAGAATTGTTCTTATACCCATGTTCCAGGTGAGGAAACAAAAACTTGAGGGCCGTAAAGATATATAGGTGGTTAAGAGCATTAACTGTTCTTCTAAAGGAGAACAGACCCCAGCACTCATACCAGGAGGCTCACAACTGTCTGCAATTCCAGTTTCAGGGGATCTAGCCTCTTCTGGCCTTCTCTGGGCCCCATCTGCATGTGGTACACATAACCCCCTATAAATAAATAAATAAATAGATAGATAAATAAATAAATAAATAAGTCTTGAAATGAAAAAAGTCTTTAGGAGATAATAAGTTGTCCAAAGTTATCCATCTGGTAGCAGTGGTAGCACCAGACCTTGAATCCCCACCAGTCATAAGCTAATGATTTAATTTCCTCATCTTGAGAAACCCTATCGTAAGGTCTCCAAAGGCTGTGATTGTGACTCAGGTTTTTTTCTTTCTTTCTTTCTTTTTTTTCCTTTTTTTTTCTTTTTGCTATTCCCAACTGATAGCCATTGATTGACTCCTTTGATCCTCAAAATTTCTTTAAATAAACCAGACTTTGTTGCTTTTAAGGACTTCATAAGCCTTAGAGCTTTTTGATTTCTGAACATCAACTCCTGGCTCCCTATTGCTACTGTCCCCTCCCTCCATTGCCCTTTCCTGCCACCTGAAGACTAAGATGAAGCCAAAGCTGCCAAGAGAAGTCAGACACTCAGATCAGTCTACTCCAGACAAGAGCCCAAAGCAATTGAATCACAGTTCTACAAAAAGTGCTGAATTCAGTTTTAGTAAGAGAGGGAAACACACACCGAGACACATGGCTACCCCATAAGTTTGGTTTTGGTTTTATGTCATTGTCCAAATATTCTTTGCACCCTCCACCCCCAACAAGGGATTGTAGTTAAATTAGAAACTGGCTTAAATGCCAGGTTATTTATATGTGCGCTTACTGATGATGGCTGACTGGCTGGGGCTATTTTTCTGAGCAAGCAGGGAAGGTGAGCTTTCCATAAAGCAGGAGGGTGCTTGTGCAATGCAAGATGTGCAGAGAGGACTGCCTTTATTTAGACATTCAATTTCTTCACACTTTCCTCCCCAGGAGGACTCTTGGCTCTCCCTCCAGACAGCCTGTGTGTGGTAAGAAAAAGCAGGGAATGGGGGCTTGGGGAAGGGAGGATTAACTTCAAGATCAGGTAATAACAGATTTTTGTTATGAGAGAAATTGCCCCATCCATACTTGAAATTCCCACATAGTACAGTTTGATTAAATATTTATATGATCCTGGTTACCCTCATCTCCCAAGATTGTTGATGCGCTCCAAGGCATCATTCATTTGAGGAAGAATAAAAGTATCCCAAACCATTTGATCAAAGACAGAAATTCGGAAATAACAGCAATTGGTACATCAAAGGTCAATATGCTAAAATACTTGATAACATATTACCTCAGTTTATGAAGAAATTACTGAGGCATTCTCTGTGGAGAGAGGTCTGCCAAAAGGTTTATGCATTATTTAAAATACTTCCAGGGCACAGTGCTGCTTACCTGACATCCCAGAACTTGGGGCAGGGGCAGGAGGATCAGGAATTTGAAGTCAGTCTGGGTTACATGAGCACCATCTTTTTTTTAAAAAGTATGTTTTATGTAAAGCTGAGTTGTCTTCTTGACAATGAACCTTGGGAGGAGAATTATAGACCATATTATTTGTGATTTACCTATAGCATGAAAACAAGCAACATTCATTGGTTGGAACAGTGGATCTGTCCTCCACCATCTTCCCCAGCCCTAAGATAGAGACTCCAGATAGGATGTCTTCATCATTTGTAAACTGCAAAATAAACAGACAGCTGTTGGTCCAACCATGCTGGAAATATCGCAGCCATTTCCAGAGTGTGAGGTTCTTGTTTCAAACTCCATTGGAACATTTACGTACAATCTGATTAGTTTCTCCATCTAGGTTACTTGGGAAGTTAAAGGACAGGAGGCAAATCTCTGAATCTGAATCCCTCAGGAACAGTGTAGTTACCATGAGAGCTTGAGACAGGATGTGGTCTCTCTGAGGAGGAGATGGGGACTCTTTGAGGAAGGGGGCTTTCAGGTGGACCACAGGACTGAGGTGCACACGTTCCCTGGGTCTCGTGGAAGTCTGAGAATGTGAAGACTGTTTTCTTCCCTGGTCCTGCCAGGCTTGCTCTTCATACTGATCAGCTGCTTTCTCCAAGTAGCTGGTCAAGACACTATCTGACTTCTATAAAGGAGGAGTCTTTGTGTTGCCTTTGGGCAGCGGCACCTCTGTGGTGTGTGTGTGGTGTGTGTGTGTGTGTGTGTGTGTGATTGTTTCAGAAGGCAATTGGGATCTGCCCAGTCCACCCAGCTGTCTCCCTAGCTTCAGGGCAGGAGGGCCCCATTTTAACATTGTCCGTTTTGGGATGGGGCACAGGAGAGGGATGCAAGAAGCAGTGGTGTTGTTGGTTCTGGGGTGTGTTGAATTTCTCTAAGGGGTAATTTAATGTGCTGGTAGGCTTCATGGCAAAACTGCCCTCCCCATAGGGTCACTGTAGGTCTGCAGTACTATGTTATCAATAAATATATTCTTCACCATTTCTCTGCTCCGGCTATAACCCCTGCACTGCAGTCATGGCCACTTAATTAGCTAGGTTTCCTGTCCTTTCCTTTCTTCTTTACTTCTTTCTTTTTTTCTTTTTTTCTGTTTTCTTTGTTGTTCTTGGTAGTTATGGGACAGAGTCACATATATCCCAAGCTGGCTTCAAACTCACTATGTAGCCAAGGATCACCTTGAACTTCTTTTGTGTTTGTGTTCCTATGACTACGTGTGTGTGTGTTTGCACGACCGTGCATGCATTTTTGCAGATGTCAGGGTTCAACCTCAAGTGTTACATCTCTGGAGCCATCCTTTTTGTTTTTGAGACAAAGTCTTTCACTGGCCAGAACTTGCCAAGTAGACTAAACTGGCTAGCCAATGACCCCAGATACATACATGTCTATCTCTGTCTTCCCAGTACTGGGATTTCAAGTGCACCCCCATGCCTGGACTTTATACAGGAATTAAAGGTCTTCAGGCTTGCATAACCAGCACTTTATTGCCTGAACCATCTCAGACTGACCCCAAACTCCTGATCATCTTGCTTCTACCTCCAGTGTGCTTGGGCTATAACTGTGTGCCATCATACCCAGCTTTGAACTGTTTCCTTTCCAGATATACCTACCCTTGGTGGCAGCGTCAGCTCATGCGACTCTTCTGTCACCACAATCAGCTGAAAGTCAGATGTGCCATTGGACTGATGCTTCCTGGGTCTTTTGGGACACTCCAGTTTTTTCAGTCTTCTTTCCCAGACCCAACTTCCAGGTATGATGTTTCCGATTACCTTGGGTGCAGCTGTGAGCACAGACTACTCGATAGGATGTCCTACAGTCCTCGTCCTTAGCTTGGGGTGAGAATGTGGGTATAGGGGAGGAGTTTCTTGAGGCCAAAAGAGAAGACATGCTCTGAACACCTGTAAAATACAAACTGTCTTTCTCAGTGATTGACTGGTCAAATAGACAATGCATTAAGCCACCTATGTGTTCAGGGAGAGAGTTCCTTTCAAGCTTGAAGTTCCTTCTGATATATTAGGTTGACTTTGCTTCTGAATCATAACAAGACAGTCTCTACTTTCAGAAGAAACTGCCTTTGATCTGTTGTTTGGCAGCTGTTCCGCAGTTCTCAGATCTGGTGTGCCCACAGGCTTCCCTTGGTCAGAAAACAGGACATGCTATGGAGATGAAATCCTCAGAACTGCAGAGTTCCAAGGGAAGTCCTGGTCATTAGAGAGAACATGGCCCTCCGGAAAGACGCCAAGTTCCCTATGATGCACAAAGCTCCTTTGATGTTAGCTTTTTATTGGGAGCAGTGTGAAGGTGCAAGGGTGGACTTGGGGAACCTCTGAGCTTCCACCACACACTTCCTTACCTGGGCACCCAGAGAAAGCCATGGGTGTGCACAGCAGGTAGGAAGCCAAAGAAACATTGCTTAATTGTCAAGTGTCACAACACAGGGTTGAGAGCTATTTGTCACTAAATATGTACCAACAGAAACCTGAAGGTTGAGCAGCCTGGAGTCTTTGCATGTGATCTTCTTTCTTGCTCGCCTGATTAGCTGCCCCTCTTTGCTAGAATCATATAGGGAATGACTGGCACTCCATTCATGGATGGTGAGGTAGCTGCTGCTTTTTTTGCAACTGGAGGAAACAATGAGAGGCCAAGCGTTTTCTGGGAAAGATCCAGGAGACCCAAGCTTAAAAGGTTCGTTTGGAGGGTAAGATGAGCCATGGTAGACTAGGTTTGGGGTGTTGAGTGTTAAGTAATAATATCCTAGAGTGCTGACAAAGGATAAACTCTGAGCTTGAAAATTTTGTCTCTGTCTCTGTCTCTCTGTCTCTGTTTCTCTCTCTCTCTTTCTCTCTCTCTCTCTCTCTCTCTCTCTCTCTCTCTCTCTCTCTCTCTCTGTGTGTGTGTGTGTGTGTGTGTGTTTAGGGGCTTATGCATACATGTTCATGTGAGGGTTCAAAGCCTTGTGCTCATAATCACAGCCTAAAGAATTATGTCAATGTGTACTCTTCTATTCATGCTAGCTCTTGGAGCAGGGCCTCTCACTGAACTTGGAGCTAAGTTGGTAGCTCACAGTCCTAGTAATCCTCCTGCCTCTGTCCTGTCCCACACTGGTGGAGTTAGAGCTGGGTGAGTGGCTGTGCCTGGCTCTTTACATGGGAGTTTGAACTCATGTTCTCACATTGATGAAGCAATGTTCTTACCTGCTGTGCCATCTCCCCAACCCTAACAACCTAACAACCCCAACACAGAGCAGAGCTTGGCAACACCTTGACTTCTCCATGACAGTCTTCTTAAAGCTAGAAACTGTGCTTGTTCCTCAGCAGGGCTTCAGGGAACCCACAAACTTCTTGAACTTGATCCAAGACATGCAGTGCTTGGGTGTTGCCCTAAGCCTAGGGTCTAGTGAAAGCAGTTTCGTAAACAATACATTTTCTAAGAGTGAAGGACTATAGTGAATTTCATCATATAGATACCTTGTGACCTGGCCGTCTGGCTCTTTAAGTAACGTTGTGGGATTGGCCAATACTTTCTTCAGAGAAGGAACAAAAACCTCTACTCAAGTCTTAAAATTTGGAATAATTTATTCTATTTCTAGATTACTTATTTGTGTTTGTGTGTGTTTGTGTGTGTGTCAGAGAGAGAGAGAGAGAGAGAGAGAGAGAGAGAGAGATCACATGTGAGGGTGATTTGTAGGAGGAGGGAGAAAGCGCATTCTGTAAGAGTGTTGTGTGTGCACATGCTTGCGCGTGAGCAAGATTTGCTAAGTGCAGGGGACTGTGACCATTAGAGCTGGCCAGTGTTTTGTTCCCTTTTCCTTCTTTCTGTTTGGACAAAGTGTCTCCACTTTGAAGACCTGCTTCGCTGTTACTTCAAAAACTCCATCTGTTGCCCTGTGGTCCACACAGACATTCAGGGGTTGGCTCCTATCCTGCCTGTGCCAGCAACCTGGGCCAACTGCAACAGCGGAAACCAAGACAGCTCTGGAAAAATATTTGTTTAATTAGCAGAAATGATCTGTGATCCGAATCCATGTTTAACTGCCTGGCCCACTGCCAAGGCTGATGAATTTTCCTTCAGGACTGTGTTTGGTTTTGAATTGAGTAGTGGTGTTAGGCTCTGTGGCTTGTACCCTGGGATAGGGAGA
Source organism: Mastomys coucha (assembly GCF_008632895.1). Classification (NCBI taxonomy): domain Eukaryota; kingdom Metazoa; phylum Chordata; class Mammalia; order Rodentia; family Muridae; genus Mastomys; species Mastomys coucha. The sequence continues at coordinate 9,091,302 of NW_022196913.1, forward strand.
AGGTTGGCTCTGCTCAGATATGAGATCTTTCCCTGACAGGCAGTGCCAGGCACACATGGGGGAAACAGAAGGGTGGGTGGGCTAGTAGTGTCAGCTCCTCACAGTGCCACAAGGATTTAGTTCTGTTATGATGGGTAATTTCGCAATAGTGTGCAGGCGTGTTGCATGGTAGGTGTGTGAGGCGATCTTGGGAAAAGCATCAGAGCTTCAGAAAGAAATGGCTTATGGGAATGCTGACTCCTATTAATGGGGCTGTGTGACTTCTGTCTCTGCCTGTGTTATAGGAGATGGGTCCCTTGGGATCCCTAGAGAAGGAGGAGTCACTAGTATAATAGTGAAACAAAGTGAGAAGGGTCGATGGCCTCAGGGAAACACCTCAGACTTGACTATAAACCAAAATGACATATGAAAATGTCAAAGATGAGCCAAGAATGTTTCAGAGAGGGGGGTGGACAAGCCCCAAGCAGCCCTGTCTCATTCCCAGCCTAGGCTTGCTCTGGGATAGTTAGAGTTTTAGAAATAGCCCTACCTACTCCCAGCCTTGTCAAACTGGCTAATACCGGGGATTCCTCTCAAGACTCCTGGGCTGTACCGCATCTCCTCAAGCCTTTATGAGTAGAGCTTCTTGGAGTGCTTTGAAGGAAGAATTCCCACTTTCTGGGGACTTCACTTATAAAAACCTGGGGACCTTTGTGGCTGTCTGGGAGCTGACCCAGGTATCCTGGGAGCCTTCCTGGTGGTCCCTATGTTATCCACCTCTTCCCTTCTTCAGTAGCTTGGACATTGGGGGAGGCCCTGTACCCTTTGGTTGTGTTTGGAAAAGCCCATGGGATGTCCTGCTGGGAAGAGATGGGTGAAGTGCCAATGTCTACCTGCTCCCTTCTTTGCCTGGTCTCTGCAGTTCTGGTCTCCCTTTCTCATCCACATGTGTAGACCACTCCTCGCCTGTATTTCTTCTGGTCTCTGAATATGGGTTGGGTCCAGAGACTCTCCTGCTTTCCCAGAGCTAGTCCTTCTCATTGGAGCTCACTCCTTGATTGCCCCATTTCACATTACCCCAAGGAACTTGGCACAGTCTCCTGTTGGGCCCTTGTCCGACAAAGCAGAAGCTGTTTTCTGACTTCTCTGTAAAGTTTCAACAGTTTTGTTTTTTGAGAACAGAGTTTCCCAAAGATATATGCTAAAGAACAAAAGTTTGATGGGGAAGTAGAAAAAAGTCTGAGAGTACAAATGTCTCTAGTCCTGAGGACCACTGGCCTGTTTGGCCCCCGGGGCTGAGATATACAGTAGTTCAGCCTCCTGATCTCAAAACAAACAAACAAACAAACAAACAAACAAAAAAAACCTGATCTGATGCTCATAGGGACTTGTGTCAGAATGGCAGTCCCCAACATGGTATGGTGACACACATCTGTCTTAATTACTCAGGAGACCTAGCCAGGAGGACCACAACTTCTCTGTTAGCTTGGGGCAACTTAGAGAGAGACCCTGTCTCAAAAATAAAATGAAAGGGGGGCTGGGTTGGGTTTATATTAGTGGAGAATAACGGTGCCCGGAAGATTGCTTGGTTAGTGTGAGCCAAGGCCATAGGTTCAAGTCCCAGTACTGCAAAAAGGAAAACGAGAGAGAGGGAGAGAGGAAGAGGGAGAGAGGAAGAGGGAGACGGAAAGGGAAAGGGAGAGGGAGAGGGAGAGGGAGAGGGAGAGAGGAGAGAACAGAAAGAAGAGAGTAAAGAGAAGGGAGAAAAAGAGGGAAGAAGACAGGGGAGGGAAGAAGAGGGTATGGAAGTCAGGAAGAAGGAATAAAAGAGGAGGAAAAGGAAGGGAAGGGGAGGGAAAGGGGAAGGGAAAGGAGAGGGAAGTGAGAGGGGAGAGGGAGGGGAGCAGAAGGGGAAGGGGAAGTGTGAAAAGAGAGTTCTTTTTGTCTCCTTGGATTTTCTAAATGCTGAGAACTGAATGCAGACTCTGTTTGAGACACTCAGAGATTCACTATGTTAAAAATCCCCTACTGTGTCCCACTTGCAGTTGTAGGAGGGGTGCGCATCAGACCCAAGGACCCTGTAGATGAGCAGCAATATCTGAAACACAGAGAGCAAGGTTAGTGGCCAGAGCTGGGTCTCCCTAGAAGGAACTATTTTCCCTCGTCTTCAGAGTTAGGGAGGGCCCAAGGTGGAAGAACCTCGGTGGGACAGCTCTCCCTTCAGTGTGAATAGAAGCTGTGCTTTTCTGGAGGAGTCCATAAGATAGAATACAGAATCCGAGAGGCTGAGGGTCAGGGCAGGACACTGCAGAGAAGGGCGGTTTCTGCTTGCTTTTTGTCTTTTTAGACAGAGGTCCTAGGTAAATGGATGTCTTGGAGAAACTGATCATGTATCGTCTTAGAAATGAGGATGCTGCACACAGAGAAGCTCAGGGGGCAGGAGTGGGGCTGGGAACCTCTCCAGTCAGTTCAGGGAGGGATGCGTAGGGTCTCTTTGGAGATGACCCAAGACAGTTGGTCTGGAGAGTCACATCCATCCCCAGACCAGTCCAGATGTTAAGTTTTCTTCCCTCCACTGCTGAAGACGCTTGCTAGCCATACTGTCTCACCCTGGCAGAAGGGCTGGAATCCATGCAGCAGCCTTTCCAGAACATGGGTAAGCAATTGCATGATGCCCTACTTACTTCAGATACCAGCAGCCGGGTTTCCTTCCTTCTAAGCTGAGGGCACGGCTCCCACCTTCTAAATTAAATTTGGTCTTGTGTTTATGTAGATGATGTATGTTGGTGGTACATGTGCTCATGTATGTCTGTGCATGTATGAGGCCAGAGGACAAACTTGGGTGCCATTCCTCGAGTGCCGCCTTCTTCTTACTTTTTCTTTTTCCTCTTTTTCCTCCTCCCCTTCCTTCTTTCCTTCCTCCTCCCTTCCTCCTCTCCCTCTTCTTCCTCTTCCCCCTCCTCCTCTTCTGTGTGTGTATGGTACCCATGCATTTGCGTATACATGTTGGAATGTATGTGAGCTTGCATATGTGTGTGGATGTCCATGCACATAGAGGCCCGTGGTTGGCATAAGGTGTCATTCTCCATTACTTTCTACCTTACATATGTAGGCAGGATCTCTCACTTGAACCCAGAGCTCAGTGACTTGGCTAATCCAGCTGGACAACTTGGTCTCTGCCTCCTGAGTCCTAGGATTGCAGATGGACCGTTATGCCCACCTGGATTTTCTGTGGGTGTTGATACAAAGGCTGATCTACCAAGCCATCTCCTGAGTCCCCAAGTTTGTTTTCTGAGACAGTCTTTTATTATCCCGGGCTCCTGAGCATACCAGAAACATCAGGGATGGGCCTACCTCTGCTTGCCAGCCTCGGGATGACAAGTGTGCTGTTGTGGCACTCAGGCTTCTTTGTATGGATTCTGTGGGTTGAGCTCAGGTCCTTATGCTTGAAAGACAAGCATTTGTGCTGACTCAGCGATCTCTCCAACCCCGTTTTTTTAATTTTAATATTCATAGCGTCTTCCCTTAACTCTCTCAGTCTTAGGGTATTTTGTTTTTATTTTTGATCTTTTCAATTGTAAGCATCAATTTTCTACCCATGGGAAGATTTATATGAAAACTCCTCAGCTCAATGAAGGTGGCTTTGTCTTCCATCTGGACTTTTTCACTCCTGTACTGGCTGGTTTTGTGTGTCAACTTGACACAGGCTGGAGTCATCACAGAGAAGGGAGCTTCAGTTGGGGAAGTGCCTCCATGAGATCCAGCTGTGGGGCATTTTCTCAATTAGTGATCAAGGGGGGTAGGGCCCCTTGTGGGTGGTGCCATCCCTGGGCTGGAAGTCTTGGGTTCTATAAGAGAGCAGGCTGAGCAAGCCAGGAAAAGCAAGCCAGTAAGGAACATCTCTCCATGGTCTCTGCATCAGCTCCTGCTTCCTGACCTGCTTGAGTTCCAGTTCTGACTTCCTTTGTGATTAACAGCAATGTAGAAGTAAACTGAATAAACCCTTTCTTCCCCAACTTGCTTCATGGTCATGATGTTTGTGCAGGAATAGAAACCCTGACTAAGGCAACTCCTCTCCTCTGCTTCCTCCTTTATTTTCCTGAGAGAGAGAGAGAGAGAGAGAGAGAGAGAGAGAGAGAGAGAGAGAGAGAGAGAACAGTTACAGAGACATGACAACAGACACAGAGATATAGAGATAGAGAGGTAGATGGTAGGTAGATAGATAGATAGATAGATAGATAGATAGATAGATAGACAGACAGACAGACAGACAGAATTGATTTGGGGGTTAGCATGTGGAGACAGAAGGATGTGACCAGCAAAGAAGAGCCAATTCGTAAGGGGTAAGTGTGGGAGGTGGGGAGGTGGCACACATGGAGGGACTCTGAGAATAACTCTGAGTCACTTGCTGTCTTGGGAATTTGACCTGGGGCCAAGGGCACAATAGAGAATGTGGGCAATGGTGGTGGGCAGAGGAATCCTAGAGAGGAATCTCCTAAGACTGTGGAGTCCTGGAGAGTGCTTCTGTGCAGGTCCATGCTTGTCTCTCTGGCTCCAGCTTCCCTTGCTAAAGCCCCTGCAGAGAGCCACCTCTCCAGCATTCACAGAGCCCCAGGCTGTTTCTTACTGAATATGTGTCTCCTCTGTTGTGAGGCTCCAGTACTGTCTGTTTCTCATGAGGAGGAGAAACTAGGGTGGCTTGTCCCAGGCCTGGCAGATTTCCTCATCACCTGTGTCCTGCCCTTGGGGGCAGTCCTCTTGCAGGGGTCCTGAGTCTCCCATAAGTGAACTCTCCCCCAGTTGAATCATGAGGTGACCTCACACTTCTACTGGGGTGCTTAGGCTCAAGCTGTAAGCCCTGTTTCTATTCCACAGCAGAAAGTCTAGACGTTGCTGGAAAAGCCAGAGTCTCCTGGTTACAAGGCTGGTGTGCAGGCTTATGGTCATGGGTTTCACTGACCTTTTGATATCGTAAAATGATGTTATAATCTATGACGCTCACTCTGGAGAACTTAGCAATTGAGTTACAAAAATTACTCCCTCCCACACACACTCATATACATTCATTTTTGGTGTTTTAAGTAAGTTTAGGATTGCGTGTTGGGCTGCAGTTGGGCTCACCAAGGAACCATGCTCCCTCCCCTAGTTCATCATGTGAAGTCTGAAGTCCTGATCCACAGTTCCTTGGAGCATGACTGTATAGGACACAGGTTCCTTATAGAGTAATTAAGTTAAAGTGAAGTCAGATGAATGAGCCCTAGTTGACTCTGACCAGTGTCTTCTTCAGGGGTTAGGACAGCCCTTCACTGGCAGCTGTGCAGAGCAATAGCCATGTGAGGGCAAACAAGACTGGCTACCTGCAAACCAAGCAGAGAAGTGATACAGGACCATCGATCACCCTGTCAGCTCTTGATCTTGGCCACCCAGCATCCACAACTGTGAAACAAGAAACCTTTGCTGTTTAAGGTGCACAGTCTAGGCTACCTTGGTATGGCTGACCTAGATGATGAACACTACCCCTAACACCTCCGGGTGATTTAATTCTGCTCTTCTGACTCACTCAATCACACAATTATTGCCTTAACAAATGTATCCTCCTATAATCTGGATGTCAGAAGTCCCAAACCGAGGGAGACGGCATGATAGCTTAGTAGTTAAAGCTGCTTGTCAGGCAAGCCTGTTTATTGGGGTTTAATTCCTGGAATCCATGTAAAGGAGGAAGAAGAGAACTGACTCAGATATCCACATGTGCACTGTGGCATGTGTACACCCACACTCAAACATCATTTGAACACTCGCACAATAATGATGAGGATGATGATAATAACGATAACAGCAATAATCATTTAACAGAGGAAGACCCTTATCAAGGTATGAGCAGGGCAGTATTTGGAGATAAGTCCTTTGGAAGCTTCAGAGGTGACTGTTCTTGTTCAGCTCTATAAGCTACTTCTTTCCTTGGCTATATAGTCTTTCTTTCAAATTTCTCCCCTCTCCACTCATCCCTGTCTCTCACTCTGATCCCTACCTGTACTTTAAGAGGATCCACAGTAATCCAGGGTTATGTTCACATCTCGAGAGTCTTCCCATAATTACATCCTTGGTCTCTTTAGTCATGGGAAGACACATTCTTCCAGAACTGGAGGATGATGTCAACCACACCCCCTCTCTACCCACCAATACATAGCTCGAAGATCCCCACAGACTGCTTGGGAAAGGAGAGGCCAGGAAGGAGATAAGGATGATAAGGATGGCTTCTGCTTCCCACCCTGGCCTCATTCCTGGCCAACTCAACAGCATATTGCCAACAATAACCTGTGAAGACGGAAGGGGAGACGGGAAGGGGCAGGAGTGGGTTCCAGGTTGAGCTCATGCAGGCTGAGAGCCTTAGCTTCTAAGCACAAGGAGAGGCACAGAGGACACGGGTAAGGGCTTGCTTGGCTTTATGGCAAAGGAGGGAGTGGCTGTGGTTTTGGCTCCCGGCTTGCTCTGGAAACATGGCAATCTGAGCTTTAATTTTCTCATCTGGAAAATGGGGGTGATGGTACTCTAAATTAGACATAATTGGACTCAAAGAACCATGAGTCTGTATTCTGAGTCCCTCCATAAGGAGCCACAACCAAGCTTGGTAGTCTGTCAACCAGAGCTTAGCTCTGTGGAGTTTCCTTTGGTACCAGGTAGCTGAGTCTTCAGCCAATCACAGCCGCAGAGCTTCAACCACACACAGTAGGCAACTGATCCAACTATGTTCAAATAAGGCAGATATGGAGTTAGCACCAATCAAGCTGCTTCTAGGCCTCACTTCTGCTTTGGCTCCTTACCCACTTCCCATCCCCTGCCCACATGGTCCAGCAGAGCCTCTTCTGGTTCTGTGCTGTCTGATTCCACCCTCTGTCTTTGCTCAACTAGAACTTCTGTTAAACTGAATTCTACAGATTTTATTGTTAGCAGGCACTACCTTGCTGGGCTGTGGAAGTTACGTAGAGATTTCTGTTTTGCAGTGGGAAGTTGTTAGTATGATATTAGGTGTTCTGTCAGTGCTGGCTGTGATGATGGCAGTGTCTCTACAATCTTTCTCTTCAGTGTGTGTGTTTATGGTATGGTGTGGCTATAAAATTGGTGGGTCCAATGGAGGGTGGTGCTAACAGCAAAAGCCAAGGAAAGGTCACATACCCTGCACCAAACATGCTACTTACTATAGGCCATCCTTCCTGAGATGGAGAGATTACTCAGTGGTTGGAGCACTCTCAGCTCTCACAGAGGACCCGGGTTCAGCTCCTAGCATCTATTTGGAGGTTCATACCAGACTATAACTACAGATCCAGGTCTTCTGACCTCCATGGGTGCCAGACAAGTCTATGATGCATACACATATGTGTCAACAAAACACTTACACTCATAAAACAATACCAATAAAGCTAAAAAAAAAATAAAGTACTGTTCTTCCCTCCTTATTTAAAATATTTTCCTTCCTCCTTATTTCTAGGTAACCCACTGATAGGAAATTGCATTAAACTGACTTCATGCCTCCACCCTAACACCCCCATTCACCCTCAGAGTTTACACCCATTATTAGTCACCCTGAATGAACTGGGAGTTGTGTACCAGCCAGATGTCACCCTAAGGTTGAACTGGTTGGTTCATGGGAGGTTATTGCGTAGGCTTTAGCTCCCTCGCACAATGAGGCAAACATGGATGTCTTAATCAGTGTGCCTATGTTGTAATGTATGCATGTATATACCTGTGTAGACTAAGGAAAGAGAAGCCTTTTGGAGTGAATCCTACAGCTTGGAGTGGTGGCATGACTTGAGGTCACAGAGCTGATCTATGCTTAGGTGGAAATATCAGCCTGCCTAGGGTGGTTGAATTGGGTGGGAACTCGGGCCTGGCTATTCAACTGCCTACTTGATAGGTCTTGATTCTCAAGGACAGTAAAAGGAAACATGGAGATAGGGAGGTCTTTGGGCAGGTGGTAGAGGAAGCTAGAACGGCAAAGACTTTGCAGTCCTGCCTCTGTCTTTGTGCTCAGGCACAGACCTCTATGTCAGGCACTCTCTGTTTTCTCATCCTGGAAATGGGCAGGGTCTTTTACTCCTTGGTCAGAGGATTTTGAGAGAACTTAACAAGCCAATAGAGTAAAGTGCTCTAAGCCGGACTGGAGCCTCCCTGACACCAAGGATGATCAGCTACAGCAAATGCGGTGTGAGTGCCACACCCATTCTCCTTTCTTTCCCATTCTACCTGTTCCTTTTCCTCCCACCCCTTCTCTTCCTGCATACAGGGCAGACCTGAGGGAGAGTCTTTAGAAAGCTAATTTACCAGGGTGGTGCCAAACAGGTTCCTATTTGACCAAACCAAGGCTATGAGCCCTAAAAGGGAATATGACAACCCCAGACAGAAAGCGTTCTCTCTCTTTCTCTTTTCTTCTTATATAGAAGAATGACACAGAAAAATTGGCTAAATCAGTAAGTCAGGTCCCATTAAACTCACAAAACCCTTTTCTTCTGGCCTGATACAGAATGAAAAATCAAACAAACAAAATCAAAACCCAGAAGCAGCAGAAAGGTGTGTGTTTGCTTCCCTGTTCTTAAAGTGTCTGGGTGAAGCTTGCTCAAACTGCAATTTCTTTCCCATTCCTAGCACTAGATCATCTGCCACGCACATTCCTAACCTTTAGATGGAGACTCGGGGAACGGCCTGCTAGAGGGGACTTCTTCTATGGCTCCTGACTCTAGCCAATTCTCAATTTCTAAAACAGTGATTCGTGAGGTCAGAGGGATGAGTCAGTCAATGAAGTACTTGCTATGGAAGCCCAAGGACTCAGTTTGGATCTCCAGCACTCCTCCAAGAACATGGGTGTGGTCCCACGGTCTTGTGGTTCCTGTGCTGGAAAGGTGAAGACAGAAGGGTCTCTGGAGTTCACTTGTTCAGCCAGCCTAGTCTGGTGAGCTATTGCGCTTCAGGCCAGTGAGAGACCCAGACTTCCAAAAACAAAGTGAATGGTACTTGAGGTATAACAAACAGGGCTGTTGTCTGGAATCAGAACACATTCACACATGCCTGCACATGCACCTACGTGAACACACTCAAAATACAATAAAATTTGTATTACTTAAATCTCAGAAGTATTTCTAACTATGTGGTATACGATGCCTGGGAAGTGTGACTAAGGATCTGGCCAAAGGCTAAACAACTAGTTATTTGCTGAGTTGAACCTAGAACTAGGTCACTTGCTTCTCAGGTCAAGCATGGACTGGTTGTCACACACTGTCATCTCTGTTGCTGGCTGTAGACAAGTCTGCTTGTTTCTTTCACGTCGTCTATAATGTGAAAGGATTTCTGCGAAGGCCTGTTTATCCTATGAAATCATTAAGGTCACAGTGACTCTCTAGGCAGAGATCTCTGTGGGACTGTGAAAGTCAGAGCATGACAACCTTGTTTTCAGGGTTAGCCCAGTCTTATTGATTCATTTCTCCAGAAAGAATGATGAAATGGTGTCCCTGGGGAGAAATTATGTCTCTACTTCCAAACTTGGTGGTCCTGGGCTGGTACGAAGGCTCCAAGGGTAAGACTCTTGCTGTCAAAACTGACCATCTAAGTTTGATCTCTGAAATGGAAGGAGAGAAGTGACCCCAGAATTGGTGCCAATAATCTAACCAAATCCAGAGAGCAACAACAACAACAACAACAACAACAAAAACAAAGGAACAGAAAGCTAGACGTGGTAGCAGCAGGCAGAGGCCTGTGTGTTGTCATAGGGACGGACTAGCGGGTGTGGGTCCATGGGCAGGGGAGTAGGTCCTTACTCAAGTGTTGCTGGGAGGCTCCAGGGATGCAACATTACCCATCAGGCCAGGCCTAGAACTTAGGCTGCTAGAGGGAGAATAAACATCAGTTACGTGTTTCTGTCCTGACTCAGCAATGGCGTAGTGAAAGCTTACCAGCCTTTCTCTCTGGCTCTATTTCCTTATTTGTTAAACACACACACACACACACACACACAGAGAGAGAGAGAGAGAGAGAGAGAGAGAGGCAGAGCAGGCTGGCCTGTACCTGCTTATAAGGATAGATAGAACAAAAGGGAGCAGAGTGGTTGTGAAATATCTCTTGGGGTATTGTGTGATGTCAGGACCGAGAGGTGGCATGATGCCCAGACTCTTTGGTAAGTGTGGTTGAAGTGAGACAAGCTGAAGGAAAGGCTTGCTCTGCCCTTCACCACCAAAGGCATGTTACCATGCTGGGCACTCTACACATAGCATTCTTTTGAAGATATGTTATTGATCATAACTTTTCCTTTGGGAGTAAGAAAGCCTGGAGTTAAAATCTTTTCTTCCTTCCTCCCTCTCTCCTTTTGTAAAACACTCTGTTGAATTATCTTATAATCAATGGCATATATTAGCTATTTTTCTCACTGCTGTGGCAAAATGCCTGACAAACCCCCCAAGGAAGGAATGAAGGGTTTATTTACACAGAGTCTGAAGAAGCTGGCTGACATCGCATCTGTAGTTAGGAATCAGAGAGAGATGAGTGTTGGTTTTCCCTCTTTACTCAGATTAGAACCTCAGTCTGTGGGATGACGTCGCCCAAATTTAGTCTTCTTATCACATGTCCTCACAGAGATTTTTCTCTGAGGTGGTTATAGATCCTGTCCAGTTGACAATGTTTACAGTCAAGTTGTCCAAATTAAGAGTTGACAATCAGGTGCCTCTTCAGCCAAGAAGGCAAAGAGTTGGTCTCATAAAAGTCAATAACTTGATAAATTTCCAAGAGTGAAAGTACACTGGAACCCTCACGGGACATGTGACAATGGGCGTCACCGCCCCAAGGAGATCCCATGTGACAATGGGCGTCGCTGCCCCAAGGAGATCCCTTGCCGCCTCTGCTCCCTTTCTTGCTCCTTCTCCCACTCCCACACTCAGTCAAACACAGCTCATGTTACTTTAAAGGTTTTTTTCTTCAAACTCTAGGGAAATAGAAGCAGAAGGGCCACACATTTCTGGTCAGTTTGAACTACATACTGAGATCGTTTCAGAAATCAGAAAAGGTAAATGTGGAATGCAGTGAAGAGGAGACTAGATCATGCTGCATAGCAAGACCCCATCTCTAACAGGAGCAGCAGCAACAGCCAGCTGCCTCCAATACATAAAAAGGATAGTTCCAGTCTTCAGACTGTGATGTCTGAGCCTGTGTGTCTCTTTGTTTCGGCACAGGGTCTCATGCAGGCCAGGTTAGATTCAGTCTTACTGTGTAGCAGAGGATGACCTGGAACATTCGATTATAGCCATGTCTCACTATACCTGGTTTGATGTGGCGATGAGTTTAGGGTTCAGGGCTTCATGCATGCTAGTCTACCAACTAGGCTACACCCCCAGCCTAGACATCTTTTTAAATTATTTATTTTTATTTTGTGTATATGAGTGTCTCCCTGTACGCATGCATGTGCACCGTATGCATGCCCAAACAGGCCAGAAGAGGTCTTTGTATCCTGTGAAACCCGAGTTACAGAAAATTGTGAGCTACCTTGTGGTTGTTGGGAACTGAACACATGTCTTCTGCAAGAGCAGTAAGTGCTTCTTACTGCTGAGCCATCTCTCCAGCTCCAGCCCAGATATCTTTAAATATGAAAAACAAAAAGGCATGTCTTAGAATCCCTCAGTGCTTATTGTGAGCAGATATAGCCTGTGTCTAGGGACTAGGAGTCTGGCCTGGCAAGGAGGATGGCATAGCTTGAAGAAAACTGCTAGTCACGGCCAACCTAAGGTTCAAGTTCAAACTTTGTGGGTCCCACAGTCCCTGCTCATGTGACCACCTCAAACTATCTTTGCTAACCACGTACAGTGAAGTCATGGACTTTCCTAGTCATTCAAGGAGCTGACCTGGGCATCTGAATTGAAGTGAGAGGCAAGCTCAACATCCAGAGCCTTTCGGGGACATCTCTGGTACCCCAGATGGTCCCTCGCTTGAAAAGGAGACTTAGGGGAAGAAGTCAGATGAGGTGGAGTCCGCCAAGCCATCACATAAGCTCTGCTGTGTAATTTGGAGTTAGGGACTCCCATAAGCCCCTTGAGGATGGAGTTAGGGACTCCCATAAGCCCCTTGAGGATGATTTTACTTTGTTCCTCATGGTACCCTGGTGCATGGTGCATGAGAGGGTGGTTGAAATGATGTGTGCCATGGACAAAGAACACTCAACTGTGACACACACAGCTCCGTCTTCCTAAAGTTTGTGTAGGCTTCCAAGTACACTCCAAGGATACTGAGAGCTAACGTTGCTTGACTTTTCCAGCCTTGCAGCAAGGCCCCGAGGCTCAGGCCATGAGCTGCCCTGCCAGTCGCCTGCCTCTTGCCCTGGGGTCTAGCTACCATCCTGCACTGGCCATTAGGCAGGGTCTTCTGGTTATGCTATTTTTGCCTTCAGGGAATGAGACTTTGGTGACCTGTCCCCAGCCTGTATTCCTCGTTTTTGTTCAGCTTCTGCTCTAACTTGAGCCTCCTTCTCTGGGAACTAACTTCCCAGTCCATAGAAAAAGGTAACTCAGTCCAGATGGGCTAGACATTCCTGTTAAGGTTCTGGCTGGTGACTCCCCAGAGTTGCCATAGTTGCCTGGGATGACCCTCAAAGCCACCAGATCTCAAAGCCTTGTCCCCTGGTGAGTGCTCTTTAAGACACTACGTTGTGGGGGAATGACTCATAACTGATTCTTCCTGTCAGCAGAAACAAATACCCAGAGAGATCCCCACAGGCCTCACCACTGACACCATTCTTGAAGTTGAAAGAGGAGGGAAAACCCTCTTACACAAAGGCCTTTGCAATGCCATTGTGGAGGAAAGGAGCCAGAATAAGCACAGAATGATCCAAATGACCTGGGCCTGGGGGAGGGACTCTCCATAGATCATTGGCTCATGAAGCAGTGCTTACTTCTTTCCTACTATGGCCACTAGAGCCTGTGCTTTGGGCAGAGAGCTCAGCAGGGTTCTTTCTTGGCCCAGAAACATACTTTTCTTTCTTTTCTTTTTTGTCTTCTCTTCTTTATTTCATCCTTCCTTCTTTTCTCCCTCCTCTCCCTCTCCCTCCTCCCCCT
>NW_022196913.1:9104445-9109875 GCF_008632895.1 Mastomys coucha
TCCTCCTCCTCCTTCTTCTTCTTCTTCTTCTTCTTCTTCGAATTCTAGATAGACTTCAGTATAAGATTCCAGGCCACTGATGTCATGATGGAGACAACTGTAGCTTTCAGAATTGGCCAGATCTCACTACTTTGACTTATCTATGTATTTTAAACACTCCGATCCACCTGATAAATGGTCTTTGATGACTAGTTTCTTTCTCTTAGCCTAGTTTCTTGAAGTATTATTCAAGTTGTAGTATCTATTAGTAACCATTTCTTTTCATTGTCAAATGATATGCTACTGTATGCATAGGTCATATTTTACTTATTCAGTGATGGATAAATAATTATGTTGAATTAGAGTTTTGGTTTTATGGCTCAAGCAACTTTCTTAACATGGCTGAATCTCCTTTTTTTTTCTTTTTTAAAAATATATGTATGTATATGTGTCTTAGTCTATAACATATTCAAACATATGTTTCCAGATGCATGTACATGGAGAAAAGAAGATAGCACTAAATGTCTTTCTTTCTCACTTTCCATTTACTTGTTTGGAACAGGGTCTCTCCCTGAACTTGGGTATTGTGTTTTCTTGGCTAGCCTAGCTGCTAGCAAGCCCCAGCAGTCATTCTGTCTCTACATCCAGAACTGGAGTTACAGGCGTGCACCCAACACACCCAGCTTGTTCTATGGGCACTGTGAACCAAGGTCCAGCCAGCCCTCTTGATTATTGGTGAGCGCTCCTAACCACTGAGGCATCTCTCTAGCTCCCTTGGTTCTTTATCTGTAGCATGGTTACAAAGTTCATCTGGAAGATTGTCATGAGATTTACAATAAATACGCAGTTTGAAAATATAGGAAGTCTCTTCACCTGATGACTAATCCAATTTAGTTTAATATCACCATCTTTCAAAGGAACCTTCTGGGTCTAGTGAAAAAAGGTGAGTAGAATCCAAGTGTCTCTTGTGAACACCATGTCTTATTGAGGACATAGAGAACATCTGGCTAGCCACATATGTCTAGCAGCCCCATGACCTGGTTCCATAAGACATCCTCCTCTGACAGAGTCTCATTTCTAGGCCACAGGTCAGATACTCACCTGACCAAAGCAAGCCCATGCTCCCAATTCCAGGCCCCAGGTTTTTTTTTAATCATCCCAGAAATATCTGTTTTGTTCATACCACCTTAACGCTAGTCAGGTTCACCCACAAATAATTGGGTAATTCTCTAGGGATCTAGAAACTGGTATGTTGTACCAGGAACAGATACTGTTCCCTTCAGGCATAATGTGAGGACTCTCAGCTAACCAGGCAGGGGAGCAGAACCTACTTTGCCCAGGGCCACAAAAGATATTTGGCTTGTAAAAAGAATCTTCAAGTAGGAATCTTGGGCCCACTGTGGTGGCACCTAAGAGGAAGAAGCAAGAGGATCACAACTTCTTGGACAGCTTCTGCTGTGTAGCCAAGAGCCTGTCCTCCCACCTTCTTCTAAAGAGCAGAGAAAGAAAAGTCATCTTTTTATGGGACTGCCTGTCTGACCGCAGGGCAGACAACTGAATCTAGAAAGGTATGTTCCATTTCTGTCAGATGGAGAACCTCCCCCCCATCTTCAGTAGCAAAACCTTCACTGCTGAAGTGTGCACTTGTGGTACCTTCTCTCCTGTGACACCCTGTTATTTGACCACTGGTGGGAAAAGGAGAAGAGAAAAAGACTGAAAGGCAGAAAGAGACAGACAGACAGACAGACAGTCGGGATGGTTGTTTGGTAATACACCAAAATGATGCAGTACAATCAAACTCATGTTAGAAAAATGTAGGGTTATTTATTTATTTATTTATCTTAAGTTCTAGGACTGTAATTAAATCCAAGTCAAACTCTGGTGGCAGAATTAGTTCATCCCAAATGGTGACACTTGAGAAGCAGTGCTTTTCAAAAAGGGAGTTCCTTGGACAAGACCTATTTCTGTCTGGTCTGTGTTCACGTTATAAAGTCTCCAGAGAAGACAATGCTATCCTGATCTTCAAGGGGATATCAGGATGAGTTCCATATTCCTTTTGATGGATCTCTGTATGTAGCCAAGGATGACTTTACATTGTTAATCCTCATGCCTCTACTTCCTGAACACTGAGATTACAGGATTGTGTTACCACCACACTTGACTTATATAGTATTGGGTTGTATTGATTAGACCTAGGGTCTCATACATATTAGGGAAATGTCACACCAAAAAGCTATCTCCCAAGCCTGTTACTCCCCTAAAAACTCTCCCCTTCCTGTTGGGCTTATTGTTATTGGTCAAAGCAAGTGATTGTAATTCTTTCCCTAAGAAGTAGGCTATCCATTTTATAACCCTAATTTCTCCACCTGAGTCTGCAAGGTGTTGTCAGGGAAAGGGGTTTCGAAGTGACTGCGTCTCCTCCCATATTACTTGAGAGTCATTTTCTTTCCTGGACTGTGACTTTTATCTGTTGCTAAGTTGGCTTCCCCAGTCCATCATGGTTTCCTTCATCTTCTCTTCTTTCACCAGTCACCACACTCATAGTTTTAGGGAGTGGCCTGCTTTCCATCTGTGCAATATTCTCTTCTAAAAACTACCTTCTACTCTGTGGATAGTGTTGTCTTGACTAGGAAAGACATGGTCCAAGCTCTTCTGTGGTAATTCCAGGGATCCCAGGATCTCTCAATGAACTCTTGGTCAGAGTTGAGGACTCTGTAATTCCATCTACCTCAAAGTTCCCTGTTTATTTTGTATGCAGCATTTGCTAACAAATTAGCACTTGATATAACCTGGTTGCTCTTTTCTCTGTGATCCTGGGGGTTTAAGTATGTCCTCCATTTGTGTAACCACCATCCATCAAACATTCATTTCCAGAAATTTTCTGTCCTCCCTAAACAGGAAAACTCTATACAATAAATGATAGTTCTATTTGCCTGTCTGTCTTCCCTGTATTTGAGGACCATTGCCTTGTGTAAATCTAGGCTGGACACAGTGTAAGATGTCCTTGGAGTTACACATGGAACTGGTCATGTTCCTATCAACTTTCTTAACATTTTGTAGAAATGTAAACATTTTAAAAGCTAAAACAACCAGAGGATTAGATATTAAGATTTACTTTAAGGTTCTTGAGTTAAACTATGCTCAAGAATGAAATTCTGTCTTTTGTGTGAACATTGTCAGAAATAGAGGTCATTAGTTAAACACAATAAGCCAGGCAGAGACGATGATAAATACATATCCCACATATCCCCACTCATTTGTGCATCTTAGCATGTTGATCTTGCAGAATGGGATGGAACAGTGGTCATCGGAGACTGGGAAGATCATGAGATTGAGGAGAGAACAAATAGAAAATTTAATTAAGAGGAAGAAAAAAAGGAGAAAATATATTTTTTCTATATTACAATAAGTTTACAGTTAATTAAAATATTCTTTAATATATTTCAGAATGACTAGGAAAGTAAGAATTTCCCCATGCCTGAAAACAATGTTTAAGTGCATAAACATGCTTATTATCTTGATCTGATTGTCACATATGACTTGCATAAGTGGAATCATCATAAAGATGTACAAGAATATCTCAAAAAGTGATTTTTTTTTAACAGAAATACCTCAATTTTCATTCTGAGTTGATGTCTCTTTCCTGGACTACAAAATTCTACAATCTATGACATCAGTTCTGATTAGATTAGTTCCATTCTGACAATATGTATAGTCATGTGAGTGAAATGTAAGCTAAGGCAGTGGGTTCTGTCCCAAAGAGAGTGCCTACAACTTAGCAAAGGGTGATAGGAGCATCCTTCTTATATAAAATGTCTTTGTAGCTCTTTGAAATTGTGGTTTTAATTACGGTGAATAGAGCAATAGAACATGATGCTTGAATCTTCTCAAAAGCAGGTCCAGAAAGTATATTCTGATAGATGAGACACGGGACCCCAAACATTTAATATCTATTTTAGACCAGTAATGGTGGGTCTCTGAATCGTAAATGAGTAGGGGCTATGTTCCACCTTACCTTCCATATGGAAGTAATCATTTATGATTTAGAATCTTGAGAGAGGCTTAGCTGGGTACATGTAACTCGAGGCCTCTTATTAGTTTTCAGTAAAGTTATCATCAAGAGCTAACATCACATGACAGGCACTTGAGGCTCCCTTACGTGATTGCTGGCAGGTGTGAGCTACATTGGCTGTTAGCCAGTGACCTCTGCTCCTGATTAAATGACCTCTTCAGAAGAGTTTGCTGGAAATTCTCATGAGTATGGCAACTGGCTTTCCCCAAAGCAAATGATCCAAGAGAAAGATCACAAAACTGAAGCCATATTCTTTATAACCCAATCTCAGAAGTTACATATCAGTACTGCTAAGTTCTGTTGGTGACATAGATAAACTCTGAGAAAGGTCTCCAGAAGGGTTTGAAACCAGGAGGCTTGAGAGCACTGGAGAGCATTGTGCAGGCTGTCTATCATAGACCTTAACCTCCTACCCCATCAGATCTTCCCTTGTCATGACCTTAACCTCCTACCCCATCAGATCTTCCCTTGTCATGACCTTAACCTCCTACCCCATCAGATCTTCCCTTGTCATGACCAGCAGCAGTCGTCGTGTGTCCAAGTCTGTCTTTGCTTTGTAGGAGCCATCAAAGGTTCTTGCCCCTTAAAAGGTGGTTTTCTTAGTGCCATGGTTGCAATGTGCTCTCTAAAGCTCCTGTTGAGATGTACCTGCTTGTACAGCGGAAGTACAGGAGCAGGCCCCGCATTGGAAAGCAGGTAAGTCTTGGAGTCACTACCCTCCTGAGAGGACTAAAGTCATTATGGTGGAACAGAGTCAGTTATTGCTCAAGTGGCAAATTCCTGATAAAATCATTGTTAAAAGAATGACTCTGTTTTGATTCCCCTTATCTTGGTTCATATTGCCTTCTTTGTTGTCCTGTTTATGACAGCACAAAGGGCCTCAGCAAACACCAGTGCCATATTCTTATACTTTCTGATCACCAGAATCATGAGTCAAATAAATTATATTACTTCTAAATCACCCAGTCTTCGTTATTTTATACAGAAGTGGAAAATAGACACCAGATTTCCCGTGACCTTCTGGCTTAATTTCTCCTTTTTCTCTCACCTCCAATCTCCTCTATACTTTATTTATGCTAATTATCTCATGTATATGCAAGATTCTCCAAAGCATGGATTTTTTTTTTCTGTTTCCTCTGGTATTTTAGCTACCCTTGAGAAGACCCGGAACCAGCAGTAGTAGGCTGAAATCTCTCCAGGCAAATACAGAAATTCTAAAACTTAGAACAAACATTGAAACCCAAGAAGAGATTCTTTTGGGCAATGTAGTCATTTATTTATTTATTTTTAATTTTTTTTATTAGATATTTACTTTATTTACATGTCATATGATTTTTCTTTTCCCAGTTTCCCCTCCCAGAAACAAACAAACAAACAAA
>NW_022196913.1:9110476-9134697 GCF_008632895.1 Mastomys coucha
AGATCCATCCATTTCCCTAAGAATTTTATAAATTCATTGTTTTTAATAGCTGAATAGTACTCCATTGTATAGATGATCCACAATTTCTGTATCCTTTCCTCTGTTGAGGGACATTTGGGTTGTTTCCAGTTTCTGGCTATTATAAATAAGGCTGCTATAAACATTGTGGAGCATGTGTCCTTATTACATGTTGGAGCATCTTCTGGGTATATGCCCAGGAGTGGTATAGCTGGGTCCTCCAGTAGAACTATTGGGCAATGTAGTTTTATTTACAATTTTGTGTGACTACACTTTGTATCTTCAGTGTGTGAGTTTGAAGGTTTGGAAGTAATTTGCCTCACCCCTATGAAGGGCAGAAATTCACAATCAGCTGAATCATTGTCTCCAGAGAGATGGCTTCTAGGAGCCTTAGCGAAGGCTGGGCTGTCTGCTTCAGGTTTTCATCAACTAGACCAGGGTGCTTCAGCCATGAGAAAGCTGCATTAGCTTCCCTTCCTCTTGAGTATTGGCCAGAGGTGAGATCTGAGTGTCCCCAGAAGGTGTGGGGGATGGTGTGCATACATGGGAGTGGTTGCATGTCCAGGTTTGTATACACTTGTGTGGAGGAGGCCAGAGGTCAGAGGAGAGAGGTCAGCCTGAGGCACTGTTACTCAGGTGCCACCTATCTTGATTTCTGAATTAGGGATCTAACACTTGGTTTGGAATTCAGCAATTTGACTAGGCTAGGCCAGTGAGCCCCCCCAAATTTACTGTATTTACTTCCCCAGAGCAGAGATTACAAGTGTGCACCACCATACCTGCCTTTTTCATATGGTCTCTTGAAGTCAAACTGAGGCTCTTGTGTTTGCTTAGCAAGCACCTTACAGGCCCAGTCAACTCCTTAACTTTGTGAGTTGATGGGTCTCTGCTATGATTTAACTGGGTATGTTCCCCCAGATTTACCTATTTTATCCCTAACTCCATCTTAATTGTATCTCGTGCCTTTACTGAGGTAATTAGGATTCATTGAAGATTGTAAGAATGGGACTCTAATCTAAAAAGGTTAATGACATTATTAGAAAATGCAAATGAGACTTGGTTTTCTCTCTGCCTCCAAGAAGCAAAGGTCAAACAACAGCAGCCTCAAGCCAGGAAGACAGTTTTGACTAGAGCCCAAATCCTCTAGGCGTGCCAAACGTTTGAACTTCAAGAATGACTGTCTACTCTTTGTTTGTTTGTTTTTTGTTGTTGTTGTTGTTTTTTTTTTTTTTTTTTTTTTTTTTTTTTTTTTTTGAGACAGGGTTTCTCTGACCTCGAACTCAGAAATTCGCCTGCTTCTACCTCCCAAGTGCTGGGATTAAAGGTGTGCGCCACCACTACCCGGCAACTGTCTACTATTTAAACTGCTCCATCCGTGGTATTCCATATGGTAACTTGTATATAATGAGACAGACCTGATGCCTTTCACTTCATGCGAATCCCCCACTACCTGTCTGTCCTGGCTGAATATGGCTGTGTGGATCAAGCGTCCTTAGACCCTATTGTCCTCAGGGTTCTGGCTTTGCTCCACTTGTTATTTTTCATGTCTTTTTTCTCTTCTGGTTCTGTTAAGTCCCCATTGACAACTCAGCCCCACTCTTCTGCAGAGAATTCCATGGCCCTAGGATCTCCCGTCTCTGGCACAGTCACCACAGGAAACATCATCTGTTTTATTACTTGCATGTGATCTTTTTATCTGCAATGATGGCTTTATGTCCATAAACCCTCGAGAAAGAGTTTATTTGAGGATGAGTTCTTTGCTTTATTCGTCAGAGTAAATCTAAGTTATGTAGAAGTCATTAATGGTAATAAATGTGCAGGTTATATATTTTGTAATAGAAGCAAAGATGTTTGTAATAGAAGCAAAGAAAAAAATCCCACTTAGGAGGGGTGTCTGAGACATCTGACCCATGCATCTCTTGTGTCTAAGGTACAGACTGTACCAAAGGACCCACCATTCAACACAGCACTACCTATGTGTGACCTGGAACTCTTGGACAAGTTCCCATGGTTCTGGCCTTGTGCATGAAGGGAAAGGGTCCACAAAAGCTTTGTAAAGTTATGGAAGGTACTGGGAATAGACAGAATCAGAGGAAAAGCAAGCAATAATGAGAGAGAGAGAGAGAGAGGGAGAGAGAGAGGGAGAGAGAGAGAGAGGGAGAGGAGAGAGAGGGAGAGAGAGAGGGAGAGAGAGAGAGGGAGAGGGAGAGAGAGAGAGGGAAAGAGAGAGAGGGAGAGAGAGAGAGGGAGAGAGAGAGGGAGAGAGAGAGGAAGAGAGAGAGAGGGAGAGGGAGAGACGGAGAGACAGAGACAGAGAGAGACAGAGACAGAAAAAGAGAGACAGAGAGAAAGAGACAGAGAAGAAGCAAGAGAGGGAGGCAGAGATTCTGATAAGGAGAGAGGAAAGAGAAGAGAGGACAAGGGAAGAAAGGAGAGGATGATGGGAGGAGGGAACTGCAAGGAAAGTGAAGCATGGACAGGAAGCATTAGGAAGATTTAGTTGAAGATTATGAGAATCAGACAAAGGAGGGGAGGTCTGAAAATGGAAGAGAGGATTTATCGTCTTAGCATCTTTTACTGGAACTTCTGAAGAATCCAGACTTAAGTTTGCATTTACGAGTTTTGGACATAAACCTACTCCAGCCCCCAAGAGCTTGAGATTAGGCAACTGGAAGGATTCTCTGTACTCCCAAGGGACAAATGTGGGTCAAGGCTATGCAAAGGTTGAGGCTAGTTAGATGGTCCCAGCACTCTGCCTCTCTCAGGTCTGTGCTGAGCAGGATGAGAGTTCATCCGGGGAGACTGAGGAAGAATGGAGTCTCCCAAGGCCACGGAAGGGCTTTAAGGTGTGTGTGTGTTCATTCATGTACTTTTAAAATTATTCTGGCAAGCCAATTTATTTAGCTGCTATCATCCTAAAGGACGGCTGTCCCCCTCCCTCTCTGAGGTGGTTCTTAGTCATTTACGTTAGTTAAATTATCTTCAGTTGTCCTAATGTAGACATGACTTCCTCCATCAACTACCATCTGGCATTGTTACTTGAGAATTCAGAGTTTCAGTGTCTTGTTGCCCTGTGGATGTTTCCCATGGTTCTGGCTTCAGAAGGATGAAGGAGCAAAATAGATGTTTGTAATGTACAGAGCCAGAAGCTGGCCTGTAGAAAAGACAGCCATCGGATGTATAACACGGTGGGGTGGAGAATTTCCTTCCTGAGAAGGCCTGGTGGCAAACATAGCTCTTGCCTAACAGAATGTATATTACAAGGCTTATACAATGAGTTACAATGTACCATATGCCTTTTTCATCCTCTTTTGAATTTTACAGTCAGTACACATTATTTCCTCCCTCCCCTTCCTCCTTTTCTTCCTTCTTTCCTTTTTTTCTTTTCTCTTTGGTGTAGATGTGCATGTGCTCATGTATGCACAGGTATGTGTGTCTTGTGTTAGTACATGGACATGGGTTTGACCGTGT
The DNA here is from genome assembly GCF_008632895.1 of Mastomys coucha. Classification (NCBI taxonomy): domain Eukaryota; kingdom Metazoa; phylum Chordata; class Mammalia; order Rodentia; family Muridae; genus Mastomys; species Mastomys coucha. The sequence continues at coordinate 9,113,966 of NW_022196913.1, forward strand.
GTGTGGAGGTCAGAGGACAACTTCAGCTATCATTCTTTAAGTGTGTTTAACATCTCTTATTTATCCCTATTGTTTTTTGTTTGTTTGTTGTTTTATGTTTTTGTTTTTGTTTTTTGAGACAGGGTTTCTCTGTGTAGGCTGGCTGTCCTGGAACTCACTCTGTAGACCAGGCTGGCCTCGAACTCAGAAATCCACCTGCCTCTGCCTCCCAAGTGCTGGGATTAAAGGCGTGCACCACCATCACCCGGCTTACCCCTACTTTTTAATGACATGTGTGTGTGTGTGTGTGTGTGTGTGTGTGTGTGTGTGTGTGTATGTGTCTCATGAAGATGTGTGTGTAGAGGCCAGATGACAATATATAGGAGTCAGTTCTGTATGTCCACCCTGTGGAACTGAGAATGAAGGAGCTCAGGTAGTCAGGCTTGCTTTATCTCACCAACTCAAAGGGTTTGTTTGTTTGGTTTTGGCTTTGTTTGAGATAGGGTCTTCCAATGGCCTGGAGCTTACCAAATAGGCCATGGTTACCTGAGCCACAGGGATCCACCTTTGCTTACCTCCCCATTCCTGAGATTACAAGCATGCGTCGTCATTGTACCTGGCTCTTTATATGTGTCCATTAGGGGTTCTAACTCAGTCTGAGGCAAGCACTTTGCTGATTGTGTTATCATTCCAGCCTTGTGCTGGAGATATTTTAGTTCTGAGATATGTGCAGTACATCTCTCTGTGTGTATTTATACAGAGTAAGCATTAGGACATTAGCTACCTGAAGGCAGGAACTCTCTGTTTTTAGTTCCTGGTACATATCAGGTGTTCAACAAAAACTGTAAGGTCGGAATGAATGAATGAATGAATGAATGAATGAAATATACGTTGAAACAAATATCCAATTGCTCATATTTTTTTTGTTTTTGTTTTTTTGTTTTTTGTTTTTGGCTTTTCCAAGATAGGGTTTCTCTGTGTAGCCCTGGCTGTCCTGGAACTCACTCTGTAGACCAGGCTGGCCTTGAACTCAGAAATCCATCTGCCTCTACCTCCCAAGTGCTGGGATTATAGGCATGCACCACCTGGCCCTGATTGCTCACTTTATAGACACCATGAATAAAGCATTATCTTCAATGAATCTGTAACATCAAAGACAGCATTGCTCCTGAGAGACACATCTTTTCCTCCAGGTCAGTGCAGGATAGCAATGTGAAAGGTACAAATGTCACCTTCTATCAACCCTGTAGATCCCTATGTTCTAGGTTGGAGAAATCTGTCTTAGCTGTCCTTAGCTGTGGTTTTCCTAGTATCCACAAAGCTGTTTTGTTTTTGTTTTTTGTTTTTTGTTTTTTTAACTCGGGGCTTGGTCATTGCCAAATCCCTCTGCATGTTTTTGTTCCTGTTGAGTGAAAACTTCAATGTGTCAGCAGAGCTGAAGTTTCCTCACAGGCTTCAGATTACAAATAAAGGCTTACCCTGTCCCCTTGAGACTCCTTTGAGAATCCTTGCCTTATTTGATATTTTAAAAGTTGTCACTGTTCTGAATTGGGACTTGCATAAGGCTACCAAGAGTCCTGGCTGAGAACCCAACTATTTCTTTTTAAATTTAGGTAGAGAAGTTTGACCCAGGACTTTTATTTGGATAGCCTAGTTCTTGGAAATGCAGCCGGTATCTCTTGGGACCATTTACACTCAAAAACAGCTTTCTTGTATAACTCTCCTGTAAGCCTTGCTAGAAAGGACTTTCCATGCAAAGTGCTATGGTAGGGACTTCAAGAAGCACAAAGGTGCTTTTATTCCATCCAGTCCAGGACCCTGTGCTGGATAATTTGCTCCAGTTTGGTTTCCCCAATAGCTGTCTCCAAATCCAAGCTATTGTGACATTCTTCTGTGTGTCTAATCTAAATCTTGCCTGTTTCAGACAACTGTTTTTTGTTTGTTTAAGACCATTCAGTTCTTTCTGGGAAAGAAGAAGTATTCCTCACCTTCGACCTAATCTCTCTTTCTGAATTCAAAGACCCTAATCTAATTACTATGAAGTAGTTTTGTAACTGCCCTGGAAGAAGTCAAGGTGTCTTGGACTCGATCTTGGCCAAAAGGCCGGGAAGTGTTTAGGATGAAGAGTCTAAGCAGACATGTGTACTTTCTCCTTTCGTCTGTCTGACCATTGAAATAATGGCTCCAAGAAATTGGAATTTTCTCAGTAATTCTCTCATGCTGGGAGAAAGAAAAACGTATGAGGGTACCTGGTACCTATCAGAAAGGACACTTGAGTCTGACAAGGTGATTGACAGCTTGTTAGACTACTTAGCAGGCAGACTAGATTCAGACAACAATGGATCAGTGATGGACAAGACCACACCCTGAGCAGGACTTCTTAGTTATGTATACCTCTTGCTCTTTACATAAGGAGTTATTTATTAATTTGTTTATTGAGACAGGGTCTCACTATGTAGCTCTGGATGGCCTGAAACTTGCTATGTAGCTCCGACTGACAGAAAGCAAGAGATCTGCCTGACTCTGTCTCCCGAGTGCTCGGTTTTAAAGGCGTGTGCCACTGGACTAGGTCTCTGTCTCTCTGTCTCTCTGCCTCTCTGCCTGCCTGCGTGCGTGCGTGTGTGTGTGTGTGTGTGTGTGTGTGTGTGTGTGTGTGTGTAAGTAGATATGCCAAAAGAAGCCAGAAGAGAGTGTTCTGTTCACTAGAACTGGAGTTACAAGTGGTTGCCACTTGATGTGTGTTTTATGAATGTAACCTCTGAACCACCTCTCCAGCCCAGTCTTGCTGTCTATTTAAATGTAAACCTTACGCCAATACCCTATAGAATGTGGAATTGGAGTAAGGGTCAATGGACCTCTATGTTCCTCTTTCCAATATGGCTGCATCGACAATAACTCCTTTTCTGCATTTCACTATCCTTGTCTCTTTAATCAGCCTATGAAGGCCGAGTGGCTCAGACTAGGTTGTTAATGCTACCTGGACTCAGGTGCCAACAGTAACAACTCTAACATCATCTTCCCTAAGCAACTTAACCACTATCCTTTAATCTCCTGTCTGCTTCTTCCTTTCTTGGTGGTGGATATGGAAGGTGCAGTGTGCTGGGGGAGGGTTTACAGTCTCTGGCCAGGATGATGTCACATTCTGGGTCAATTGTTAGAATTTTGTTTCCAGCCATAGCTATATTCTTGTCTATAGTAGTCTAGGGGAAAGTATGTGATTCTGAGCCTGATATGGACAGGGACATCCTGAGGACCAGCTGAGTCTAATCTGGCCAATCAGTCCTGTAGGTGTTGGGGAGTTGTGGCATGGTCTTTGGATTCTCTTAAGTTCCCAGGTGATGTGAATAGTCATTTGCCCTCCTTCAGAGTGTGGTGCATCAATGCTTTCTAGACAAAGGAACAGGCTGAAGTGGTGTCCACATGCTGGTGGTCATAAAGACTGGCCTGTCAGCAAAGGTCATGGGGAATGGAGAGCTCTAATGGAGACATTTAATGTTACACAACATCCTCACAGTAGTTCTTTCTAGAGCTACGGCTACAAGAGTGAGCAGGCATGGCTGCATATCTCAGTCAGTCCAGTGCAGAGACCATTCATGGTTTGAGAGAATAGAAGGAGGGCTTTAAGGAACCATGGGATTTTCTGCAAATTGATTTTGTGTAGCTGCATGTAAATAAGGCAGAAGAGCTCAGGTTACAGTTCCATTTTTGCTCCCTTGACAACCTCCCTGGCATGCCTCATTGATTCCTACAGCTACACTGATGTCTCCCTAGATCATCGGTCTTGACCTTGTACTTTTACCTGTAAGTGCTAGCACCTTAAAGACAACAAGACTAAAACAGAGATTTATTATCTTGTCTTTCCTTCCCAGTCTCCAGTCACTTACATACTCTTCCCTTTCTCAAGTTTCACTCCCAGAGACTGACACTATCAAGACATTTGCTTGAGTCTTTCTTGCCTCTTCTCTCCCTGAATTCTCCATGACATCCTGGCTTTTTATATGCTTGGGTACTATCTCTCTTTCTGGCATTACTTACCTATTGGAGATTCTCCCTCCAAACCTACTGGGCTCTGCCTTTTCCTTGGGTTATTTCCCAGGTGTCCTATCTAGATTGTCTTCCCCAACCTTTATCCTTCATCTCCCAATAGCTACCATTGTGTTTTCTCTTTCTCCTAAATCAACCAATCCAAGACTCTCCATTGCCTCCATATGGAACCCTGAGTCTCCCCAAAGGGAGGGCAACCTCTTGCTAACCTTGCACATGGCCACCTTACCACCATCACCACTAACATCTCTAAACAGACCATACTCAGCTGCTCTATTTGCCCCCAATCAACTGGCTTATTTCTAATAATAACTCTAAGCTGAATTCTTTGCTGCTTATTTGGCTGTGAAAATGACCAAAGAAGCAAAAGATTCACGGAGAGGAAGATGTCAAATACACAGACCATAGTAATGGGATAGTGTTCAGTCTATGGAAAGTATGAAAATACAGATAGAGTCTCTACTCTAGCCTAGGCTGAAGTTGGGGCCATTGGAAAGACAAGGGAAGTGTCTCAGTACTCTCAACATCAGAATTAAATACATAAGGATTTGGAGGAAGTGACCACCCAAAGAGGCAGCTCTGTGCCTCTGAATTTTCATCTCTCATCTTGCTTAGGACATCCCTATATACCTCATCTGCTTGACTGCCTTTAAGATGTAGTTTGTGAATCATCTGGAATTTTCCAGGCACCTTCCTTCTCATTTTGTGAGCTGGCATATCTTGCTCTCTGCTTCCAATGTATAACCTCTTTTTTTTCTTACCATTGTAACCTGTATATTTCTTATTGCTTGAATATGAACTATCCCATCACAGGCCTATATGTTTGAATGCCTGGTCCCTGTAAAATGTCACTGTTTTGTAAAGGCTGTGGAATCTTTAGTGTGTAGGGCTGGCTGTCAGAGATGGGTCACTGGGGGCAAGTCTTTGATGGTAATGGCTGGATTGTGCTACTAATCATGTTCTCTGTAGCCAGGTCTACAGCTGAGAAGTAAACAAGTCTCTGCCACATGTTTCTTCTACCACTAAGCCTTCTCACCATGCCTTTTCCACCATGATGGACTGAGATCCCTTCAAACCATGAGCCCAAATCATCCATTGCATTACTTTGTTGGGTACTCCATGAAAGCAGTGAGAAAACTGCCAATAGAACCTTATCTTCATGTCTTCCCAAAACCTAGCATGTGTGCATACAGTGCTCGACAACATTTGCTGAGTAAATGCTATATCATTTGAGCACTTCTGTGTTGGACCACAGAAAAAATAGCTTTATTTTTTAAAGCACCATGTTCAGAACAGGGAGGAGAAGTTCCTTCACCATGGATATTGGTTAAGTTTTGCTGCAACTAGTATAGCAAGGTGGGGCAGAGAATGGGTTGTATAAGACAGTCTTGAGGGAGTGTATACTCTCCAGTCTGGAGAAAATGAAGTTATGAGGTATAGCATCATCTACAACACCAGAGACACCGACACATGGCTAATGGGTTCTTCTCTCTTTGGATGCTCTAAGTTCCATCTAGAATAATGGATGAAGGAAAAGTTGGCTAAATTCACTAAAGTAAGGTCATATAATGGCCAACCAAAGGAAAAACTTTCTAAGGATAAGAATTATTCACGACCAGGCTGGACATGACTTCATTGAACAATCTATCATGGCTAGAAGACTCATCTCTCAAGGATAGTGTATCTCTTAAGCTTTTTGTCTACAGTGGGACGTTGAACCAAATGAACTTTATAACATATAAATCTAAGACTCTATAAACCTAAATTTTAAGTCTGAACCTGATTTTCAGGCCCCATGATTGCAATGCCAAGTTGCCTGTTTATGTGGGGAAGGAAAGAGTACATTCCAAACTGTCAAACACTCTATGCTAAGCAGACTCCAATACCCTGGCACTTCCTCAGAAGGGCAGATGAAGAGAGAGCTCGAGTTTTCTCATAGTTGCTAAATGGGTCCTCAGCAGGGTCATTCTTTGGATACTGTCTGAAATCTAGAGCCTGGTGAATTTTGTTAGAGTTTATCCCAAGTTTTTTCCTACATAGTAGGGTCTTTCTTCCCTTCACTTTGGAGAGTCTCAGAAGCCTAGAAGTTATGAATCTCTGCATCACTCATATGAAATCAGGGCCTGACAAAGAAGGGTGGCTTTAGAACAAGTCTTCTGCCACCCTTGTGGGCCCAAGAATAAAGAAAAATACTCTATGACTATCTCCTAACTCTTTTTAGAGTGAATATGTTAGTTGTCTGAGGCTGCTGTATCCAAGTGCTATAGGTTGGGCTTCTTTTGAAAACAGGAAAGAAAGAAAAAAAAAAGAAATGTATTTTTACAGTTCTAGAATCTGGATGTCCAAGATTCCTGGGGTAGGGAGTGGCTTCCTTATGAGGTCTGTATGGGAGAATATATTCTAAGCTTCTCTTCAGCTTATAGATAACCAACTTTTTACATCTTTACAATGTCTTCTCTGAATGCACATATTTGTCTAAATTTCTCTTGTTTATAAGGACACCTTGATGGATTAGGACTAGTTCTAATGACTTCATTTCAACTTGGTTCCCTCTGCCCAGGCCCTACCTACAAATGTACTCACATTCTATAGTGTTGTTATTAGGACTCCAAAATACGATGTTTGGGAAACAGCTCCCTTGAAATGAGAACAGGCTGCTCATCTGTACCCTCATGATGTGTATTTTTGTGGGAATCAGATTCCTTCCATGGAAGCTGAGAAACCAAGATGCCTCCCAGTTGTCTAACAACAATGAGCACGGCTTATACTTTTCCCTAGCTCCTTGGCCTCAGGCTTTACTATGGAGATCTCCTCTGTTCATCCTCTTATTTGAGCTCACAGCCTCACTTAGATCCACTACATTTGATCTCAGACTGGTTGTTCTCATGACTTCTTTTTGGCACAATGCACAAGATATGACCATAGGAGTCAGTCTGATGCAGAATCAAACTCCAGCATAAGCTGTGAGACTTCGATGAAACATATTTAAAGTCTTGAAATCTCAGTCTTCTTTAAAATGAGTAAATCAATATAGTTGTTGTATCAACTTACTTTGAGGATTTGGTGATGATGCTTTGTGTCAGTGTGGCCCAGTAAAATCTCTACTTCTGTAGACTAGAGTCTTTTGAACTTTTTCTGGGCTGTAAATGAAGTCAGTTGCTTGGTAGCGATGGGAGGTGAGTGTCCCCTGTGCACTGGTAGGGCTACCTAAGGTTGGACTTCTGTGGTCCATCCCCAGACAATCATCCCCTCTGGTGTGGCATGGCAGCCCTCATCATGTGTAAGATAGCCCAGGCCTACCTGAACTTTAGCTTTCAGCCACATGTGCATAATGCATCGCTCCTTTGCTCTCCTGGATAGTGATAGGTGCTCTAGGAGGAAGTGAAGGACCCAGGGAAAGTGTGTAGGTGACATTGATTGTTTCCATATTGCATCCACTACAGTGCCCTTCTCTTTCACGCAGGGAGCTGAGCTAGCCTATCCCACACCCAGTACCTGTCAACCACACTAGCATGGGAGTGCCTTAGGAGAGTCTTTCCATAGTGGCTCCCTGATCAACCACATTCCATTCCCTCGTCTAGTTCAGAGTTCTGAGGACTTGTTGCTATGAAAGCAATCATCTGAAAGGCAGGATAATGGAGAGGTTGACATGTGGGTTGGGTCCAAAACTTTCTCAGAGACCGTTTTAGATTCTTTATTATTTTATTTTGCCCTCCCATCTCTTGTCTCTCTTCCTCAGTCTTTCCTTCCCTCCACCACTTCCCTCCCCCATGTACTTCTCTCTCTCTCCCCTCTCCACTTTTCCCTTCCTTCCTTAAAAAAATCAACCAACCAACTAACAAACAAAACATCATTTTCGCCCACTTCTTCATTCTATATGGGGCACTTTAATTCAGTATAATTCATATTATATTTCTCCATCAGGAACGATGGGCCATTTTTAGCCAATTGGTTCTTAGAGTCTTTGAACTGGCCTCTGGAATCTGTAAGGATAAACAGGAGCCAGTGAGACTGGCTTGTGTTTGATTTAAAATTGGAAACCCAGGAGTCAGAGGCGAGCTTTATATATCTAAGAGTGTGGGAGCCTTGCTTCCTGATTTATGATGGAGCTCAGTGAAAGCACATGAAAGTCGAGGTAATATTTATAAATTCTTTCCTCCAAAGATAGATGGAATGTTCTGCCGAGCTGGAGTCAGATAACACCTTTTTGGGAGGGGGTGAGGGGTGGTTGTTTAAATCTGGTTATTAGGTGTCTAAAAGGAAGGGGGGGATGTTAGAGATTGGATACCTGCTCCAGAGTCTATCAAAGAAGAAAACAGAACAAGTCCTCTCTTGCTCCCCACACACTGCAGACTATTTGGTGGATCCTTTCTGCTCTCCAGACACAACTCTTTTGGCCTTTACTCAGTGGGCAAAATTGTACTCTCAATTATGGTAATTACATTTTAGTAAAATAAGTGAAAATATTTGTGTTACCTTCTTTCCTTAGGCAAACAAACAAACAGCATTTCCCCCATTGCTCTATTTGATTGGCCAGGGCTGATTCCTTGAAGGTTCTAGCCATAGTGGGGAGGGAGAGGGGGGTGGGAGAAAATGAAATTGTAGAAGTAAGAAGGACAATGATGTGTCTTGAGTACCGTAGGTGTTACAGTTACTGTGTGACAGGGTACATTGTCCTGGGTAAACTGAGTCAGACTAGCTGATGCCTAGCTGTAGAGACTGGCATTACCAGCCCTGGTAAGAGGCTTGTGACTCACCTGGCAGTTTAAGGGAGTCTCAAGATATTAAGTCTCTTTCAGTGAGGGGCAGATTAGAGCAGCAGCCTGGGATTTATATCTGTGGTGGAATTATGTCCCCTGAAGATAGCAGCCATCACCATCTTGAGCACAGTAGTTGTTGCTACCTGCAAGAAACCTTCAAGACTGGATCTGGTAGTGTTCTCTTATTAAAGTGTGAGCTTACATGAGAGAGAGAGGGGGGGGAGAGAGAGAGAGGGAGGGGGAGAGAGAGAGAGGGAGGGGGAGAGAGAGAGAGAGAGAGTATATGTGTGTAGGGGTGTCAATAGATCCTTATTTGAAATCTCAGCAACTTCTTCCTGCATCTCTTCCTAGTTATATGTAATTCTGCTCCCCTGTGTGTAGTACCAGGAGGTGCTAGTGGGTATACAAGAAGGTGAGTCTCCATCTGTGTAGCTATGGGGAAATGGTTCTCTGGGTTGGGATGGGGCTTCTCAGAGATGTGCCTGAAAAGTCTGGGATCCTCACGCTCCCACACCACTGCTTATAAACTCTAATATTTAAGCTCAGTTACCTCATTGAGTCACCAAGCCAGACTTGGGCTAAGTTGTGAATTGGTCTGTCATTGGTGCTCTGTCTGGAGAGAGTAGACTTTGGTTATATATCCCCAGAAAATGTAGATGCAATGGTATTCCCCATTCTAAACCCAACATGCTGGGAAGAGGAGCCAGCCATGTGCTCTAGCAGCAGGTGCTTATTGCAATATAGCTGAGTCTTCAGGACAGGAGGCTGCAGAAACAATTTTAATACATATTATTTGGGAAAGTGAATATCAATGGGGCACGACCAGGTACAATCAGCTTGTCGTTGGGGGCTTTGATCCTGATGCCTCAAGAGCTTCCAGGACAGGAGAAGCACGCCCCCCTCCATCCATCACCCCCATCCCATACCCCTCTTCCCCGTACCACTCTGCTTCTGAGAGATCTGCCTGCTGAGAAGCTCAGGGCCTGCCAGTTCTTGGCTGAGAGCAAGCAGGGGTTTTTCCATCCTACCTGCCAGTTCCTGCCCTGGCAGAAGAGTTCTGCATGAAAGGCTCTGAGGCTTGAAAAATCTAAGTCTGAGTAGTTTCAGGGCGGTGCGTGGATCACAAATAGAAGGGTTGCCTTGGCCGCATTGCTGCAGAGCCCCTCCTAGCTAAGCTCTGAGCAGGGTGAGTAGGTCCTAGTGCTTGCAAGGACTTCACATGACTTACAACTTAGGACTTTAGGAGTCAATGTCAGCACTCCAGCCACATTATCTACAGGGACCAGAAAGACCCCCGGAGACTTCCACTTCGCACTTGGCTGCAAAACTTAGGAGATATCTGACAAAGTGTGTAGAAATCTGGGTTATGTTTGCCCATGCAGGGATGTTGCTCTCTTCTGGCAGATGTCTCTGTGACCCATATTCATACCTCAGTCTCAGCTCTTCTCTTCCAGCGACTCCAGGAAGCTGCCATCCAGTCATCTGTGTCCCTAAGGCTTCTGAGACTCATACCCCAAATCCCTACCTGGAGACATCCAGCCAGCTCTGATTCTTAGCAAAGCCAGATGTTTTGAAACTTCCTCCTGCTCTTCTCATGGGATGCTTGCCTGTGACCTTGTATCAGGGCCAGTTCTTACCTGAGATTCTGCAAGATGGTACAGAGAGTCTTTTGTTTCTTCCTCTCTGCCCTTGACCCTTGGACTCTTTTGAGGGTGGCAAGCCTTGTTGACTACTCGTGCCAGAAGGAATCCTTAACTCTGTTTCATTTATCAAGGAACCTCCATGCATACAAGACCTACTCCATGATGAATGTTTTGAGAATATTATTCTTGGGCTGATGAGATTACTTACAAGTAAAGTGCTTGCTGTGTAATCCTGACAACCCGAGTCCATTTCTGGAACCCACAGATGGGGAATGAGAGAAACAATCCCACGAGGTTGCCCTCTGACCTCCATGTATGCACCATGACACATGTACTCTCCTATACACACCATATACATAGAATAATAATAATAAATAAAATTTAAAAATATTAATTATTGCTTGAGAATATAGCTCAGTGGTAGAGTGCTTCTTTGGCATGTATAAGGCCCTGAGTTCAATCACCAGTACCAGAAAAAAAAATACCATTCTTATAATCCTTGTCAATGTGGAGAAAGGCCACTATTACCATCACAGTGAAGCCAAAGGGCTTGTGCTCAGCTAAGAGGGAGAGCAAGCCTAGGGCACACACTCTGCTTCCTCAGTTGTAACACAGGAAGCAAGGAATAATGGCTACCCTACAGGATGGTAGCAAGTTCCTATACAGACTAAGTACCTCTCACTTAGCAAGGTCGGTGTGTGGGTCCTGATATTACAAAGGGGCACAACCAGGGAGATAACAGAAGGGCTGGATTGCAAGCCCAGGCTGTCCCACTCTCTGCAGAGCTAGCCCACCCTCACCATTTCACAAAGGAGGAAACACTGAGGTAGCGGGGAGGTGGAGCCAAGGAAGGTCAGTGTTTTTTGATGAGCCCCACTCTAGGCTCCACATCACAAAGCATTGTACTTCACCCCTCCTGGCACTCAAGGAATGACTGAAGGGGCCCCTCAGCCTCTGGACAACCTGATCAAAGCTCTGTGTATGGCTAGTGTGGACAGATCTACTCTGAATTGCTATTGCACCTTGTCTGGAGCCATCTTGCCGTTAGACTTTCTAACCCATCAAAACTTCTAAGTACCACGTACTTGACAATGAGCAGAGCACCTAGAAGCAGGAGTAAATACCCGAGATCCTTCTCTACTGTAGTTGACTTGGGCCTTTTAGCAGCTTTTCTTTCTTTTTCTAACTTTTTCTAAAATTGGGGCTTGCAGCACAGGTTGGCCTCTAACTCCCTAGGACAACCGTGAACTTCTGATCCTGCTCCCTCTACCCCCTGAATGCTGATATCACAGGTATACACCCCCATGCCCAGTTTGTGTGTTGATTACTAAGAACCCAGGGTTTTATGCTTGCTAGGCTATCAGTGAGCTATCTACATCCAGCCCTTTACTGAAATGTAATTGTTCTTTACTACTGACTTAGTCATTACATGAAAGATAGATTGAATCTGGATTTTTCTATACACGCCAATATAAGAATTTAGCTCATTTACAAAAAAATGCATTAAAAACAAACAAACAAACAAAATGGAGATTGCTGACTGGTTTATCTCCTAGACTTAAGAAATAGTGTTTTAGTTAGAAGCAGAAAAGAAATAGGAACATTGTGTCTTATTTACTTATTTATTCCCCTGCAGCTTCCCTCTCTCTTGCATGTAAATTTCTTTCCTTTTAGATGAATACAAACATGTGACAATGATTCCCCCCCCCCCCAGCTCTACTCTCAGCTCAGAAAATAAACAAACAAACAAGCATAAAACCAGGATCACAGAGGTTTGTTTGATCGAGACAGAAAGGAATAAGCTAAGTCGGCGTGGAAGGGAAGTGCTGGTCCCAGACAGCCTGTGTGCCCTCAGACATCAGAATCTTCACCATTGCCCTTCATCCCCGCGTCCAGACGCATCCAACAGACACAGTCTTCAGCCAAGATGCCTAAGCACTATGATGTACCAACTGATGGCCACCGGCTACCTTGATGCAAAGCATTGGGTGCTGGTGCTGTTCTCCCCCCACACCCCAGCTGTTTCCCACACACACCCCAGCTGTTCCCCACACACACCCCAGCTGTTCCCCACACACACCCCGCATACCACACACAGGCCACACACACAGTACAAATGGAGATTCCCTCTGGAAGTATGCCCCGGAGTTGAGCATTTCTGTTGGCAATGGGGGCAATGAGGAGAAGAAAAGAAAAGAAAGGAAACAAATAGGAGCTTGGGTCCTTTGGCTCATTGTCCATGCAGAGATGGGACATTCTGCTTCAGGCTCTTGAGGGCTAGGAGGAGTTGATGCCTGTCTCAGCTGGAAGCTTTCTCAGTCAAGGGGATCGAGCTAGTGGGAAGTTGGCAGAATAAGATGCAGAAAGTGAAAAGCAGACTTGGGGATGCAGTCCATAGAGCCCCGAGGAAACAGGGAAAGACATCTAAGGCCTGGATAAGATTCTCACCATCAGGAGGATAGCTATTATCCAGCCTAGCTTGTAGCCCAGGAGCCTCATGGGCACCTGGCTGTACTAGTCTATGCGCAGCCTCACTTGGACACTAGCATGTGGACAAACTCCTCATAGTTCACTTGCCCATCACCATCTGTATCTGCCGCCTGTATCATTTCCTCCACCTCCTCATCGCTCAGCTTCTCCCCCAGCTTGGTCATCACGTGCCTCAGCTCGGCTGCGCTGACATAGCCGTTGCCATCCTTGTCGAACACTCGGAAGGCCTCCCGGATCTCCTCCTCGCTGTCAGTGTCTTTCATCTTCCTGGACATCATTGTCAGGAACTCAGGGAAGTCCACGGTGCCGTTTCCATCCTTGTCAATTTCATTCACCATGCCTTGGAGCTCAGCCTCTGTGGGGTTCTGACCCAGGGACCGCATGACAGTGCCCAGTTCTTGGGTGGTGATACTGCCATCCCCATCCTTGTCAAACAGAGAGAAAGCCTCTTTGAACTCGGCGATTTGCTCCTCAGTCAGCTGGTCGGCCATGTTAGCAGGTCGTGGGTGATGTGGCCAGTCTGGTCTATGCTTCCAAGCACTAGCTGTGGGCTGGGCTCCTCTCCTCTGCTCTGTAAAGACAGGTGGAGACTGAAAGAGGCGGCTGGCTGGCGGGCTTTCTAGCCCTGGCTTGACTGGCTGGAGCTTAAGAAGGAGCAGGGTCCTCCCCCATCGTTGGTCTGGTAGGATTGGGCTGCCATGCGTAGACGCCCCCGCCCCTGTGGTTGCCTGAAGGCCAGGTCCTGTTTAGACAAGAGTCCAAGAGCAGCAACCAGGCTGGCCTGCTAATTGAGCTGACGCCAGCTCTTGTGTGTGAAAGGCAACTTTCTCGCCAAACTCCAGCAGGGCCAGCAGCGGTCATGGGGTTTCCCAGCACCTTTCATCCAGGTGTAGGGAAAACCTTTTAATAAAAAACAAAAAAAGAGCAACAACAAAAACCCTGACGTGGTCTTCTGGTTTTGAGTTCTCCATTTTCCCTTGTGATTTCATTTTTCACCTAATCCTAAGCCAGTCTTCTATTCTGCTCTCAATAAAATAACCATGCCCCCTTTCTTCCATGGGGCTGGAGTAGGTGAAAAGTAGAAATTGCCTGTATGTTCCTTGTCTTTGATTTCTAAACTTGGTCATTTCCCTGAGTTTTCAGACAGGGATGAGGGTTTTTCTTCAGGTAACAGCAGGGTCATCTTGCCCTTGGCAATGAATGTCTGCGTGGAGAGGAAGTTCTGCCAAAGCGTTTGCTTATTATTTACTCACTCACAGCAATGTACTGAGTGCCCCATATGTGCAGATGTTGCTGGAGGCTGAGAAACATACAGAATGAACACAAGTTCCATGTTCAAACTGTGACTGGGTTGTCAGAAAACCAACAGAGAAGCCTGAACAAGGTCATTGGATAGCTTTGATGTATGATGCAAAGGAAATGAAAGGCAGTGAGCTCTAGCGGTGGTTTATGGTCAAGGACAACCCTTCTGCAGAAAGACCCTTGGGAGTGACCTAGAGAAGGGGAGGGCATGGTGGGGCTAAGAGGAGGAAAGGAGGTCAATATGACTGCTGTCTAGTGGATGGAGGGAAGACAGGCAGGAAAAATGGACAGGAAAGACCTTGCTGGACTCAGCCAGGAATCCCTCCACTCACCTTTGATCACAGTACTGTTGGAAGCGTTCTGCACACCTTGAGCCCTGCATGGCCTGGAGCTAGAGCAGAAGCTGGGCAACGAAGTCAAGAAAGACCCCAGCTCCTTCCCTTTTGGGGTGGGAGTGGAGGCTAGGGAAGTGACCTAAGGAAGAGGGCTCCAAGATTCCCATCTGGGAGAGAAATGCAGAGTTGGCTCTTTCATCTATTACTGGATAAGTAGGGATGGAGGCAGGACTATGCTTAGAAAACATATTATACTTATAAGGACCTATAGCTATGAAGAGAGAATATGCCAGACTACCACATGGATGGCAGTTATACCTCCTTCGACTCTCCCTCCTTCATGTTAGCACTTACAATACTAATACAAACTCAAGTAGATGACAGTCTACTTTTGTCATTTAGAGGGAGTTCATATTCAGGAGAGAATAGGACTTGCTTATCTGCCAGATTATTTGCTTCCTGTTCAAAGGGTCCCACAAAGCCAAGGCCCTGAGTGTGTGGGAAAACGAAAGGAAGGAAGGTGCCGGGCAGTGGTGGCGCATGCCTTTAATCCCAGCACTTGGGAGGCAGAGGCAGGTAGATTTCTGAGTTTGAAGCCAGTCTACAGAGTGAGTTTCAGGACAGCCAGAGCTATACAGAGAAACCCTGTCTCGGAAGGAAGAAAGACAGAAAGACAGACAGAAAGAAAGAAAGACAGAAAGACAGGAAGAAAGAAAGAAAGAGAAAGAGAGAAAGAGAGAAAGAAAGAAGGAGAGAAAGGAGTTCGCTGTGGGAGAGGCAAGGAGGAAACATACTTCTTCCACTCACCGTAAAATAAACTTCAGGGGAACAGGGTGTGGACATGGGTGGCTACTGAGACCCAGGGGTGGGGTGGAGGAAGTAAGGTGATGGGCATCTCAGAAGGCAGTGGATAAACACTCCATTAGTGGCCAGAAGTCACTCTCCTCTCTTCCACCTTCCTAAATGTTGGCGGTGTGGGCTAGGAACACCTAGGGTATGTTTTTTTTTTTTCTTTCTGTCTTGCCAGTAAAGGGCTGGATGTGAAACAATAGAATTAAATTGGTTTGGAGACAATAAGGACCTACCATTTCTGTTTCTAGGCTGAGATTGCCTTCCCTCCTCACAGGCCCCATTACTGATACTGATTTTCTGGGTTAGTTACTCATCCTGCGGCTCTCTCCACATAGCTGACAGGCAATTTGGGGTAGGCGGATCAGTGGCCAGACACTTCCTGGAGAGCCTGATGACCTGAGTTCAGGACCCTGGAACCGACATGGTAGAAGGAGAAAACAACCCCACAAGATGTTCTCTGTTCTCTACATGTGTGCTTTGGTGTGTATGTGTGCACACGCACACACACAGGTACACACACACACACACACACACACACACAAACCTCTACACATAAAAAATGTAATAAAAAACAGCCCCACAAGATGTTCTCTGTTCTCTACATGTGTGCTATGGTGTGTATGTGTGCACACACACACACACGGGTACAAACACACATACACACACACAAACCTCTACACATAAAAAATGTAGTAAAATTAGTATATATGTATTTTCACATTTAATTTTTTTAATTAAACCATGTGTTTCTGTTATCAAAGGAAATAAATGAGTAAAGATTTAAAAGCTACTGCTGATAAAAGTACATATTTTATTTTTAGTTCTTTTTGAGATTTATTTATTTTTTATTATAAATTCATCATCTGCCCATTTGCCATACTCTGTCTGTGTGCCTGAGGAAGTCAGAAGAAGGTGTCAGATTCCCTGGAACTTGGGATCTGGAGTCAAGGACGGTCATGAGCCATCTGTGGATGCTGAGGCTGAACTCAAGAGCCCTTAACTGCTTAGCGTCACTCCAGCCCTATTTAGTGTATATGCGTGTGTGTGTGTGTGTGTGTGTGTGTGTGTGTGTGTGTGTGGTGTGGTATGTATATATGTGTATGTACGTGTGTTTGAAATGTCTGCGTGTGTTTGTGCACATGCCCAGGCACATGTGTAGCAGAGGACACCTCTATAGCATCTGTCCTCTCTTTTCACCTTTATTTGGGTTCCGGGGATCAATTCCAAGCCACTAGGATTGCACAGCCATTACCCTTAGTCACTGAGTCATCTCAACGGCCCTATACTTTGTTGAACTCTGAATATTCTCTTCTTTTCCTGAAGTTAATTAGGATTTGGAGAACCAGATAATTTAAGCAACTTCCCACTTTGGAGAGTATGAGAACATGACAAGCAGTTGTTACAAAGTATAAAAAGCAGAAAAAAAAATGATTAACAGTAACCCCATCCTCTCAGTTGCAGGCCGGAGCAAGGATCTACTGGAAGACAAAGTTAACCATTCCCCTCCCCCTCTGTCACTACCTGGCAGCTGCAGTGGGCATGACTGTACCTGTTGCCAGCCACCTCCTGGAGAAGCAGGGCTTATGCCTCTAGAAGACAATTAACCTATAGCAGACAGTCCCATGGAAGATGAGGGGTTAAGGCTGGAGAGGACAATCCTGCCCCTTCAAGAGGACAAAGGTAGCTTTGGGTTTCTGGTTCCTGGGGCATGTTTTTGTGGGTGGAACATTGAGCCTTTACCCACTTGCTTTTACAAAAAAAGGCACATTGAAAGAGAACGCAGGAAAGGCATGAGACAGAATTGCTTCTTCGTACCATGACTCACAAAGCACTGCCTTGCGGTGGTCACACTGCTGCAATTCAAAAATTAGGAAACTATGGCAGAGGGAACAGCTCTCATTCCATGGCTTAATCCTTTCCCCACTGCTCTCCCCTCTACACTGGCTCCTTTCTTTCCAGAAAAGAAAAAAAAACTTACTGTGTGACTCTGTAGAGCCCTGGTTCTCAGCCTCCCTTATGCTGTGACCCTTTAATTCAGTTCCTCATGCTATGGTAAACTCCAACCGTAAAATATATTTTACGGTTATATATATATTTTTATATATATATATATATATTATTTTTGTTGCTGCTTCATAACTTTCATTTTGCTGCTGCTGTGAATCATAATATAAATATCTGTGTTCCCCAATGACTTTAGGTGATTCCTGTGAAAGAATTGTTTGATACCCAATGGGGATTGCGACCCACAGGTTGAGAAATACTGCTCTAGACATTAGACATTTAAAAGTTACTGAGAAAAACGTTGTTATGTACATAATAAGGATGCTATATTGTGACCAATTGTTGTATGTATAATTAATATATGTAAATAAAATATTAAAGAGGGAGTTTGAGAGACTAAAGAACTTGACATGTAAGTGTAAGGATGCGACTTTGGATCTAGAATCCATGGATGCTGCAGTGCAAAGCTAGAATCCCTGTGCTCCTATGGCAGGATGGGAGATAGACAGGAGCTCAGGGTACAATGCTGCCACCAACATCAAAGAAGACCCTGTCTCAAACAAGGTAGACAGAAAGGACCAGCACCTGATGTCCTCCACTACCTCGTGTATGGTGTGGCAATGTGTGTCTGTAGTCACAACAAGAACACACATTTCTAAAATTTTTATGTGTGTGTGCATGTGTTTTGCCTGCATGTATGTCTGTGTACCACCTTTGTGCAGTGCCCACAGGGGCAAGAAGAAATCATCAAGACCCTGGAACTGGAACTACAGATGGTTATGAGCCACCATGTGTGTGCTGGGAATTGAACATCTGTCCTCCGGAAGAGCAGCCAATGCTTTTAACTGCTGAGACATTTCTCCAGCTCTAACGAAGAGGTGTTTTTTGTTTTGTTTTATAAAGTGTATTTAAAAAGTTACTAAGGACACCAAAGAGTTTGTGTCTAACTGTATTTCAAACTGTGAAATGTTCAAATACATAAATGTGAAATGTTCAAATACATAAATATGTAACATAGAACCTTAAAAATATAAGCAAAACTCCCATGACTTGCTCACATAAGTAACATATTTTTATAAAATAATAACTTCTTACACACACACACACACACACTCCCTAGGGAAAGGAGTGGCAGTTCTGTCGGTCTCGTTAATGCCAGGTTTTCCACAGCAGATTGCATCTGGCTCAGTGTGTGGCAAATATTATTTTGAAGCAAGTGATCACTCAGTTTCACATAGACAGGCGGATAGGGAAGAATAGGACATTTAAGTGGCTTTTGGTTTCCATTTCATAAAGTTGAGTTATTCTCTAATGCCACATCAAAATCTGACAACTGGCTGTTTCTTAAGCATCATTTGCAGTGTGGAATCTGAGAATGCATCAGCGAAATATTCTTAGTCTCGCCTATAAATCTGTTGGTGTTGCCTGCACTCTGAATGGTACCACATGTGATTTTATAATACTATGCATTGGTTGCTTGGAAAATTCTGACTCATTAGTTTGTGGGACTTTTGAATATGAGCCCACTAAGTTTATTGTTGGACATACTGAGAACTACCAACATTCCTTTGATCACATTCTGGAACCAGATGGTCCCCTCAATCTGCACCCTCTACCTCTACCCCTATCCTCCTCACCCGTCCCTTACCCCCACACCTAACTCCACCTTCAATGACTCAGGGACAATGGCCTACCCGTTGGCAACTAATGTGACACACATTTACTGTTGTCACATTTTCGCCTTGTGCATGCTCCATACCCCCTATGAAGCTGACCATCACAGCCTGGCCTGTCACTCTCTCTGTTTCTACTCAGAGGCAGACATTTTGTGACCCCCCCAATAAATCTTTTGCATGAGATATGTTTTGTGATGTGATTCTTGTAGTATTCCTTTGTCCCCAATGGCCAAGATGCTCTTGGCAACACTCTTTCATATATAACATAAAAATCTCAGAATAATAAATATTACCACTAATCTGAATGGAAAAATCTTAAGGTATTGACAAATGTCAAGTTCACAATGACAAATATCAACAATCCAAATTTTATTTGGAAGCTCAAAATTTATTGTCAACAAGTCCTACCTAATGTCCAACAAGGGTTGTGTCTGATAACGATGGCTTGCCAGCTGATTTTTCCAGTAAAAGTGATTCTATGGGGGAAGAAACATCAACTTGGAATCTTGCATTCAACAACATAAATGTTTTTCTCATGGCAACTGTCACAGGTGTTCAACAGACACTAAAAATGTGTAGGCAAAGTTGGGTTTGGTGGTCCATGTCTTTAGTCCTGGCACTCTAGAGGCAGAGGCAGGAGGGTTTCTGTATGTTCCAGTATAGCCATAGCTACATAGATTGTCTCAAAAACAAAAACAAAAACAAACAAACAACTGAGTTGGAGAGATGGCTCAGCTGTTAAGATCACTGACTGGTCTTTAAGAGGTTCTGAGTTGAAATCCTAGAAACCACATGGTGGCTCACAACTATCCGTAATGGGATCTGATGCCCTCTTCTGGTGTGTCTGAAGACAGCAACAGTGTACTTATATACATAAAAAAAAATCTTAAAAAGAAACCCAAGGAGTATTACTCAGCTATTAAAAACAACAAATTTATGAAATTCTTGGGGAAATGGATAGATCTGGAGAATATCATCCTGAGTGAAGTAACCCAATCACAAAAGAACACACATGGTATGCACTCTCTGATAAGTGGATATTAGCCCAGAAGATCTGAATACACAATGTACAATCCACAAACCACAAGAAATTCAAGAAGAAGGAAGACAAAAGTGTAGATATTTTGTTCCTTCTTAAAAGGGGGAACAAAATACCCATGGAAGGAGTTGTAGAGACTAACTATGGAGCAGAGACTGAAGGAAGGACAATTCAGAGACTGCTCCACCTGAGAATCCTTCCCATATTCAATCATCAAATCCAGACACTATTGTGGATGCCAGCAAGTGCTGGATGACAGGAGCCTGATTATAGCTGTCTTCTGAGAGGCTCTGACAGTACCCAACTAATACAGAAGTAAAGGCTCACAGCTATCCATTGGATGACCTGAGTACAGGGTCCCCACTGAAAGAGCTAGAGAAAGGACCCAAGGAGCTGAAGGGTTTGCAGCCCCTTAGGATGAAAAACAATATGAACTAACTAGTACCCTCAGAGCTCCCAGGGACTAAAACTCCAACCAAAGAGTATACATGGGGAGACTCATAGCTCCAGCAGCATATGTATAGCAGAGGTAGCCAAGTCGGTCATCAATGGAAGGAGAGGCCCTTGGCCCTGTGAAAGTTCTATGCCCCAGTGTAGGGGAATGCCAG
>NW_022196913.1:9134764-9137341 GCF_008632895.1 Mastomys coucha
GAAACTGGGAATGGAGAAATTCACATGTAAATAAAGGAAATATCTAAAATAAAAAAAAATAAGGAAAATATCTAATAAAAAATAATGAATAGATGTGTAAAAAACCAAACCAAACCAAACCAAACCAAAATAATGTCCAGAAAAAAAACCAACCAAACAAAACTCAAAAAAAGTATACACAAGAACACATTTGTACAAATGTACAATTATCAGCTTCTTCGAATGAAACTGGCTTTTCTTTAGTGAGATATTTAGTGTCCACAATGTATGTAGTCATTTGATTCATGCAAAGAGACTGTTTTCCTCATGGTTGCTTTTGATCTTCATGTAAATGTCAAGACATTGTAAACAGAAAGCCACTAGAATTATGAGGAGAATCTCTCCTGTCTGTCTGTCTGTCTGTCTCTCTTTCTCTCTCTCTCTCTACACACACACACGCACACACACACACACACACACACACACACACTCCTTCTCAAAGGGTCTTGAGGTTCTCTATCCTTCTGCCTTATAAAGACCAATGAAGAGCCACTGCTGTAGAGTCCTGAGGTGGGTGCGGAGGGATGACCTGGGTGTCAAGTGCTCTGGGTTGCAGTCTTACATAAATACTGAGAATTCTGCAGTAATGATGGAATGATTTTGTTCATGTTAAGTATGATGTTGATAAAAACTCCATGGATACTCTACCAAAGTGAGAGAATGTGTTTAAACACTTTCATTGATGTAGCCCTCTCTCAGCACGCCACAGAAAGAGATTTGGATCCAGCATTCCCAAGTTTCAGCATTCTATTCCTGACATGGTGCGAGAAAGGTCAAGTATGAGTGATCACGAGACATTCCCTCTCTCTTGTCTTGATAAAACTACCCACCTGCCTAGCATTTGCTCACGGCCATCCTTTCCCAGCAGTGTAAGCAACCGCCTCTCTCATGAAATGCTTATGGATTCAACTGCCACCCACTGAGTGATTACTTGTATCTGCGTATTACTGTCTCAATATGACAGGTATACAGCTCAATATAACTCAGTATGAGTTAGAGTTAGTGAAATAGCTCACGGAAGGCTTGGCCTGGAATCTAGACCTTCTCACCCATGCCTACCCTCTTAGTCAGCATCTTAACTCGAGGTCGTTGGGCTTATCACCAACTTCCGACTGCAAATATTTTTGCCTGGGGAGCTACAAAAGGCAGTGATAAGCACCGCTGTCTTAGGTGCAGGGAAATGACATAATTTTTGTTAGCAGTATGTCTTTAGCCACCGAACAGCAATCACTAACTTTACACATCCATTACTGTGCTTAACAGGACCAGAAAGTGAACATGACCAAGGGAGGAGTTGGGCTTCATGACCCACCAAATCTGGCCAGTCTCCAGTCTCCCCATTGCTCCTGAAAACAGTTCACTCAACTCTTCAGAGCAGAGCCCACAAGCCATATTTAATTCCTTCCTTTCCCTTGTACCATCTCCAGTCTTCAGTTCTGCCTCAGGGATGTGTCCCAATGCACCTAACTCATTGAGCTCATCATCATCTTGAAGTAGGACTGACCAATGCTCTTACAGCCATTCTCTCTCCTGTTTGACCATTCAGTGCCTGTCATGTCTTTCGAATACCCTTATAAGGACACATCTTTGGTTTTGCAATAAAATCCAAACTTCCGACAGAGGGTGGCTACCTTTGTCCTCCATGACCACTTCCTGCCCTCTTGGTTGTCTCCACATCACTGACCTCCATCACTGTGTTCCAGACGCTGGCCCACTTTCTGTTCCTTTAACACCTTTCCCATGCTTCCTACTTCTGCATCATCATGCAATCTGCTCCATCTGTCCCCAGCCCTTAGGCAACTGGCTCCTCCTCTGCTTCTCAGCAGAAATGGGATGCGGCCTCCAGGTGAGCCTCTCCTTTATTCACCACTTTCTCCCACTCTCTTTTTTCTTCATATCTATCACTTCTTGCTTTTTATTGGTCATTTGTTTTCTTGCTTTGCTTTGTTTCTTCCAACAGATAAGTCTGTTTCTGATCTCTTTTCTCATCCTGCTCTGTGACTTAGGACAGGCCCTCTTCCTAGCGATGAGTCAGTCAGAGTTTGCTGACCAACACAAGAAGGCTACATCATAAATAACAACTTTGCTTTCAGCTACACAAGAAGGACTGCTCCAGCCTTATCTTCCATCCACGGTAAGGTTCAAACACCTCCATGGTATACCTCAAACTGTCTTTCCAAAATGTCAATTGTATTCATCTTATGAAGTCTGATAGAGTTTGTCCTCTTTTGTTTGTACGTTTGTGTATGGCTCCATGGTAATGAGTGATCTCTGTGTCAGTCACTGGGAGCAGCTGCAGACGCGCACCCCCCACACCTGTGCACATCTGCCTAAGGCTTTTCCTGTTGCAGATTTCTGCAATAATGAAAGCAAACCGCCAGTCTGTCTGGGCTGGTGCCCTGAGCAGACCTTGGGCGCAAATTTTGCAGCCAGTCCCACAATACCCAGAGGAAGCTCCACTCCCAGACGTTCTAACAAGCCCAGGATCACAGGAACCCAGAATCACAGGATCACAGAGACAGCTTGACTCTGAGGAGT
>NW_022196913.1:9138515-9156681 GCF_008632895.1 Mastomys coucha
TTGGAGAAATAGGTCCAATATTGTACAATCCATATACACTTTCTGCTTGTTTGTACGTGATAGTGTCTTGCTGAGTGCCACATAATGGTCTTAAAATCATGCTTCTCCTATCTCAGCTTCTCTATTAGTAGTATTGTTTATTTCATGTTTTTACACTATACTATGGTTTTTAGAACAGCTTACATATTTCAAAAGTATTATACATCCAAAAGAAACGTAGACAATTAATTTGGGAGGTGGCTTGTAAGAGAACAACAAAGAGTGAGACTGAATGCTTTGCTTGATGTTTGTACCTATTGTATCAATTTTGAAGAAGAGGACTTTATAAGTTACTCTTTCTTTGAGACAGTAACTTTCTCTTTATAAGTAATCTTTCAACAAATTCACACAAACCTAATTCTACCTCTTACAACAAAAACATCATCTCTGAGATGAATGCTTTTCCAAATTATCCCAGCCAATGAACCAGATCCTTACCCTCACCTAATGTCTGCACCACCCTCTAAGCAGGGAGCAGTTGGAGAATGACTTTATGCGTAGGTCATCTTAATACACACACCATTTCTTTTTTATTATTATAATTAAGTACACTGTAGCTGTCTTCAGACATGCCAGAAGGGGGCATCAGATCTCATTACAGGTGGTTGTGAGCTACCATGTGGTTGCTGGGATTTGAACTCAGGACCTTTGGTAGAGCAGTCAGTACTCTTACCCACTGAGCCACCTTGCCAGCTTCCACACACACCATTTCTTAAATGAATGTAACCTGTTCTCTGTGGGCTGAGAATGATGACAATCACTCAAGTCAAATAGCTTTGACCATAACAGGAAATCTGTATCCAAAAATTGTGCCTACAATTCATTCCTTGGCTCAGCAGAACTGTCAACTCTAAGCTTAGCTATGATGGAAGTAAAATCCTTTGGTGATGTGAGGGTCATTGAAGTACAGCCTTATTACAACGACATCCAATGTCTAAAAACTGTTCTTATTTTGGGCTTGTACCACAGTAAGAACCAAGATTTTAAGCTCTACTAAATACAAAACAAACAAATAAAAAGACTTTTATCTATTTATGTTCATTTAAAAAAATACTTGTAGTGATGTATTATTTTGAAATATACAGTTAATATGTTTGGAGTTATTTAAAATTTATTTTGAGAAAAACATGTATTTTCAGTATTGCTGTAGACAAACATCTACATAAGACTCTTAAATTGATTGTTGTTTTCTATCAAACAACTTGTGTAATACTCATTTTTATAGTTATAATATTTTATACATTTTAAAGAATATGACAAAAAAGATATTGTAGGTACTGAAGGAGGGGTCTCTGGGAGGAGTTGGGGTACAAAAGGGGAACAAGAATGTGATTTAATTCTATCTACTTAAAATATGTTTTCAAATGTTAACAAATTCAGATAAATTGAAATTATGTATCTTTTCTCATCATAATGCAATAAAACTTCAATCAATTAAAAAAAAAAGAAAGAAAGCAAACCCTTCCTTCAAGTGTACATCATATTTGCAGCCTAAGTTCAAGACTTGAATTTCTTCTCTTGGCTTCCTGTAAGCACTCTGATCATGTGATAACTTTATTGGCCTAGCTTTTTATTCCACTTCCTACCCAGGTAATCTGGCATGGAGTCTCTATGGACAGATCAGAGACTATTGAAGTGATAAGTACTGACGGACTCATGTTTGTAGTGGGAGTTTCCTCATTAATAAAGAAGTCATAGAGATGATGTGGAAACAGACTCAAAGCACAAAGCAAAATTTGAAAGTTAGACTGATGGACCAACCAGAGTTGATACAGAGTGCCTAGGTGAAGTGATGTTGTGGGGAACTCAGAATTGAGAGAAAGAATTGAGGAGATAGCCTAGTATATATTGGTTTGCATATACGGTATATAAACCATATATACAATATATGGTATATATGTTACATATGGTGTGTATCTATATAAACCAAATATATAATACATATGGTATATGTATAAAAAAACTATGTCTCTCTTTCTCTCTCTCTCTCTCTCTATATATATATACACACATACATATATATGTGTGTATATATGTATGTATTATACACACACATATATATGTGTGTATATGTGTGTGTGTGTGTGTGTGTGTGTGTGTGTGTGTGTGTGTGTGTGTATCCTGCTTCCCGTGCTTAAATCCCTGGGTTTAATTCCTAGACAATAAAACTGGGCATGGTGGTGCATGCCTACAACACCAGCAATTCGAAGGTAGAGGCAGGGAGATTAAAAACTCAAGATTGTCCTTAGAATCATTGTGAAGTTGAGGTCAACTTGGGACATGTGAAACCCTGTCTCAAACAAAATAAACAATACACAAACTACAAAAGAACTGGGTGAGGAGGGGGCCTGGGAAGACCTGCAGAGCACTGGACCCTTCACCCCAGTGAGTTAGACACTTCTTGAATTCTATTTCCTTAGGCAGTAGGACGAAGAAAGGACTTTTCCAATCCCCTCTGGTTGTCAGCTATATATCATAGAGCAAGTTCTTTGGTTACTTCTTGCACAAGACTGCCTTCTTACCTTGTGCGTGGTGTGGAGAGTTTGAGAGTTTCAGCTTCAGTCCTCCAGATTTCTGCCAGTGACTATCCATCAGAACAATTCTGTTTTGGTTTGGTTTTTATTTATTTATTTTTTGAGACAGGGTTTCTCTGCATAGCCCTGGCTGTCCTGGAACTCACTCTGGC
The DNA here is from genome assembly GCF_008632895.1 of Mastomys coucha. Lineage (NCBI taxonomy): Eukaryota > Metazoa > Chordata > Mammalia > Rodentia > Muridae > Mastomys > Mastomys coucha. The sequence continues at coordinate 9,141,241 of NW_022196913.1, forward strand.
CTTGAACTCAGAGATCCGCCTGCCTCTGCCTCCCTGGGATTAAAGGCATGTGCCACTACTGCCTGGCCTAGAATGACTCTATAAGTATTTCTTAAGTGATCAAGCAAGACTGAATTTGTAAGGGAAGCATGCTTTTTGTTGTTGGCCTGGGATCTTAGCATTTTAGGCTCAAATCCGCAAGAACAATGTTAGAGAAAAATACATGGAGGATATAATTATGAGATATTAAAGATGTTGATCAAACAGGGAAAACTGGCATAATTCTGTGACCTTAGAAATAGTCTGCTACTTCTGTTGCTTTGTAAGACCAGGATTGTCTCAATAATAAATAGGCCTGCTTTATATTCTAACGTTGACATGGAGCAAAACAAGATCTTCTCAGCCATCCTTGCTGCTATGCGAGGGTCTTCTCAATAGGTGTGTTGGAAAGGGATGAGAATTCTTTAAGAATCACTAGGCCTAGATCCTACTTTTCCATTATCTTATGAAAACTTATTTTAGATTTCTTGCCTGACCCATATCATTGCATGACTGCCTTTTGATCAGTCTTTCATGAAGCCCAGTGAAATCACTGTATGGAACCAGCTGTACTGGTGTAACTGAAATCTGATGAGTAGCCAGGTAGAGCATCCTTTAGGATTCACAGGAAATGACTTCTCCATAGCTTGAAGGCTTCTGATTGGTCACAAGGTAAAGCTCCCCACGGGCTGAAGAGCTAAACACCTGGGATGCATTCAGAGAATCCAGGTCTTCTTAGATTGAAGCCCACATGGCAAGTCCTACTATTGTCTCCCCAAACACAAGCAAATTAGTAGTGGGCTTTGTGTTAAAAAAAAAATTCCAAAGAAGTAAAAATCTAGTCCTAGACCTCTTACTTTCCCTGGAAAAGGCTGTTCATTTGGTGATATTTGTCAGGGTTGGAACTTTCTTGGTAAGTAGACATGAGATCACTTGCTATCTCCTGTGTCCTGGGGTAATGAGCAGAAGCTGGGGAGGAAGTATGGACAGACAGGAGGTGAAGTCAGAGGATGCAGAGAAACAGTAGGCCTTGGCCGTGTTCCACATGTGTATACTGGCCTTTCAAAACTGGTAAGAGAAGAGCAAGAAACAGACAGTATTCAATAGACTGATGATATTATTGGGTCTTGAAGCTACTACAAATCTCTTTTTACCAAAGTGTAATTTTTCCTTTGATGCAGGGTCCCATGTAGCCCACTTGAGACTTGAACTCTCAATATAGCTGAAGATGACCCTGACCTCTTAATCCTCCTTTAAGGCTTCAGATTTCTCAGATTATAGGTAATAACACAGCCAGGTGTTAGGGATTAACCCAGGACTTTCTGCACGTCAAACAAGCGCTCTCCCAATGGAGTTACTACGCCCAGTTCTTGATGCATTTGATAATTGGGATAAGTAGGAGTGCCCATTGATGTAAGCCTCTACTACCAAAGATAATTGCTACCAAGAAAACAAGTTGGTCTTCCCTGAGGCAGATGGCTCCCTAAGAGCTCTTGGTCTGGACCCCAAGCCTTTGAAGTTGATGTTGCGATAAGCCCTTTAGCCTTTAGTGCAAAAAATATGTTCATGTATATATGAACATATGTATATGTGCATATATATGCATATGTGCATGCATATGCAATCCAGCATGGCTCAACTATCCATGTGAGAATGTGTTTCCTCAAAGTAAGCACGTTGATGTGGGCAGAAAACAGGAACATGCAGGCCACAGACTCCCTGCCTGGCTGCAGGGATGAAGGAGGCAAAGTGAGTCAACATGGTGACCATTATCAACCTCATTCTTTGTAACCACAGAACTCAGAAGCGATCCTCCAGTAAGGACAGGAGCCCAAAGTCCCCTTTACTCTTCTCACAACCACCCCAACGAAGCTCTGATTTTCATATGTGACTCAGAATCTTCACCTACATAGAAGACTCACAGGGTAGCGTTCAGGCTACAAGGGGATGTGCACTGAGACACAGAGCTCAGGTGGGCAGCTGAGCCTCCAGCATAGGGACAGCTCAAGGAATGTGGGTGGCTGTTTTTGAATACTAGTGATTCGTTTTCACAGAAAGAGTTATTTTTATGGACCCACACCTTCACAATCTTATTTCACCTTCATATAATTTTTCAAAGTTTCTGAAGATCCTTACCTTAAGGGCTTCATTGTATGACTTCAGGGGAGGTACAATCTAGTCCCTAGTAGCCATAGAAAACACTTCAGCATTTTGTGTGCCATTTTCTACATTTTTAAAGTAAAGAAAGCAGATGGTTTCTGACTTCATCTCTGAAGCAATAAGGTGGTGACCCAAAAGGGCCCCACCCAAGACTGAGCATTGTGTGCTGACAGCAGGTCAAATTTGGTGACTCAGAGAAGGGATGCCCCTAGGAGGGGAGGCAGTTACTCAAGGGGGCAGAAAAGCCTGAGACAGGGAAGGAGGAGAAAAAAAAAAGCTTGAGAAATGGTTGGAGGCAGGAGTAGGGAGTAAACCCTGAGAGGAGAGGGCAAGGAGACAGGGAAGAGGAGGAGGAGGGTTTGGACTCAATTCTTGCTGTCTAAGGGAGCACAGTAAAGAACTCCAGGGCGATAAAACACAGGGTGGGAGTAAAATGAAGGTATCTGGGATGTAGATATATCCTAGATTAACTAAGAATATGCCATGGTACATCTCAGGAGCAGGAGTGGTTAGGGGTAGAAGGGTGAAACAGAATGAGAAGGATGGGAGGGGCGATGGTTCTCAGAGCCATCCACACTGTCTCCTGTGATGTCTGTCTCATCTGTCATGCAGTCAGATGAGGAGTGAAGAGAAATCACACACTGCCTTTCTAAGAAGAACCAGGAAGTAGTAGCGTGTTCCCGGAGACAGTATCATGAATCCCAGTGAGACAGATGAGTCTAGGCCTACACTCAGCCACATTCTTGGAAAGGAGATTTATGTGTGTGTATCAATCAACAAAGAAAGAGAATTTACTAAACACAATGGAATCTGGTTGGGTAAAAAAATAACTCAATACATTAGAACTGTGTATTACTGTATTCACTTTCACCTATCTATCTATCTATCTATCTATCTATCTATCTATCTATCTATCTATCTATCTATCTACCTACCTATCTATCTATCTATCTACCTACCTATCTATCTACCTATCTATCTATCTATCTACCTATATTCATAGTCATTCATCAGGTTACTGGTGAGACCACAGCCATCTTCACTCATGTTTTCAGGACATCCAGGTCATTTCAACAAAGTTCCCACTGTCAAGGGGCTAAGAGACCACCTAGTTATATAGCACCCACAAAAACTGTGAGTGTACAGGAGAGAGTCTGATGCTACAGAGGAGTCATGAAAGGTAATTCATATTTGAGATCTGTGAAAATATGAACAGATCTCCATTCCTGAGGTCTCTGTATAATAAGATGAATCTGCTGGAAGCCGATGTGTCTTTTCAAGAAGCTCTACAGAGCAGCCAGAACTGACGCTCCCTATGAAGCTGGCCTGTGAACTTCCCCTGACTGCTACCCCAGACAGGGAAAAGCAGTTACTATCTCTACCAGAGGAAGGTCTCAGAGAGAAGATCCTGATACTATTGTCATATGAGACGACCACAGAAAATTTAGGCCAGGTCAAGGCTGGGTTTGAGCTCATTACGCTGCCCTTCCCTCCCAATGCCTTTGACTAAGCAAGTAGCGACCTGCAAACCCTCGGGTCATCTCTATAAAGGACACTTTGAGGAAGGAATTTCAAATTTCTCAGAGGAAAATACTATGGCCTGAGGAAACCACTGTGTCCGTGAATCCACATTTTTCAAATTGATTTGGAAGACGCAAGTTATAAAAGCTCATTTCCCTATAAATGGTAGCAGCTTGGAGAGTGTTGGCAAAGGGGAGTAGAACTTGAATGAATCACAGGGTTCCTTGGGAAAAAAAAGAACATGTCCTGGGTAAAAGCAAGACACGTGTCTTTCTGATCCTGGGACAGACAGAGAAGGAAGTTGATGGTCAGAATTGGGATGGGAGCAGGGGTGGGGGTGGGATGGGGTTGAGGAGGATGAAGAAATTCTTGTCAGATTAGAAAGTTACTCAAACAAGCCGGGTAGTGGTGGCACATGCCCTTAATCCCAGCACTTGGGAGATAGAGACAGGCAGATTTCTGAGTCTGAGGCCAGCCTGGTCTACAGAATGAGTTCCAGGACAGCCAGGGCTACATAGAGAAACCCTGTCTCAAAAAACCAAACCAACCAACCAATCAACCAACCAACCAAACAAACAAACAGAAAGTTACTAAAACAGAGAACCAATTCTTCTTGAAGGAGAGTTTTGCACGAGCAAGGCAATGTATACTTGTCATCCCAGGTGTATACCTATATATCCCAAGGCAGTATATACCCATCCCATTGGGTAGCAGAGGCAGGAGGATCAAGGTCATCTGAAGTTGCATAACAAATCCAAAGCAACCCTGGGCTAAGGCTTTGTCTCAAATTGAGGAGGGGAGAAGCTGCTGTCTTTAAAGATAAAGAAAAAAAAATCTTTCTTAAAGAATAATTTCAGGGCCAGAGAGATGGCTCAGTGGTTGAGAGCATGTGTTGCCCTTGCAGAGGAGCCAAGTTTGGTTCCAGGCACCTATGTGGTGGCTCACAACCATCTCTCAGTGTAGTTCCAGGGATCTGATGCCCTCTTCAGAACTCCTAAGGCACTAGTCACATGAATGGTACACAAATATAAATACAAGCAAAACATCCATACACATAAAACAAAATAAGTAAGCCTAAAAATTTTTAACCAAAACAAGAAAAAAGAAGTTCCAAAGTTCTCCAAGAAACAATTATTATCCCCACACATTTCACAGCACAGACACTGAAACACAAAAGTGAAGAATTGGGAAAAAAATTAAAGTAAAAATAAATCACCAAGAGACTTGTAACTAAGCATGGGCTAAGTGTCATGAAGACCCAACAAAAATCCATGGTGGCTTCTCATATAATGTTCTAGATTGCATACATTCAGACTGATAGCAGTTGATGCTAAAGTGATATTCCAAATGGTAAAGTTTTTATTGCTCAAAAAAAATTATCTTAGGAGACAAGCTTCCACTATGTAGTACTGGCTTACCTGAAACTCACTATATAGACTAGACTGGCCTCAGACTCACAGAGATATGCCTGCCTTTGCCTGCCAGTGCTGGGACTAAAGGTGTACCCCATGGCATCCAGCTAATGATAAAGTTCTTGAGGATAATGCCTCCAGAGATTGAATAGAGATGTATTGAGAACCTTTTATCTGCCGACTATATTTGCCAGGATTTAAACTATGAAATGCTCTAAAGAATTAAGTACATTGTCAAAGACAGTTGGGAGGCAAAGCTGAGACCACATGGCCGAATTTACATCCTGGCTTTTACTACCACTGCAGCCACAGCCTACAAGTTTCTGATCCAGAATAGGCCCCTGAGTCAAGCTATGGAGGTGCAGGTGACTAAGGGACAGTGTCCACTACGGGTCAGGGCAAGGAAGCTTTGTTGCTAAGTCTTAATAAGTCTCCAGGGGTGTCTTGTCTGTCTTCAGTGTGTTGGGGAGGAAGTTGAAGTTATAAGATGAGTAGGCATTGCTGCCATGCACAAGAGACTGGATTCAGTTTCCCAGGCTACCACAGACTAGTTTTGTGACATCAGTGAGCCTCAATGGCGTCCTCTGTAAAACAAGAATAAATAAGGAGGACACAATGGGGTCATGATAAAGCCCTTAGCATGGCAGCCGGCACACAGAGAAATTGAGGTGGGTTTTTTTTTCACCCCTCTTTCAGGTAAATGGGGCAGCAGTGACGTCACTGTGGCCCCACCCAGTTCTAGGCTGGGAAGGATAGTTAGGTCAAGGATAGAGCTGGTAGCAGCTCATCCTCTGGAACACAGGCTCCAATGATTTCCAGACACCCCAAACAAAGGATGGCATGGATACTAGGGACATGTTTACATGAGTCCCAGGGTTGTTCTGCAGCTGGTATGAAATGTCACTATCACTTATTTATCACAAGCTAGTTAAAGCTAACCTGAAGCTTCAGGGCCGGCAAGAGTCACTTCCCCAAAGAAGGAAGCAGGAAGGAGCAAGAGCGCTGATTGTAGCTGGCTGTGCAGAGCTGTGGACTTTCAGGGAAAGCTAGCCAAGGATTCACAGCAAGAGGTTTGAAATTTTTATCACATGGAAAAAAAGGAGCTCTGAATAACCTTGCCCATGAAGTTCAGATTCTCAGGGCAGCAGATAAAGGAACAATCTTGAAAATGTTAACTAATTAATAAGAGAAGGTAGAGTAGAAGAAGACAAGGAAGGGGCAGGGGGGCAGGGAGAAAGTACGAAACAGGTGAAGTGATGACAAAGGACATTTGGATTTTTAAAAGATTTATTTTTAGTGTGTGTGTGTGTGTGTGTATGTGTGTGTGTGTGTGTGTGTGTGTGTGTGTGTGTGTGTAGGTACCCACAGAAGCCAGAAGAAGGTTCTGGATCTCCTGGAGCTGGAGTCACAAGGGGCTGTGAGTTGCCCGACATAGAGAGCAGCCACTTTTAACTATGGAGAGGAGCCATCGTTCCAACAAAACGACTTTGGGGTTGGTTAGAAAGTGATATAGAACACCTTGGTAAATTTTAGTTGTGTGTAAAAATTGACAAGCATGTGGCATACTGTTTGTGATTGTTCTAGTTTGTTTTCTGTTGCTTTGCTAAAACACTGACCAAAACCACTGTCTTAGTTGGAGTTATAGAAGAGACACCATGACCATGGCAACTCTTATAAAGGAAAACATTTAGTTGGGGCTGGCTTGCAGCGTCAGAGGCTCAGCTCATTACCACCATGGGAAGCATGGCAGAGTGCAGACAGGCATCGTGATGAAGAAGGAAGTGAGTGTTCTACATCTTGATCTGCAGGCAACAGAAGGAGACCATGTGCCACGTTAGGCATAGCTTGAGTAGAGGCGACCTCAAAGGTCGACCGCACAGTAACACACTTTCCCCAACAAGGCCACATTTTCTAACAGTGCCTAATAGTCTTATGGGCCAAACGTTCAAACATTAGAGCCTATTCAAACTGCTACAAGCACCTTGGATAGGAAAGGTTTTATTTGGCTTAGAGATTACAGTCTAGTGTCGAGGTAAAATGGCAGAAATTTAAGCAGAGATGACAGAGGGATGCTTTTTACTATCTTGTTTCCTCATGACCACCATCCCAGGGGTGGCACTACTCACAGTGGGCTGGACCTTCCCACACCAATCATCAATCAAGAAATTGGCCTTTGGACATGATCACAAGCAATCTGATGACGGCAATTCCCAATCTGATGGTGACAATTCCTCAGTTAAGGTTCCCTCTTTCTAGGTAACTCTAGTTTGTGTCAACTTGACTAAAAACTAATGGGTAGTGCTATCCAACGCTGAGGAAAATCGGAAAGATCTGGGGGAGATGTGCAAGTGAGTTTAGTCTTCTGAAGCAGGACATTAAAGAGGCCCAGAGCAATACCATCAATGTTGGGATAAATAAGAGTGGGAGACGGGTGGGAGTCCAGGGAACTATAGAGCCATGAGCACATGAGAAAGTTATCATCCCCAAAGGGGAGGTTGACATGTGACAAATGTTAAGTTTACATTATACATATTTAACTTTGGCTTTCCTCACTGCGGAGTAGGGGTTTTCATCCCTGTTTCTCGGTTTCTTAGTCTTTGAAATGGGTCTAATCATGATCACCATCCTGGGTCTGGAGGAAAGGGTTATTTACAAGGGGACATTAGGCATGTATTTGTGAAGTGAGGGACTATTCTCAAAAGGCAGATTCCTTCCCTTCAACCCAGCCATGGCAATGGGTAAAGAAAGGCTGGGGGTCCCTACACACCACTGACATGGACTGCGAATCCTTAGCTGTAAATAAGAGTCCCATTTTCTATATGTGTTTTTCTTGCTATCCCTAGAACTCCAGGCTCAGTTCCACTAAGTTCGGGTGTACCCAGCCTCTGCTAGGCTTAGGGATGGCTTTTGGCAAAAGGACGGCTCTTCTTTGAATCTAGTTAGGTTACTTGGTTGATTGATTTGATCCTCCGAAGCATCATCCATGACAAGGTCAGCCCTAAGTACATTGACAGGATTGAAAAGGTAATGCCCATCTGTCACAGATACCTTCCTGGTGTTCTTCACACATGAATTGAGCCCCTACTGTGTGATGAGTACAACTGCTAACTTCAAACCTAATCTGTATATAGATGCTTAGACACTCAATGAGGCAGAAAAACAACCTGGCAAAGGCTTGAAGGAAGAAGTAAGGTTTCAGTTTCATGGGCGGGAAGGGGATACTAGGAGGAGAGGGCACAGAGGGAAAGAAGGTGATGGAGAACTTGCCTTCAGAGGCACTAGTGTTTCTTTCTTTAGTATGGGGCTAGTCCTTATATCCTCACAGGAAGTCATCACAGCCTCGGTCTAAGCTAATTGGCCTCTTTTTAGGGCACATCTTATCCATACTTTATGAACCTATATACTTGTGTCCAGACCTGTTAGCTACCTCTGTTTCTTGGTTCTAGGCTGATCTTAGAGAGGAATCTTTAAGGCTTAAGTACATCTCTTTGTGGCCTGCACAGTCGTCTCGCCGGGAAGAAGACACGCGGACGCTAGGATCCTTCTGCAGCAAAAGTTTATTGCCCTCATCCAGAGGGAAAAAGGGGCGAGCCAATAATCAGCACTGCTTATATACTCCACAGCGCGGCGTGTCCGCCCATGATTGGCTGTTTGCTCATCACCCCACGTGACGCCCTGGGCCATGACTAGGCGTCTTTCACTCTACGCACATGCGCAAACAGTTGTTTACCAGGAGTTACAGCAGAAGTAGGCGCCATCTTGTCATGGCGAATGCCTCTCCAGCTGTACCGCTCTCCACATCTCTTGTTCTCCCCCTCCTTTGGGGTGGCGCATCTCTCCTATCTCGGGAAGACTTTACTAGCTAGCAGTCCCAGGGCCTGCTCTGTTCTGAGTACTCAGTGGGTGGCCACCCAGGTTAGAAGCGTGTGGTTATGGCTGGCTGGGCTGAGAAGGTTTGCATAGGAACATTTTCTATGCCAGTCCCTTCCTCCACTGTGGATCTTTGGTTATAACTGTGCCCCCATCTCCTTCCTCTTCTGACCACATGACCATGCTCCTTCTTGTTTTCTTGAACCAGTACCAAACTTTAGGCTTGTTCTCTCTTTGCACTGTCCAAGATAGAAACAAGGATAAGGCAATGATCAATCAATCGGATGCACCATTCTCTCATTCCATGGTCAACTCCCAGTACTTCCTAGCAACCATTGGGAAGAAGGAAGGTTTAAGGACGTTTGATCTGAAGGTAAGGATGGTAAATCACCATTTCAACGTTGTATCATTAATTACAGCTACATAGGGTTTCTGTAGTCATTTTTCAATTCATTTTCTCTAATGGCCCCATAGTTTATAAATGCTGGAGATTATTGACCTCTTTTTCAGTTGTCATTAACTAAGGCTTCAAGAACTGTCATTTCTCCAATGGCCCCAAAGTAGTGAGCCATGGGGTCAAATCATAATGGATTTACTCTGACTCCTGGTTAGGAGTCAGTCTTTCTTGAAGGATGGGAAAGTGGTTCCATAGTTAAACTGCCTGCCATACAAGCATGAGGACTTGAGGTTTTGAGGGTTTTGTTTGTTTGTTTTGTTTTATTTTTTTTAAATCCAGAGCCAGTGACATATGCTTGTAATCCCAGAACTAAGGAGATGGAGAGAGCTTGAGCCTTGGGCAGGCTGGCTAGCCAACCTAGCCAAATCTGCAACTAGGCTACCCCAGGCTAACAAGGGGCCTATCTCAAACAACAAGGTATGATGGCTTCTAAGGAATGACCCCTAAGGTTTTCCTCTAGCCTCTACATGCATACATATGTGCACATGCACCCCCAAACACACACATATGCATGAAAATGTACACATGTAACACACAGGTAAATATACAGCAAACAAACAATAAGTACATATCTTTCTCTGTCCCCAGTGTTGTGGCAGAAGAGGCAGGTTAGCCTCGTGGATACCTACTCTCTTTCCCAGCCTTTATTCTCTTTGGGGAAAGCCAGCAGGTGCCATCTTCAATGGCTCCTGCTGTATGTCTCTGGTTGTGAGTGAATTTCTTGGTTAGAAGTAATGCTATGTTGAGTAGCAAGCAGACCTGCCTTCAAGTTCCTGCCTGGAATCCCCTGGTGATGGGCTGTGACCTGGAACTCTAATCTCCATAGACCCTTCGTTCCTTTCAGTTGCCCTTCGGTCAGGAAATTTATCACAGTAATGGAGATGACACCAAGATAGAAATTGTTCTGTCTTGCTGGGCGGTGGTGGTGCTGGGCCTTTCATCCCAGCACTTGGGAGGCAGAGGCAAGTGGATTTCTGAGTTCGAGGCCAGCCTGGTCTACAGAGTGAGTTCCAGGACAGCCAGGGCTACACAGAGAAATCCTGTCTCGAAAAACCAAAGAAGAAAAAGAAAAAAAAGAAATTGTTCTGTCTTTTTTGGAGGGGGGCTGAGGGGTACTCAGTATTTTAGCATTCTCTCTCTGTCTCTCTTCTCTCTGTCTCTCTGTCTCTGTCTCTGTCTCTCTCTCTCTCTCTCTCTCTCTCTCTCTCTCACACACACACACACACACACACACACAAGAATTGGGGAGGCTATTTGGGAACTGGGAGGAAGAAATTAGAGATGGTGAATATGATCGATCATATTTCATTGTGAATATATATAAGAAATTCACAAGAATAAAACAATTATACAGAAATATTTTATCTCTTCAGTTGGTTGAATTCTTGATCCTAGAAGCTGCAGGTGAGATGAGCCAGTTATGCAGGGTCAGGGGGGTTAACCTCTTCTTTTATAACTTCCGGGTTCACAGTGACTTAAGTCGATTCCTGTTTACACTTGACTTTCGGTGTCTACCTACTTGCATTTAGTTATTTACATGCAAACTCTCCCAAAGGACTTCTGTATTTGAGTTGCAGCAGCCGGCATGCTGTGGGCATTCCCATGTTTATCTAGTGTGCATCTTGACTCATGGGTAATCTCCATGTTTGCAAACACGATGCAGAATCCATGCTCTGCTGCTAGATGCAAGTGGCTGCTTTGCAAAATCCTTGCCCAGAACTTTGGGTTATGATTCCAGTTCTCCTGCTAAGAGCCATGAACCAACAAGAATACAAGGCTCCCTGGGAGAAGGCCATGAAGAGGGATGGCTAGCCACCCTGCTGATAGCAGGTGACAACAATCACCTGGAAAAGAAAAATGACAGCAGATAGGACTCCTCCAGGTGTGGCAGACAGACTTCACAGACACCTGTGCACTGTGCTAGGATACGGCCGAACTGAGCATGGCTTTAGCTACTGGGTACTGAACCACCTGAGTCTCTTTAAATGGCAAGATGATCCATTTCAGAAAGAGTTAATCTAGAGCAATGGCCCTCAGCCTTTGTAATGCCTTTGTAATGCTGCTGCAATCCTTTAATACAGTTCCTCATGTTATGGTGACCCTCAGCCCCAAAATTATTTTCATTGCTACTTCATAACTATGATTATGTTATTGTTTCAAAGTGTGATACGAATATCTGATATGCAACCCCCAAAGGTGTCATGACCCACAGGTTGAGAAACATTGATCTATATGATTAGACAAAATACTCCAGTTATTTGGAAAAACCCTTCACTCAGAGCTGAGCGTGTGGCTCAGTTGACAGAGTATAAACCTAGCAGTTATGGAACTCTTGAGTTCAGTTCCCAGCATTGAACAAATGACACGTGGTAGTGTAGACCTACAACTAACATTCAGAATGCAGAGGCAGGGGACTGAGAGACTCAGTGTCATTTTAGTGAGGTCTGAGGCCAGCCTGAGTGCACAGGATCCTGTGTCAAAATAAGTAAGTAAAATTATATAAATGTACTATCAAATAAAAAATGCCTCCAAAACTTTCTCACAGAAAGTTCTGGAGGACTAGGGGCTGTGTTTGTGAGAGGGGACCCAATATATGGGCCCTGAGTTTGGGACACAAAGCAATGTGTGTTCTGGCAAGTTCCCAGGTATGTCAATGCTGGGTAAGAGCAGGAAGAACTGCTCTTGCCAACGAACCCAACAAGTCCAGGCAAACCTCAAACACTGAATAAATAGCAGCCCTGACCAGCCCTAGGCTTCTCCTCACCTCAGAGCCCTAGGTTTAAGCTCCGTGAGAGCAGAGCCTCGGCCCTCTTCCCAGGGGACTCTAGGGTGACACACTGTTGTAGCTCAAAAGTTGCATTGGTGGTTGGACAGTGACCAACAGTGCAGCAGGGATTTCAACTTCAGAGTCTTCATCTCCAGATCATTTCCCGCGATCTGTCCAATCCTTTCAACACGTACATAGCAGGACCATGAAGACACTAAAAATGAGGCAGGAAGTGTCTTCTTTCATGTCCGTGAAATTGGTTCTTAAGAAACCTGGGATTGAGCTGTGCCCAGTTCTTTCCCATAGATCACGTCCCAAAGAGATGAGGTGACTCCACCCAAACTCCTTAGTCCCCTGGAGAAGAGCCTGTTGTTCCTATACCATGGAAGCTCAGGTGAGAGGAGGGTGAAATCAGGTTCCTGCAAGTCACAGGATACACAGGAGTTGACAGCATGGTCTGCATTTCTCAACCTGTTAAACTGGTTTCTTTGGAGTGGTTGCAAGGGTTTTTCTCACAGAAGTCAAACAATCATGGAAGAACTGGGTGTTTTCTGAGTCTGCTCCTAGGATAGAGACCTGTGAATGCAGGAGTCTTTAACCATTTGTCCTGAACATCTGGGCAGGAGTCTAGTGATCCACACACCTTCTTCCAACATCTGTACACACAACCATACATGCAAATACAAACTCACACACGTAAGTATACAAGGCACACACGTGAATACATCCTATAATACTGCTCTTGATTGCCTCCTGTTGCTATTATACTATGACCAAAAGCAACTTGGGAAGAACAAGGTTTATTTCAGCTTATAGTTTGTAGTCCATTTTGGAACAAAGTCAGAGCAGACTTCAAGGCAGGAACTGCAGCAGAGACCATGTTTTCTTTTCTTTTCTTTTCTTTTTTTTTTTTTTAATACATCCAAGGACCACATGCCTAGGAGTAACATTGTCCCAAATGTGCTGGGCCCTTTAATATCAATCATTAATCAGGAAACTCCCCCCCCCTCCAGATTTGTGTTCAGTTCAATCTGATGGAGGCATTTTCTTAATTGAGGTTCCTTTCCCCAGATAATCTAGCTTGTGTTATGTTGACAGCAACAACAATGAAAAACTAATTCTAACACTAGCCAGGATGCATAACCACACATATGCATATATAGATGCACATGCATACATAAATAAACATATGTGCATACTGCTAGTCAGCACTCCTACACATGAACACAGAAACACATACCTGCGCACATGTACACTTATATACGATCTTTGCACAAGACTGTCCCATGGCCACTGTGGCCACTTTCTTTTCCTGCCTTCAGGGACTGGTCCAGCAGATTCAAGGAAGTTTTCCTCTCTACTTTGCTCCTTGTAGAGGTCTTTAGTCAGCCTTCATGAAGCGCTGACGTCTTATCCAGGGGCACAGTCATCCTCGCTTGGAAGAGTCCACATCTTCTTGAGGAGATAGGCTGAGTGAGCGTGAGAGAGCCTACAGCCTAGGCCTGAGTCCACCCAGCCCTAATACCCAGCCCAAAGGCAGAGCCTGTCTTAACCTTGCTCCAGTCCCTTCTGCTAACCACTGCCTCTCTCCTTCTCCACTTGGTTCCAGAGGCTCCTTATCAGCAAACCTCACTTGCTCAGCTTCAGTTCTCTTGCTCCAGTAACACCTGCCATGTGTCACTCGTCAGCTCCCCAGCCAGCCACCTTGCCTGGGACAGATCTGCTGCTATCTTCCCTTCTTTTGCTGAACTGTCTGAGTTTCCTTCTCACATGTTCCCCAGCTGTGTGTCAAGAAGCAAGCCCTATAGCCCTCAGCTACTCAAGAATGAACATTATCCATTGTTTCTTTATCAAACAGGAGCCTCATGTGAGGTGCAGGTGTCTCAGTTACAGGCAGTCACAAACCTCAGGCATCTCCGCTCCTTCCCATGAAAATCATACCACAGAGCCAGGTTGGTGTCTTAAAGCAGCTAATGACGAAGGGCCTTGGTGGAAGTGGGTTTGGGCGTCAATAACACACTGTTCTCTTTCTCAATCTCAAGTCCGACTCTATGAGGTTCCTGCAGTACAGCTGTCACTGACTTCTACCCTGGGAAGGTAAGCCACACAGTTGACACAGAGTGAGAAGACTGAGTGGGAAGGAGGAAGGGAAGAAGCCATTTCAGTGTTTGTACATGGCAAAGCATGCCCTATGAGAGGAAGCAGAGCCCACACGGCAGAAGGAGGCTAGAGAAGCCTTTCGTATGACTCCCAGGGAGTCATGGGTCTTTCCTGCTAAAGATTCCATTTCTTCATCTGGGATACGGAAGATGAGCATCACATAATGATTACATTTCTTTGCTATGACAGCACTAAACTAATTTTTTCTTTTCTTTTTCTTCCTCCCTCTCTTTCTTTCTTTCTTTCTTTTTTTCTTTCCTTCTTTCTTTCTTTCTTTCTTTCTTTTCTTCTTTCTTTCTTTTCTTTTCTCCTTTCTTTCTTTTTCTTTTTTTGGTGGTACTGGGAGTGGAAGTTGGTGCTTTATGCATGCTAGGCAAGCAGTCTATCAATGAGCTTGCTTTATCCCCAGCCCAGCTCAATTTGTTCCTTTTCTCCCTCCCTCGATTCTTCTCTCTGTGTATGGTGTGTGTGGGGGGCGGTGAACATTCATGTGGAGTCCAGGTGTCCTCCTCTATTGCTTCCTGTTAAAGGCAGTGTCTCTCGATGAACCTGGTGCTCATGGATTAGGCTAGACTAGTGTCCAACAAGCTCCAGTGATCCTCTTATCTCGACCTCTGCAGTGATTGGACTATAAACATGTACCTGGCTTTTTACAAGAGTCCTGTGCTTGAATGGAAAGCACTTTGACTACAGAACCATATTCTCAGCTTCATAGATAACTTTCTAAATAGAGTTGCTTTTTACATGAAGTGGTTTGGTTAGCCAGGTGGTAGAGGTGCATGTTTGTTATTGTTGTTTTGTCGTTGTTTATTTTTATTTAAGTCTAATTTACCTTTTAAAAAACTTTTTATTGGTTATTTTACTTATTTATATTTCAAATACTGTCCCCCTTCCTGGTCTCCCCTGCACAACCCCCCATCCCATTCTCCCATCTCCTTTGCCTCTAAGAGGATACTCCTCCCCTCACCCACCTACTGCAACTTCACCCCTCTAGTATCTCCATATGCTGGGGCTTCAAGCCTCCATGGGACCAAGGGCCTCCTCTCCCATTGGTGCCAGAGATTTTAATCCCAGCA
>NW_022196913.1:9156691-9186298 GCF_008632895.1 Mastomys coucha
GAGGCAGAGACAGGTGAGTTTGAGGCCAGCTTTGCCTACAAAGTAAGTTCCAGGACAGCCAGGGCTACACAGAGAAACCCTATCTTGAGAAGGAGGAGGAGGAGGAGGAAGAGAAGAAGGAGAAGGAGAAGGAGAAGGAGAAGGAGAAGGAGAACAAACAAACAAAAACAGAAGGAATGGTGATGGTTGGATGTTCACAATCTGCTAACATTCAGAGGCTTGGCCTATATGATTTATCTACATCCTCGAAGTAGACACAATTTTTGGTGTTTTTTGTTGTTCAAACAAGAAAGAATTGATAATGAAACAGACTGAGCTCCCCATTCAAGAAGATGCCCTTTGAGGCTTCTGCCAAAGCTAAACTAGCTCATCCTTGAATATGAGGTTTATCATAGAGTAGAAACATCTGTTCACCTGAACTTTTTACTTCTGTCTTAATTATTCTCCTTAGATACAGTAGATGCATCATCTTTGTTTACAGATGTAGACATTGGGACATATTTGGCCAGATCAGCAATGAATCCAGAACTAGGAACAACAAATCTCCTAACATTGAATGTAAAGTATTACTTAACCAAAGGCACATAATAGCACAGTGATTATTATGTATTTAGGTTTTAGTCAGAGGCTCTGCTAATTAGATGAGAAGAAAAGGAAATTTCAAATATAGATGGATATCTTCAAATATTCTTAAAAAAAAAAAAAAAAAAAAAGCAACTGGATTGAAGCTGTTATTAAAAGCCCCACCTTTCCTGTGTCTCACCCAGCAAGATGCTTCCTTACTCCGCTGTCCAGGTTACAATGACACTCTCCACCCAGAACTGGTTGTCAGCTTCATTGAGAAATTGCCTGCTTAATATTTATTGAGGCCTCAGTATTTTTCCAGCACAGGTATGAGATAGCAATCCTTCTTCAAGAGTTTTTTTTTTTTTTGAAAGGAACTTCCTAACTGGAGCCTTTCTCTTTGCATCTCTCTCTCCATTTGAGGTTCCCTGGACACAGGGTGGGAGTCAGGATGGAATGCCAGAGCATCTGGGTATTTCTCACTTCAGAGATGCATTTAACTGGTTGAATTAGAAACAGGTGGAATTTGTTAAGTTTCTCAGGAGGATAATAAAGAAGTTTGTTCCTAAGTTGGGTAAGAGTGGAGGAAGGGAGAGTCTTTAGTGATCAAAAAGGGAGTTTACTTGAAACCCATCTTGGGTACTACATGGCAAATGTCTGCTCATAATCAATGTTCCCACCTTTGGAAAGCCTTAAGGACTACCCCGTAAGAGCGAGGTCTTGGTCTAAATGCAACAACCCGCTCCAGGTTGTGTAGGGATGGGTTTCCTTCCAGAATGCAGACCATACACCAAAGGCAATGACACCAAAGGGGGTCTCAGTCTAGTGTGCTTAGGGCTGATACAGGAGATTCTGAAGAGCTCAAATTCCTTTCACGGCTGTCCTGTCCTTGGAGTTTGCTGGCCACACATTGCCTTCCAGTGCAGAAGCAGCACCCACCCAGGTGAGAATCTCTGATCTAAGTTGTTTCCCCTCCTTGTGTATGGAATGAACATCTCTCATCTCCAATGGAGAACCAGAAAGTCCAGAGAACACTGGACTAAGCTATGGAATTATAGGACTCACTGGGGGAGAAGAGAGGCCCTTCCTCTCACCTCCGAATTCCCACTTCACCTTTTTTTTTTTTTTTTTTTTTTGTAAATGATGCTTCAGCGGCAGAATGATACCCAGCTCCTTACTTCCTGGATTCTGAACACAGCCAGCCCCATCCTCTTTTCTTACCCAGGATGGCGAGTGCTGCGAAGGCTGTAGCTAAATCCAGGAAGACTTAGTACGTCCCCCTTTCCATCAACCTCACCCTTAGGGCAAGAGCTGAGAGGGGTACAAATCTGAACCCCACTAAGGACTGCCGATCCTGATCCCTGGCAGCTTCTTTGACACCTGTGCCTCTCCTCAGTGAGTCTCTGTAAAATTGGGAAAATTTCTCCTGAAACCACCAGCTTGGTCAAAGCCTCTATGAAAATCAGCCACAGTGGAAAAGTGTCTAGGCAGATGTCCATTCAGTGGGGTGGTCTGCTCTCTGGGCCTGGAGCGGCTGGCAGGCTTTGTCCCATGCCCTCCAGGCCACTTCCTATCAACTTATCCACAGATCTTCTCATCCATTAAAATTACTTCATTCCTTGTCTGTCCTTCCCTGGGAGGAGCATAATGCCTGAGGGCAAGTAAGGGTGGGGAGCCTCCTCCTTTTGCTCCAATCACAGAAAAGGAGGGGCTTCCTATGTCAGGGCAAGGCTACCTATAGCTCAGCTCTTCAACAGACACAGCCTCAGAGCCCAGCAGCAGCCTTGAGCACTGGACCAGAAACCTCAGGAGCAGCAGACTGACATCTAGTTGACACCAAGCTCAGAAGCTCTGTAAGGAAAGGAGATGTCTCACGGGTTTGCTAAGGAGGAGGTGGCTGAGTTCCAAGCAGCTTTCAATAGGTTTGACAAGAATAAGGATGGCCATATCAACGTCCAGGAACTTGGAGATATAATGAGGCAGCTGGGCAAGAACCTCCCAGAAGAGGACCTGAAGAAGCTCATCTCCAAGTTGGACATAGATGGTGATGGCACCATCAGCTTTGACGAATTCTTGACTGCCATGGAGAAGTACAAGAAAGGACACAGAGGCGGGGAGCTGCGGGCTATGTTCAATGTCCTTGACCAGAATGGTGATGGGTACATCACTGTGGATGAGCTCAAGGAAAGCTTATCCAAGATGGATGAGCCGTTTTCCCAGGAGGAGCTGGAGGATATGATCCGCGTGGCTGACGAGAACCAAGATGGGAAGGTGAACTATGAGGAGTTTTTGCGCGTCTACATTGAGAATTGAGACTGCTGGGCGGAAGCTCCACCTCGTTGTCTATCTGCCTGACTCTGACAGGCGCTTGTACCTTCTTGCACGGGCTTTGCTTTTGTGGTGGGGTTAAAAAAAAAGAGAAGTCTGTGTGGTGTATGGGAAACTACCTCATGGGTGAGGAAGACTTATTGGATCTGGATGCCGTGCCATCTGGAGCTGCTCACTAGTCTCCTCTCTGCCTGTTGAGACTCTGGTCGTCAAAGGATGGTTTCCTTGGGTTGCTCTCTCCTCTCCCTCTTGCTGTGGAATGGCTGCTTCCTACCTCCCAGGGCTCTTATAATGGTTTAAATAAAAGGAATGCAAATTCTGTGTGCTTGGTGTTTAATTAAAGAGGAGAATCTCAAGGCTTCCAAGAATACATTCTTTGGGGGCTGCAATCGCTTTCGTAGAACTGGAGAAGCCTTCTGTCTACTTCTTGTCTTCCTTAGTTCCCACAAGGAGGAAAAGTGAGTACCGGTATGTACTCAGGGAAGGTCAGATGGAGGAAGTGGTTGTTTTGAGCTTTAAGGTCTGCTTGAGCTGCTGGATACTAATACCTGGCCTGGGATGGGCAGGACCAACTGCACCTCCACCAAGGAAAGACACCCTCTTTCTCACACAGCCTGTTGTGTGTTAACCTTGAATAAAAAGAGGGTGAGAATTGTCTCTATATTTGGGCCTCTGAGCATGTCTATGTCTGTCTGCATAAGCCTGTCTGTGTGTGTTGTGTATGTACATGTTTGTCTATATTCTCTATGTATATCCACATGGGTTTAGAGATGTGTGTCTGTATGTGTGTATATAAGCATACATGTAGCTGCATGCATGTACCCCTGTGTGTATCTGAATATATGTATGTATTTCTGTATCTGAGCTACATCATCCCTAGAGATGTTTTAAAAAGATGAGTCCGGAGGGATGGGATCCACTTTACAAAACCCACAGATATGTAGCCAGATGAGACGTGACCAGAGCACATATATGATGGGCAAAGGGATAGAAGGTGTATAGAGGAAGTGACGGCAGTTTCACACAGAAGGCAGAAATACCGATATGGGGTGTCCAAAGCTGATAGCAGGGCGCTCACGTCCCCACAGGCTATAGACCGCTGCTGGCTCAGACTTCTGACTGTAGCTCCCTCCTGGCCTTGTAAGGCTCTGATATTTTTTTCAAGGATTCAGCTTGAGGGGTCCATTCCAGATAAAAGATGTAGGAGAAAGGTCTGCCAGGGTTCCAACCCCCCCCCCCAGGTCTCCCCCCCGCATCCACATCCACATCCAAGGCAAGCAAGGTCACTATTTGAACTGCTGTCCGGTTTTGAACACTACTTGAATAGTCTTGCTTGCTGTTTAACAAGCCCAGGAATCCTGCTTCCTCCTTCAAGAAATGAGATTTTCTCCTCCTCCCCCCACCTCCATCCTTCCTTCCCTCCCTCCCTCTTCCCTCCCTCCCTCCCTCCCTCCCACTTTTCTTTGTTTCTTTCTTTTTTTCTTTCTTCGTGGAACTTAAGCTCAAGTTATCCATTGGTGTTATCTTGTCCCAGCCATGCCAAGTCAGTGGCTCTCCTCCAGGGTGGGGAGAGAGACAGAGAGCCAGCTTTTCTGAAGAGCTATTGCAAAATGCTTCAGCCCAGCCGGTTCCCTTCACCCCCTCACTCTGGCACACCTGTGCTGGGTGCACTCACCTATGAAGAGCATACATCTGTGGTGGTTAGTGGCAAAGCCTCTCTGCTTTATCCCAGCATGAGCACAGAGCTCAGTGGAGGAAGGAAGGGGCCAAGTTCTCTAAGGGAAGTAAGTCAGCCATGTCTGAGAGGTTATTATTATTATTATTATTATTTTTTTTTTTAATTTCTCCATGGTGGGATTACTCTGAGGTTACTCCAGTCTCTTTGGTCCTTACACATAACTACTTTGTTCCTCTCCAGTCTGTCTTCAGACATCTGGTCCCTTCTAGCCTGCTGGGTGGAGGCCTGGTTTGCAGGGGTGGAAAAGGCCTGGGGCAGGAATGAGGTAGTACCTGGCGGAATGGGCGGGAGAGATGCGGAAGCTGACTCCAGGTTCCCCTCACTGTGCTTTGGGGCATGGGAGGGAAGTGCCACAGGCGAAGCTCTGGTGGAAGGATGAGGCGAGGAGGTAGGGATGTGGGGCAGAGACAGACCCAGGCTGATTGTCTAAAGTACGGATTACTCTCTGGTCCAAGAGGAAATACTGCAAGGTTTCTGTGGCAAGATAAAATTAAATATAAATAGACAATATGGACAGCAGATGTACTTGTGTGTGTGTGTGTGGGGGGGGGTGGATTGTGTAGTATGTAGGAAGCCTGGCTTTGATTCCCAGCATTGCATAAAATTCCGTATGGTGGTATAGGCTTGTACACCCAACACTTGGAAAGCAGATGCAGGAGGATTAGAAATTCAGAGTCAACCCTAGCTACATAGTGATTTTCAGGCTGGCTTGGGTTACATGAGGCTGTTTCAAAATCCACAAAAACAAAAGAGAAGCTAGAGAAAAGGTTTGCATTCATTCAATTTTTGTTGAAAACTCTGAGAACCTGCCATTCCCAGGTTTTAAGTGTTGAATGTCCTTTCTGGCAGGAAGTCACCATGATATCAGAGGGTCGTTTGAGGGTTTGGATTGGGTTTCTTGTGTCTCCAAGTCTATTTTGAAATGTTACTGAGCTATGAAGTCTAAACATCTGACAACAACTGCTTGACTCTAAGGAGGACATAGATTGATTTTCTATAAAATTTTTTTCCTGCTTTATCTCTCAAGTGTGAATATTTTGTCTAGTGCATGAGAATAATAAAGATGAAATTCAGCATGGCTGTTTCTTCTAGCTTGAGGGAAGAAGTGGGAGAAGCTTCTAGATTCCCCTTAGTGCTTTGTTTTCTGGTCTGGGTGTAGACTAGATGGATAGTAACCATTATACTCTCTGTACTTCAGTCTATTTTAGACTAAAAATAATACCTGCAGGCCCTAGAAGATTAGAGATTACAGAGGGGTACTTAGACGAAAATCATCCTCTAGTCTAAGCCACACCTAGGGAGAATTAGATGGTAGTTTTTGCTAACTATCTATGCTCTTCCTGACCCTCACAGTGGGAGAGCTAAGTGAATTCTCCAACTCTGAATCTACAACCTCTTGGATGACTGGGGATAAAAGAGCTTGGATTTAATTAACAGGCATCTAATCTTTGCAAGCTTTAGAACTGGGTAGAATCAGGAAGAGCTGAAGACCAAAAGTCGGGCATTTCCTATACAGCACCTTGCCAACAGTGGGAAATGTTCTCATCCAGGTTAAATCTAGTGTTTCTTTGAAATAGGGACCCAAGGCCCTATTTTAAACATTTTAAACACAAATACACATTGGAACTGAAATTCTTGGGTCCTGCAAGAGAAAGTCTTTGTCCTACAACCTACCCCATGACGGAATTGTACATGTGTACCACCACACACTGTTTATATAGTGCCAGAGAGCAAACCCGGAGCTCTGTGCACACTAGCTAAACACTCTACCAACTGAGCTATGCCCCCAGCTTTTCTACATTTTTATCATGTCATCTGTGTTACATAGGAGACAACCTTTTCCCTTCTCAGTTTCAGGGATTGGCGTTTACAAATTAAATGGTTAGAAGACAGATTAATTGGCAAGGCAATTTACTTTGCATCTATACAAGAGGGTTACATAAAAGAAGTAAAAACTCAGAGAAATGTTTAGGCTTGAAGCTTACACACCATCTTCACAGAGGGCTGTAGATTATAGCAAAATGATGAGATGCAGGAAACAAAGTTTGGGCCACTGGGACAGTAGATTGTAGGGAAGTGTGCTGTGGAAAAATTGCTTATTAATGTATGTTATGTCAATCGAAACCCACCCTTAGGCAGTCTGACCATGGAGTTGGATTAGCCCGGGTCTTAAAATGAGCAATGGTGAATGTTCCCTCACATACCTGGAGTGACACACAAGTGGCCTAGCAACATCCCTGCCTTTTTTGTTGTTGTTGTTGTTGTTTTTGTTTTTTTTGAGACAGGGTTTCTCTGTGCAGCCTTGGCTGTCCTGGAATTCACTCTGTAGACTAGGCTGGTCTCGAACTCAGAAATCCACCTGCCTCTGCCTCCCAAGTGCTGGGATTAAAGGTGTGTGCCACCACCGCCCAGCCATCCCTGCTTTTTGTAAGTGATGTTAAGTACTGGTGGGTGTTTACATGGAGCCCCTCAATTACACAATACTACCGTGGGTATGAGGGTATTAGTCAGCCTTCCAGGACTGTAACAAAAGACATGTTGACAATCAACTTAAGAGAGACAATCAAATTAGAAGAGAAACGTTTTGTGCTGGTTTATAGTTTCAGAGTTTTTAGTCTGTGTTCTCTCGGCCTCATCCCTGTGGGCCTGGGGATGCACAGTACCTCAAGGCAAAGCTACTTAATGTCTCGCAACCTGGGAGCAAATAACAAAGGAGGAAAAGGTGAGATGCTCCTCCAGGGCACATTCCCAATGACCTAATTTCCTTCCACTAAGCCCCACCTCTTAAAGAGACAACCACCTCCCAAATGGTGCCTTTAGGGCATGGGTGTTTAGGGAAGCCATTTAAGATCTAAATCTAAATCGTAAGAGAGTGGAAGTGGGGTATGCATAAGTCTCTGGGGTGAGTTTGGGATCTCTCTGGCCCTACCAGAACATAGATCATTTCTTAGGAGTTAATTTGACTTCCCTGAGCCCCAGCTTCCTCTGGCCCTGTCAAGTACCTGGTACTAGAGAGGTCCAATGGCCACATCACACCACTGTGGCCTTGTGCTGGAGCAGGGGAGAGTTATAAGCTCTGTTCATACCTTCCAGCACTCGGAAGAATCAAAGCCTGAGGTAAACCTCAGCTATACAGTGTCTTCAAGGCCATCCTGGGCTGTAAAGAATAAAATCCTGTCTCTCTCTCTCTCTCTCTCTCTCTCTCTCTCTCTCTCTCTATATATATATATATATATATATATGTATATATATATATATATAGATATACATATATATATATGTATATATGTATAATATATATTATACAAAGAAACAATAAAATTTATCTTAGAGGACTTATTTTTGACAGTATTTGTAAATGTCTTTGAAGTTTTATTTATCCAGCTTAGAGTTTTGGTTTGAGTTTAGCAAATTATTTCAATCATAGTCGGCTCACCTAACCATTGTAGCATGACTGGACAGACTAAAGTTCTCTGGGTTTCTGTTTGTTTGGCTTTGTGCTTTGAATCTCTGATTTGGTAGAGCTGCTGGCTCGTTTTGATTGTCTTGCAATCTTCCTGCTGAATCCTGGGATTGCAGGTGTGTGCTTACCTAACCAGCTCCGAGTGCCTCTCTTCATTCTCGGCTGGTTTTTAGGCTGCGTGGTCATTCGCTGATGGGTTCTCAGGGTCTAAGATCTGAATCACACTCAGGCACCCTTGACCTTTAGCTGATCAGAACTGACCTTAACAATCTACAGGAACTGTGCCCGCTGAAACGACTGTGATGAAAATGAAACGTATGAAACCAAAACAAAATTTCCCCAGATTTTCCAAGTCAGTAACTAGCAAACTGATTTAAGATGAACTATTCTGCTTGTTCTGTAAGTTATGTCCTAAGAAACATGTGATTTTGGTTGGATTTCATTTCATTGTAGGATATGGGTGTGCTCTACCACACGTAGATTATGCAGGGTTGAGATGAACCCGGGGTTTTGTGCGTGCTAGGCAAGCACTCTACAAACTGACTGAGTGTCTATGCCTAGTGTCTATACTCATTCTTAACAGCCTGGGTAGCCAATCCCCATTCAAAGTCCCTGTCTCACATCTCCTTCCCGCAGCCTTTCCAAGCAGGGCCTGGCACACGGTTGTTCCCAAGTGAGGCCTTTTTGAATGAATTCTCTTGTCCTTTGCACATTTCTTAGCCCAGTTGTACCTGTGTCATTATCCCTGGCTACAGGGCCTGTTCTCTTTAGAACTCCAAATAGAAAAGGAAGCTCATTGAGCTTAACCTAGATGCTGAAGTCTCCAGCATGCTTGCTATAAAGCACAGCCTTTCCAGTGCACATACCGTTATGGCAGGCCAGCCTGGGTTCCAGTACTTTCAGGCACGCTCTCCGGTAACAAGAAGGGATGGTTTGTATAATGTTGTCAAGGTAAAAAGGGATTGAAACATGGTTGTACTCAATAAGAAGGAGAGTTTGGGACAGCTCTGGAGAGAGGGGCTTCTTTCTTGGGCTCTGTTGCCTGAGAACCATGACTATGATCCTTGTGTAAGCCTCTATCTCCAGCCAGTCACTCCTGGGTTTAGAAATGTGGAGAGTCTACACTATGTGGGCTAGACAAAATGAAGATGTCAAACTAGCAGGGAGGGTGTGGTTGTTCGAGCCTGAATTCCAGCATGCTGGTGGTTGAGGCAGGAGGATGGAGAATCTGGGGTTAGCCTAAGAGGACACAGAGAGAGTAGTATCTAAAACATTATAGAAAACCAGGGGGTAGGGGTGTGCAGCCATATGGCACAGCCGGTAAAGATGCTTGCTGGCAAGCCTGAAGTCCTGGGATCTACAGTGAGAAGAGGGACAGCAGCCTCCTGTAAGTCATCTTCTGTCCTCCATGCACAGGCCCTGACATGGATCCGCTATCTCTCTCTTTTGTTTTTAAAGATTTATTTATTGTCATATCTAAGCACACTGTAGCTGTCCTCAGACACACTAGAAGAGGGCGTCAGATCTCATTACAGATGGTGGTGAGCCACCATCTGGTTGCTGGGATTTGAACTCAGTACCTTCGGAAGAGCAGGCTCAGTACCCACTGAGCCATCCCTCCAACCCAAGTACACTATCTCAATAAACACATGTGAAATACAAACACACATGTAATAACTCATACAGGCTGGACTCCTTGGGCCTATTGATAGAATTGTAGGCTGCAGTTTTCACTCCCCACTTGTGCTCATGTCTGTGTGTGTGTGTGTGTGTGTGTGTGTGTATGTGTGTGTTTTATACACATGTCAAATATGTGCATATATGTGAATGGGCAAGAGGACCTGTGTGCAGAAGCCAGAGGAGGCTATCAAGAACCCTCACCTCTCATTTTCCATCTTGTCCCTCTGAGATGGAGTCCCTCACTGAATGAGGAGCTTGGTTTTTTTGTTTTGTTTTGTTTTGTTTTTTAAGCTAGGCTGGCAGCCAGCAGGCCCCAGTGATCTTGTCTCCACCACTCTTAACATTAAGGTTGCAGGCATTAGGGGGACCATGGTCAGCCTTTGTGCTGACGCTGGAATCTGAACTCTGGTCTTCAGAGTTGGGTGGCAACCACTGTTAACTGCTGAGACATCTCTCCAGCCTCCAAGTTATTATTTTAAATATTTTGTTTTTATGTGTGTGTGTGTGTGTGTGTGTGTGTGTGTGTGTGTGTGTGGTGTACCACATGTGTGCAGGTGCCTGTGGGACCCAGCAGAGAATGATGGGTACCCCGAAGATGGAGGATCCCCACCTGTGGCGGGTGCTGGGAATTCAGTGGTGCTTCTGCTCCTCTGCATAGCAGCAAACAATACAACCAGAGTGATCTCTCCATAGCAGCAAACAATACAGCCAGAATGATCTCTCCATAGCAGCAAACAATACAACCAAAGTGATCTCTCCAGCCTCTCAGTCCTAGCAGATGGTCTAGAGTCTCAGGAACAAGCTACATACCTTCATCTGCTTTCGCACACAGGTCCTCATGCTCACTTACACACATGTGCACATATTTGACACACGTATATAACACACACACACACACACACACACACACACACGCAAGCACGAGCACAGGAAAGAATTTCAGGCGTGGGGAATGAAAACAGCACCCTAAAATTCTATTCTTTTCTACTTTCTCAGAAATTGGAAGGTCATTAACCATGGCTCTCAGTTCCTACTCTGAATTCACTAAGATCAGACATAGCTGTCCTGTAGGGGGCGAAGATGGAGTCTTTTTTAGGGACTCCACCCTGCTCAGCCCACAGGTGACCTCACCCTGCTCCTCCCCGGGTTTCTCTCTGGCTTGACAATGATCCGGGCAAGGGTCCAAAGGCCACTTTTGCAAGCACGCTCTTGCTTATCTCCAGGTGTTTACTATCTCCAGGGATGCAGCGGCTCCCTCACACCAGGTGCTCCCATCTCTACACCTGGAGTGGGTGGCAGCTTCCCATTTCAGCTCTCCCTTTCCCAGGGATCCTGCCTTTGTGCTGCACAGACTTACCAGCATAGCATTAGCCTTGGTGGTCAGGAGAAGAGATCTGAAATGTTCAAGTCTTGACGAAGCTGTTCCCTAGCTGGCAACTGTAAGACTCACGTGCCTCAGTTTATTCAACTGTAAAATGGGATAAAGGTCGTCACTCTTAACGTTGTGAGGACAGCGGAAGTATTTCAAGGCCTGTCCTTATTGAGTACATAGAAACACACAGAAGCTTTAGAAAAATGCCATCCATGTGCCCACTCCTATGTTGACTCCCCCCCAAACAGTGGGTGCAGGGAGAGGCCTGGGTGTGGTTCTTTTTTTAAAGGTGCGTGCTCAGCCAAGATTGGGAAGGCAAGATTAAGAACCTCTGCTCTAACTTGCCTCTGGAAACTATGACTATATGGGGCACTCCCCACACCCAGCCTCTCTTTGGTCCCCTGGGCAAGTTGCCTCCAAGGGGAGGGGAAGAAAGTAGGGGGCAAGCATCCAGCTCCATAGAGCTCCACTAGTGGGACATCTGTGAGTTGGCCAAATAAGTTTGAATCACTTTGTGAACATGGGGTGTTGCATTGGCGGCCAAAGCCCACTCCCCACTTGGAGGCAGGTCTGTGCCCGGTGTCTTTACTAATGCCAGAGCTCTGTCTTCACATCCCAGCTGACTTTCCATCTAAATGGGCACTGGCTCTCAGAGCTCCCAAGGACCCACATTCAGCCATATTTTCCTGCATTGTGGGAACCCTGAATCGTGACAGTGTGGCAGAAGTGTTGATGGTCCTCCTTCACCTAGTCTGTGATTTCTTGGGTGCTCCACATTCTTGTGGGAGTTGGAGGAAGGACTTACGCACAACTGTGCCTTGTAAGGGAGCCGAGATGAGATGTAGCCATGAAGGAACATATCCAGAGGGAGGTAAGCCTCTGGTTATGGAGTCCAGGGCAAGGAGATGGCTCAGCAGACAGCAGAGACTTGGGGGATGACACCACTCCTGTGCAGTAGATGTGGGGTAGCTTTGACCAGGCGTGGGGCATTCTTGGCAAAGAGCTTTGTGTGTGTGTGTGTGTGTTGTTGTTGTTGGTGGTGGTGGGTTACAGGCCTGGAGAGATGAATCCCAGGGCGCAAAATACTATGGAGAGTCTCCATGGTCAGACAAAGGAATATGGGATTCTTAACTTGATAAAGCCACTCACTGGCTCTGTAACCTTGTGCAGGTCAGTGATACTCATGTGCCTCAGTTTACTCAAATCTAAAATCATAGCTGCCTTGACTTTGTAAAGAGGAAATGAGCAAAGTAAATGGAAGACACACGCTGCCATGTCTCCAAGCAGTGAGATGAGATGTCTCAGGCATTATACAAATATAATACAAATTTGTAAGCCAACTAAGTAAAAACCATGTCAATTACATCTCTACATTTCTCATCTTTCTGACAAAATACAGAAAAGAAACAATATAAGTGACCAAGGATGGGCTGGGCTCAGGCTGTAAGAGGGTGTCCGTTCATTACGAGAAGAGGATAGGAGGAGACTCTCTCAAGTGGCAAGAGCTCAAGGCAGAACAGGGCAGCAAAGGACACAAGTGGGAAGCAGGGGTGTGTAAACCCCCAAAGGCCTGTCCCCAAAATCTTACCTCCTAAGGGCTCCCCAACTTTCAAAATAACGCTAGAAATCAAAGGCTGGGGTTCAGAACATTCACTTTGGTGGATGGTCTAGATCCAAGCCTCAGTAAAACTCAGAACCCCCTGCATGCTAGTTAAGTATACTGTCATTGAGGTATATCATCAGGCCTCAGGTGAGGTTTTAGAATGCCTTTGTATTACATTTGTTTCGTGTGTGTGTGTGTGTGTGTGTGTGTGTGTGTGTGTGTGTGTCCTGGGGATCTCACACAGGTCGTCAGGACCAACAGTAAGCAACTCTAACCACTGGGCAGTTTTGCTAACCCTCAGATAAGGTTTTTAATCAGAGACATTTGTGCTTTAGGGAAATGATTCAGGATGAAGTAAATAGTGGCGTGAAGACCCCCTCTCGGGGCGGGGGGTGGGGAGCAGTGAATGTGGTCCTTGGAGTCTGGAGGCTAGAGGAAGTGGAATACAGCATGAAGCTAGCCCGGGAGGGTCTGGCTCCGTAATCTGTGGCTCTGAGAGGGCTGAGTCAGAGGAAGGGCTTCTAGGAACGGGATGATTTAATAGTCATCTGTGCCTAAGCCTTTGGAGTTTGGGAGGAGGTGAGTGTGAAATAGGCATTGCAGGAACTAGGCTGAACCTCACCCCTGCCCCCACCCCTGGTCAGGTCAGGTGTTCCTGCTGCTGCTGGCCATCCTGGTGGCTAACAAGAGGCCACGTGGCTTCTTGCCTCATCCGGTGTTGAAAGCCGGAGTTCTCAGAATCCTGTAGCTACTGAGAAGCCAATGGGCACCTTGTTCAGCTTCTTGATAGAAACAGGGCAGAATGTGCTGTTTCTGAGCCTTTGAGTCAAGCCCAGGATTTCCCTGGTGCCTGGACAATGTTGGCCAAGAGACACATCTTCCTCATACTCAGCTCAGAGAATCAGGCTGTGGGGGCCAGCCTGCCTCATCCCTTCCTGCAAACCTAGGGCTTTCCACCTCCTGTCTGTCACCTCGGACCTGAGACAAGTTCTGAATACCACACTTTCCCAGACCCCTAAGCTAACATCTTCAGAGGGAAAGGGGAATCTCTGAGATATTGCCCACAACTGTCCTGTGGCAGGCTGACTACAGAGAGCTGAGATTAGGGAGCTTTTCCAAACAGGAGGACAAAAAGGGATGCTCAGCCCAGAGCAGAAGTCTGGTGTGGGAGGGGCAGTGAGCTCCCCTCTTTCTTCCTCCCGCTCTGCCTTTCCCCTACATCTTTGCTTTTCTTCCTTTATCAAAGACTCACCACTACCATTAAAGACGGCCACCCTGGTCTATCAAGAAGAACGTTTCACCCAGCTCTGAGGATTCTGGCAGAGCTCTCTCCACGGGGTAGCTGGACACAGAACAAATGACTGGAGCTAGGGAAAACTATCAAGATAAGAGTTTCGAACTGATTCTGCTGTTGGACTGTTGTTGCTTCAGGTGATTCCAGATTGGACTCAAACTTGTTATGCAGCCAAGGATGACCCCGAGCTCCCCACCTCTGCCTCTTTAAGAGCTGGGATTAATATACCACCACGCCTAGTTTATACAGTACTGGGAATTGTACTCAGGACCTCATGAATGCTAGGCAACATGAAATTCATCTATATATGTTCAACCCCTTGGCTGGCTTTTAAAGCATCCAGTAGTTTTAGAGACCAACTGTGTATTGTGGGCTTAGGGGAGACTGGAGTTTCTTGGAGATTTGGGGCGGCACTGCACTTTATTTCTAAACTGTCTCACAGGGAAGTAGACCAAGCAGAACGGTGACTCTGAGAAGAACCCCTGTTTGCATGTGGGTGGAACAGGGGTTATGCTGCCTTTAAACTACCTAATCCTTTCTTCAAGCTGATTGAAATTCTAGGATGAAACTACTGTTATTAATGGTATCCGGAGGGCTTGTAAAAGATGTTCCTCCTTTCCAGTGTGATTATCAGGGCAGGTTTGTACTTAGCAGTTCAGCCACACCCTTCTGGGTTGGTCCGTTTGGGGAGAGGCCAGCCAATTTGACAATCTGGAGGGATCTTAACCACGCTGGCTCAGCATGCTGGCAGATAAGTCATTGGGAAGGGAGAGGGTGGGGTGTTCGCCCATGCCTTGAGGGCTCTCCATTTTAACTGGCCTCACCACCAGGCTCTTTATCTCAAAGATCTCAGCATAAATGTCAGCCCCTCAGATAGGCTGGACAGACCCTTTAATAAGAGCTGTCATCTTGTCACTCTTTATTGTAAGGCCAGACGTAACTCTGCCAGGGCCTCCTTCTCTACCTCCCCCCCACCCCACCCCCGCCTTTGTTTCTCTTTGACTTTGTCCCTCCCACTAGCCCACTAGCGTGTGAGCAATGGGCAGCTTGTCTTTGCTCGATCGGCTTCTCCCAACACTCAAGATTTGCCTCTATTTGACAAACAACTTGGAGATCCCCTTTGCTCTCATTTCTAGGCACAAGTGATTCTTCTGAGTCTGTGCAGACAAGGATGACAAGAAGACCAACGGTGTGTGCGTGTGTGTGTGTGTGTGTGTGTGTGTGTGTATAGGAATTGAGAAGGGATTCAGCTAGCCTGGAGAAGACCTGTCCAACAGTAATGGAACTGAATGAAGAGCAGCTGTCTTTGGAAGTAGTTCTTGCTTCCGGTAACCTGGAGGCTAAAATTAGGGCTGTTTGTGGAAGCTTCTGGATGCTGTGTGCTATGTCAGCACAAGGATGGGGTGAATGGTCCCTTAGGTGGATAGATGGGAGGGAACATGCAGCGGAGGTTTTATCCCTGCTATGGAGAAACTCAAGCATCTGTCCTTCTGAGATGCATAGAATATTCCAAGAGCCTTGTTTTACTGGAAATAATGAGCTTGTTCTAATTCTCAACATTGAGTTGAGCCTTTGCAACTATTACAGTTTCTCAGGCATATTTCACAATTAATGGATGTTAGAGTGGAATTTTTTTTTGTAACTGAAAGCAATAGGTTCACCTTTTAATGAACAAAGTCAAAGATCTGCACAGTCAAGAAAAGTAGAGCCTTTTGCAGGAGGTGAGTAAAGCACGAGACCTGTTTCCAAAGTAATTTTCTCCCTCAACCATTCTGTAGGCTAGGCTGCCAAGTGTACCTGAAGATGACCTTGAAGGTCTGATCCTCTTACCTCTAACTTCCTAGGAGACCAGGCACAAGTCACGGCCTGGTTCATGTGGACCTGAACCCAGCCAGGGCTTTGTGCACGTTAGGCAAGTTCTCTACCAACAGAGCTACATCCCCAACTGGTATTCTTATGTTAGAAAACACAACAGATATACTGTGTACCCTTTCCATTGGGACTGAAAAGTTCACATTGGCTTTGAGAAAATTCAAGATGCCTGTAAACACTACCTAGTAGAATTCTCACACTTGAGAATTTAACAAAACAACAACAACAACAACAAAACATGAAGAGTTCTCAGTTTGTAGGGAATCTTTATCAAAATCATGTGCTTGTATAAGACATTCGTTACTTTCCATGTTGTTACGGTTGCTCTGTTCTTCCTTACATAGCATCTAGTCTTCCCTTGTGTAGTGTAGCTGAGAAGCCAGCTACAGCTCCACCATGCACCCTTTGATCTGTTGCACTACAAGTCCAGCTTGTTGTGGGAAGGAAGGTAATAGAAGGGAGAGAAAGGAAAATATTGGTTGGGGTGGAATGAGCTAAGGTATCACCTGCCAACTTCAGTACAGGAACTAGTTACCCAGAGTGCCCTGGACTTGACACACTCCAATAAACACTCCCCATGCAAAGATGTCCAAGTGCAAACATTCCCAGAGAATGGAGAAAATAAGCATGTGGCATATTATATATGCCATGCCATTTAGGGTGAAGTCTGGGGAGAAATAAACAAAAGGCAATCAAGTATGTTCCTTCATCCACACTAGTTTCAAGACAGCTGGATCACCACCATTACTAGCATGAACAAACTGGTCATGTCATGTGGTCAGGCTCATGTTGCCCAGAGCCTCTGGTCCAGATGAGGTGGATGATGATGGTCTCATGCCCTGTGGTAGATCATTCCTGTATTCTTTATGTGAGGGTGTGGATGACCGGGTAGATATTTATTCTGAGTCCCTTTACAAACATCTTTGTGGTTCTCATCTTTCTGGTATAAGACTCCCATGCAGTCTCTACATTTCAGCTGCTACATTTTAGAGTCTCTTAGTCCATTTGATGTCACTATCACAAAGCACATGAGTGGTGGGTACTATAAAAAGATGAGGGGTTTCTTCCATTCACACATTTGATGGTTGAAGAGGCCACACCAGGCAACTATTTCTGGTGAGGGCCTTGTGCCCTCTATCATAGCACAACAGATGATATCATGTGTTGGGAGCCTGTGGGAAGGCATTTAGGGATGCCTGAGGAAGACACTGAACATTTTGTGAGGTGTCCTTGTTTCATAACAACTCACTTTCATCAATTAATCCAACCCCAAGAGACATAACCCACTCCTTTAAGATGTGCATTAATTCCTGCTTCGAATGGTAGCCCTTGAACAAATCAGGCCTCAGGGTTTTGGGGTTCGTTTTTTTTTTTTTGTATATAAATGGCATGTATATATGTGTATATATGTGTTGGCATGTATATGAACCCAGGTGTGTATGAAGGCCTGAAGTTGAAGTCAGGTATGTTCCCCATTGCTCTCTACTGTACTTACTGAAGTAGATCTCTCACTGAACCTGGGCCTCACTGTTAGCCAGCTTACCCTAGGAATTCTCCATTTCTGTTCTTCAAGTGTTGGGATTACAGGAAGTCCCCGAGCCTGCCTAGTTCTATGCAGATTCTCGGGATCCAAATTGTGGTCCTCACACTTGTACTGCAAGAACTCTAGCCACTGGTCTGCTGGTTATCTCCACCTTTTAAAGGGCCCATCATCTCTCCAGATCATTACGTTGAGGCCATGCTTCTATCACAGGAGCTCAGGGACATAAACTATATCCAAACCATAGTAGAAATTACAGCAGCAACTTCCTGCAGCCAAATAGGATTCTAGCCTGTGCTGATGGAAAATTTTCACTTATGGGAGCCTGGGTGGAGGCTAGTGACCTCCATGGGGCTGCTCCACTTCTCTCTCTAGGTTTTCCATGAGGCAGGAGGGGATTTCCTATCAGGAACCACTCTGGTATCTGTCTCAGCCAGCAGGAGGGGATTTTGGAAACAGGGTCCTTTATCTCTCTCAAAACACAATGCCGGTCTCTTGTTATATGGGCCGGCTGTGGAAAAAAAAATAAAGGCCATTTAAAGCATCTATACTTGTAGACCAGGGAATTGTGGGTTTTGTGTGTGTTATAATTATTGCAGGAAAGTGCCACGAGCAGCTAGGAAGGAGACGTGAGGTTTGTAATCAAGAAGGCAGCTCTGGAAAAACTGCAGAGATGGTCAGATGCAGTGTTCTCCAAAACTGGGGACCACATTCCCCTAGTGGCATCTAAGGTGATTTGAGGGCTTACATGGGCAAACAGAAAAGAGGTGTGGAGATCTTACAGTATGAAATCAGCAAATGTAGCCAGATCTCATTAGCCTGCAGTAGGTTATTGTTGCTTGCTGTAGGTTATTGTTACTCTTTTCTTTTATTTTTAGCAAAGGAATCTGGCTTTCCACTTATAACAATAACATATGGCGTCCTTTTAAAATACACTTCTTAAAAACGGGAAGTGTAGATGAAAAATGTCAAGGAGATAATGTATTTTAAAGGTGAAAGTGTGATTGTGCTACTCCAATGAGTGAACTTTTGACAATAAATAACCCCAATCTCTCATGCTCCTGAGAAAGGTCAAGGCCAGCCAGGGTCACAGAAGGAGGGCTGAAGGCGGCTGGCCAGTGTCTCCTGGAGAGAGGCAGGATGTAAGGGAACTGATTTTGGTCCTTCACACTGTACCCCAACTTGGCTCCTGCCACATCTCCAGGAAGGGGGGTCTCTCAAATGGGGCACAGAACTAACTACATGTTCCCCATCCATTGCTCAAATCCAGGCAAGAGGTCATGATCTGTACCACCAGTGGAAGAATAGCCCCAGACACAGAAGGCACTTCATGAATCATTTTTTGCAAACTTTCTGATTGATTTCACCAAAGCTTTCCCAGAATTCCTTGATGCCTCAAAATTGCTTTTTGTTGCTCATCAAAAAAGCCACAGCAGGCCACTTTTTATCTGTGACCTGCCAATTTTCAGCATACCCAAGGGGACTCAGGGACAAAGGGCCTTTGGGGCTTGACACTGTTTGGCCTGAATAAAAAAGGAGATGCACTTTTTGTCCTTGAGGCCCAGGGAAATTTGACTTGAAGAACAATTTAATGGAAATAAAAGCCTGGGGTAGATATCTAACAAATGTCAACAGCAGCTGAGTCATCTTGGTAACGTGTGTAGGTTCTGAAGGCTGGTGATTGGAATAATGCCTGCTAGAAGTCTTATTATGCCCTAGAAATTGCTCAAGATAGAAGTTTCTGATGGAGGTAGCTGAGGAGATCTCTTAGTCAGTAAGGCACTGGCCATGTTAAGTATGAAGATCTGAGTTCAGTCCCCAGCAACTATGTAGGTAAAAGGCTGAGTATGATGGTGTGCACCTACCTGTAACTTATGCTACACAAATAGTAGACAAATGGATACCTGGGGCTCAGTGTCCCAAAGAGAGAACCTGTCTCAAAAACCAAGGTGGGTGGTTACTAAAGAACAACATCTATGGTTGGTTGGTTGCTTGAGCTCTGTCTGTCTGTCTGTCTGTCTGTCTGTCTCTCTTTCTCTCTCTCACACACACACACACACATCTCCCTTGAAGGTGTGGGAGGATATGATTTTTTCAAGGCTAGTCCTTCTCCCTGCATCTTATTTGGTGCAGGTGTGAGGCCCAGTATGAGTGTAGATAAGACAGGATATCTAAATGTACAGGCTCCCCAGGGCCTCAACTGACAGTTGTAGAGGACTAGTAGGTGTGAGGCCAACATACTTCTTAAATCCTGATCCTAGGACCAAGTGAACTGCATGTTTTCTCAGAGGGATCCTGAAAGACAGGCAAACATGGAGGCCATGACCATCCCTGGAGGCCTAGGATCTTCAGATCACAGGAGTCTACAGCCAAGCTAATGATTTAGCCCATGTTTAGTAGTGTGGATTAATATCTCTGTGGGAGAAGTCTCTTGGTTATGGAGGTGGGAGTAGGAAGGGCATGTGAGGTAGAGAGAAATCAGTGAGCCTGAAGAATGGATGAAACTGAACATACCTCAGGTGATCTGGAAGGTCCAGTGCACAGGAAAAGGGGATTTGATTGAAATTCTTACTGCCTCATCACGTCTCATGGTACCTGAGCAGCCAAAGAATTTTGCTTATGTTTTTGTGAGTTCCCTTAGTGTCTCAGTTAGGGTTGTGCTGCTGTGAACCGACACCATGGCCAAGACAACTCTTCTTCTTTTTTTTTTTTTTTTGGTTTTTCGAGACAGAGTTTCTCTGTAGAGCCCTGGCTGTCCTGGAACTCACTATGTAGACCAGGCTAGCCTCGAACTCAGAAATCCGCCTGCCTCTGCCTCCCAAGTGCTGGGATTAAAGGCATGCACCACCACTGCCCGGCGACAACTCTTCTAAGAGCAACATTTCATTGGGGCTGGCTTACAGGTTCAGAGATTCAGTCCAGTATCATCAAAGCAGGAGCTTGACAGTGTCCAGGCAGACATGGTGCAGGAGGAGCTGAGAGTTCTACATCTTCATCTGAAGGCTGCTAGCAGAATGCTGGCTTCCAGGCAGCTAGGATGAGGGTCTTAAAGCCCACACCCACAGCGACACACCTACTCCAACAGGGCCACACCTTCTAATAGTGCCACTCCCTTGGGCCGAGCATAAACAAACCATCACACCTGACAGGCAGATACTATACCATGGACTTCCTGAAGAGTTGGAGGCAAGTTATGTGAATTGTTAGGGCTTTGCCGCTGTAGCCACTGACCATCTCAGCCAAGAGCTTGATACAGCCTAGAATCACCTTGGAAGAGAGTCTCCAGAGACAGAATCCAGATCAGGTTGACCCGTGAGCATGTCTGTGATAGACTGTCTTGATGATGGTGATGGTGATGATGATTTTGGATTTTTGAGACAGGATTTCTCTGTGTAGGGCCCTGGCTGTCCTGAAATTCTCTCTGTAGACTAGGCTGGCCTCAAACTCATAGAGATGCCTCTGCCTCCTGAGTGCTGGGATTAAAGGTATGAGACACCCTAAACCCTGGCTGTCTTGATTATTTTAATTGATGTGGGAAGACTATTCTCTGCAACTAGAAGGTATCAACCAGTCCCAGGTTTGGGATCTGGATTGGACAAGAGTGGAGCAAGTCAATCAAGAACTAATTATGGGACTAGAGTTCTTGAGTTCTTGCCTTGAGTTCCCCACAATTGCAGAGTGTAACCTGAAACAGTAAGTCCAATAAACCTTTCCCCCCAAAGCTGCTTTTTTTTTGGAGGGGGTATTTCATCACAGCCACAGAACTGAAACTGGGACACATGGCTTAGTGAGGAGGGAGGAGGGGTTGTTGATAGGGGATTTCAGGACCTGAAGATGAATGTCAAGGATGTCTCACTGAGAAGAGCCTCTTCAGTCTTCTCATGTGGCCATGTGGCTGCCACTTGCATGATGAGAAAGACTTTGTATTGTTGCTGTGCATTGAGGGTTAGGAGGATCAGAGTGATCCCCTTTTGGAGAGAGGTAGGCGGTAAAGAAGTGTGTGGGGGAAGAGAGAGAGAGAGACAGAGAAAGACAGAGAGAGAGGAGAGAGAGAAGAAAGAGAGAGAAAGAGAGACAGAAGAGAGAGAAGAGAGAAGAGAGAGAAGAGGGAGACAGAGAGGAGAGAGAGACAGACAGAGAGAGCAGGCAAACAGAGGGTCTCTCTAATAGGTAGCCACCTTGGCTTCAGTAGCCAACTTGACACACATGTAAGTTATTGCCTTCACCAGATTGGCCTGTGAGCATGTCAGAGGGGCGTTTTCTCAATTGCTAATAGATGTGGGTGGGCCCAGCATACTATGGATAATACCACCCCCGGGAAGGTGGGCCTGGGGTGTTTAAGAAAGCTGGCCAGAGGGAACAAGTCACTAAGCAACATTCTTCCATCTCCTTTGCGTCAGTACCTGTTTCTAGATTCCTGTCTTGAGTTCTTGCCCTGACTTCCTTTCATGATGGACTGTAAAGTGTATGCTGACATAGATCCTTTCCTCCTTAAGTTGCCTTGGTCACAGCAACAGAAAATAGCTAGGGACATCCACTCAGCAGGAACCAGAGGCAGAACTACTGCCTCTTAGGGGCCATATGTTCAGGTCTGCTCCCATTATAACATGAAGACAGAGTGATTGGGAAATTTTAGCTCAGGTTAGTTGCCTGTGTTCCCTGAGACATAGGATTTGGCTACAGAGGATTTGGGCCTCAGGCTTTCGGCCCTGAGCAACACCTGGTGGCTGGCCTGTTCCTGTTTCAGGCCTCAGGGTCTCATCCTGAATCTCACTTCTTATTCATTTCCTCTCTTCGGCCTGGATATTAGGGGACTTTCTACAGTTCTGTCACCACAGGTATAACCTGGTGTGGTCCTTAGGATATATATTTAACCAACATCATGAAAGCTTCGTGACTCAAAGCAATAAGAAACTTGACTTAGAGTGGTTCCATCTATCTTAGTTTGGGCATATTCAGTCCACCACACACTTCAACAGCTTCCATAAGCAGCTGAGGTACCAGTGGGTGGAGTGACACTGACCCAAAGGCTTGACTGGGCCCCCTTGCCGTCTGTCTGCTATAGGCCTTGACTTCTAGCACAGGCCTGTCCATTAGGCAGCTTGAGTGTCTTCAATGACACGAAGATTTCCTTCAAAGTAGAGGATTAAAACAAGAATATCAACTTTGTTTTTGTTTTTGTTTTTGCTTTTGTATTTCAAGACAGGGTTTCTCTGTATAGTCTCGGCTGTCCTGGAACTCACTCTGTAGACCAGGCTGGCCTCGAACTCAAAAATCCATCTGCCTCTGCCTCCCAAGTGCTGGGATCAAAGGCGTGTGCCACCACTGCCCAGCTCAACTTTTTTTTTTTTTTTTTTAATGATCTCGCTTCAGGAATCATAGTGTCACTTCACCATGTGCTACTGGTCTTATTCTAATGTGTTAGCCCCAGTGCATTGTGGGTATGCATAAGTCTTTGGAGATGGGATCCTTGGGGGGCCATTGTGAAGGCTGGGTGCACAGGTATAAAAGGTTATCTAATCAGCTTTCTATTTATGATATAAACTCCTGTTAAAGCTACAGCTAAAAATCATGCAGTCTTCGCCATTTGTTCAGGAAACAACTCTGAATGCATTCTCTACATCAGGAAAAATGTTGAGTTGGAGATTCAGAAAGACCTATATAAACTTGTAGACCAGTAGAAGCAAAGCCTAGCCTGGAAAGAAAGATTGACGGAGACTGTGGCAGGGTGAAACGGGACCAGCATAGGCAGTGGCCAGCTCTGCAGCACACACAAGGAAGGCTGTTTTAAAGAGATAGGCTCAGCTGGGAGCTGAGGATGGGCAGATCAGTGGCAGTGGGAAGTGGAGAAGACACATAGATGGCTTCCCAGGCTGGAGTAACAGAATGAGAAAAACTATAGAACCCTCACCGCACCCCACCAAGCCTTGCTGGAGTTACCAATCGCTAACTCGACGATCATCTCCAACAATACATTTCTCATCCTGCAAAGCCAGCAGCTGCTCTCGTCGGTTATGGCAAACAAGAAATTCATCAGAAAGTCCTGGAGCGATTCCACTGTGTTGGGCCTGCTGCCTGTCATGTTAGCACAACAGAGGATGACGGAAACAGTTTCCGTTGTGGAAACGACTGTCTCATGCTCCTTGGCTGGAGGCAAATGTAATTCCATCATTTGGGACCCCTCCCCACTTGCCCTCAGACAGGGAGTGCATGGATGTGTATTTATAGGCCTCGGTATTATTTTCCTTTATTTTGGAAGAGGGCTCTACTGGCTGAGATCACTAGAGGTCTGAAAAGAACACGTGCCACTCACAGGGCCACTGGGACTGGAGAGTTGAAAAGCTGTTTTGGGTTTCAGCCACTTCAGAAATGCAATTCTACATGCCTTTGCTTAGACAGAAAAATGACATGCGCCTTCATTCTAATATTTACCCTGTGAGCCTTGCAAGGCTTGTCCTGTGGCCTGCTCCACTGCTGCCTTAGCTTATATATCCCGTCAGGGCAGTATCTCCACTAGACATCTTCCTTCTGATCTGTGTACTGAGGGCCCTTAGCACACATGTGAGACAGGACAGAAAAGGAGAAGAAAACGCAGGCCATGGTCCTCCCTGTGCCTGCTTCCCTAATGTCTGGAGTCAGTGCGAGCTCACCTGCATCCTTCTCCCTCATGGTTTGCTTACGTTGCTCCTCTATCTCTTATTCTGTACAGAATACCCATGGCCCCCAGGGTGGGGAGCTCAACTCTGAGCTCACACCTGGCAGTCCCCCCGGGTAGACTTGTTCAGGCCTGAGACTTGGGTGGGGAGATGTGAGGACCAGCAGGCCTGCACTCCATGGTTGGCAGTGGTAAACAATGGCAGATAACAGAGGCCCCTTTCCAGCCCTGAAGCACTCACTCTGCAGGTGTGCAGAGAGGCTTGATCCTGATACCAACCTTCCAAGTCACATTCAACTGACAGGTGAGGTTTGGAGTGTGCCAGGCCTGGTGGGAAGAGAGAGACATCCAACCACAGACAAGCGGCCTGTGACCTCACCACGCAGGCCTTCTACGGTGGGAGAGGGCCCGGCTGTTGCCGATCAAGTCCAGTCCCAAAGGGTGCTTGTGACCTCAGAGGGATGGCTGCTTCCCTCAGCCCTCACAGGCAGGGAAGGGAAAGGAAACATAAAAGCAGATATAAAAGCTGAGAGAACAGGTCAGCCAGAAACAGACCAACTCCGGTCAGACTGGACTGGAGGGAAAAGGTTAAAAGGGGTCATGAGTCTCCTCATCCAGATGGGGTGCTGTTCTGAGGTTCAGGAAATCTGTTGCCTCCCTTCCCCAGGTTGTTCTGTCCTCTCCCTTGAAGAACAAGTCCAGGCAGATTTCTGCACATGGAAGGAATCTGGCGCCCGCAGGCTCCTGTTCTTTCAAATGCTGTGCTTGGCCTGGGTTAGGAAGCAGGGCCCCTGATCCTCTGGACAGAGAGTTCTCTCAGGAGCCATGGGGGAGTGAAGGCTGGGACCCAGATATCCAGAAGGACAAGCTCAGACCACCTTGCTGAGAACTGACATTCAGTTTCTGCCTATAGAGTGTATAGTGTTATCCCAGCGCGTGGATAGCAGCTGAGGGAAATACAGACATGGTCCTTGTTTTGTTTTGTTTTGTTTTGAGACAGGATTTCTCTGTGTAGCCATGGCTGTCCTGGAACTCAGCCAGACATGGTCCTTGAGTCTGGATCATCTCTTTCATTAAAAAGAGACTGTCTTAGCCAGGCAGTGGTGGCACACGCCTTTAATCCCAGTGCTTGGGAGGCAGAGGCAGGCGGATTTCTGAGTTTGAGGCCAGCCTGGTCTACAGAGTGAGTTCCAGGATAGCCAGGGCTACACAGAGAAACCCTGTCTTGAAAAACCAAAGAGAGAGAGAGAGAGAGAGAGAGAGAGAGAGAGAGAGAGACTGTCTTTTGGAGGTTGAGGAGGTAGCTCAGTGGGTAAAATACTTGTGTAAGTATGAAGACATAAAAGTTCAAGCCCCAACAACAGTGTAAAGGGAACGGTGGAACATGTCTGTCATCTCGTGCCAGAGGGGCAGGGACAGGGGCTTGCAGGTCAGCCATACCAGCGAGTCAGTGAGCTTCAGGTTCAAGGAAAAGATCATTCTCAGAAATTAAGGTGGAATGAAAGAAGGAAGACATATAGCAGTAGCCTCTGGACGGACACACACACACGGACACACACACACACACACACACACACAGTTGGAAGGAGTTGCTTTGTTTACTTCTGCCACTCTTGACATGTGAGGGTACTCATGCATATCCCCATGTGGAGACATCTTGAAAGTAGATGGCAGCCCTCTTAAGCATCAGATCCGTTTGCACTTCGTAAACAGACTCCAGAATGATAAGAAACAAATTTGCGTTCTTTATAAATTATCCAGTCTCTGGAGTATTAGCTATAGGGCCTCTAGACTATATTATTCAGCACTAAAGAGAAGTGCTCTAGCAAGGTAAGACAGCACACACAGAAGCATGAATTGTGTGATACCAGCAGACCAAAGCCAACTGAAAAAGATTACTGATAGATTTCAATTATATCACAAAGAAGAAGAGGCAAAACTATGGAGGCCATGGATTAGTGGTGGTTGGGAAAGGGAAGGGGACCAAGGAGAGAAGGGGGAGTTATGGGACAATTGTAGGGCACGATTCTCGAATTTGTCAAAGCACACACAATGCTAATGCTCTTCACTGAGTAGACTCTCCTGTAAACCATGATGGCCTCTAGGTAATGATGAAGTAAGGTCTATTGGAGAGTGACATGTCTCCATGCGCCCAAGGAGGCTGTGCCTGTGTGTGAACAGGAGCATCTGGAATTCCCTCTACTGCATGTGCGTGTAGGTGTGTGGGCCAGAGTCATCTTCCAGCATTGTCTCTGAGGAATGGTTCACCTCTTTACAAAGTAGAATCTTTCCCTGGGACCCGGGGATCACCAGATAGGCTAGGCAGGCATCATGGATCCTCCCATCTCCTCCTCCCCAGTACTCAGTCATTGCATACCGCCACATGGCTTTTTTACATGGGCATTGGAGATAGAAACACAGGTATCCCTTGTGGGAGTTGGGTTCTCTCCTTCCACCATGTCGGTCTCAGGGATCAAATTCAGGCCATTAAGCTTGGCAGCAGGAGCCTTTGCCAACCGAGCCAGCTCACTGGCCCACAAGCTTTTAAGTAGTGACCTGACTCACCTTGTAAAGGCCTTTTTCCCCCTTAATGCTATCAAAGTGGCCATTAAGTTTCAGCATACAAATACCAGGAGATAAGTTCATAAAAGGGGGCTAAGAAAAGGTGTTGAGGAGGAAGGAGAACTCAGAGAATATGGAGGAACAAAAGACAAGAACGGTTTTTTTCACAATTGCGTAAGGCATAGGCTGCTGGGATGGCAGCCCAGCCCAGCAATCGGTTTTGGAAGGTGTAAGCTTCGGGCATAGAAGGCATGTTAGGTTACCACTTGTGGGTAGCTGGAGAGCTGAGATTCGGGAGTCAGGGAACATGGACACCAGTGGGATGGAAATGTAGTTGCATAAGCTCAACATGGCAGGGACTCAGGGAGATGGAAGAGAAAGAAGCAGTGGCTTAGGAGGCCAATCAGAGTCTTGGGTGGGGGCAGCAGAGGTAGGAAGTATGCTTGCTCTTCAGGGCATGTGCCCAGGATGGGGCTCACTTAGTAGGAGGGTATTTGCTGGTTGTCTATTTGGATACCACAGAGTAGGGTAGGGAGGAAACCCACAATGGAAGGGAATGTTGGCAAAGACTACATAGCAGGACAGGCTGTGGAGAGGACAGTGTCTGCAGGGGAGACAGGTAGCAGAACTCAGGGGCCTGAATCTTCAGTGGCCAGTGTGTAATGGGACCTGGAAACCTTATCTTACCAAACGTGTTGACTGATAAAGCTGAATGGGAAAGCGTAGGGCCTTACCGAAACCCATTTCAAGAATTTGATTTAGCTCCAAATGGGGTTAATGCACTCTAACTGTTTGACAGTTCTGAAGTCTTCCATTGCCTGCCCATTTCCCTCTTACCTACCCACCTCCATCTCTATTTTGTTGAAGAAACTTTGTTTTAGCTTTCTTGGGATTCAACACAGGCTCGGCCTCGGCAGGCCTGCCTCAGATTTAGCGGCCCCTGCTTACCTGTGTCATGTCCTTTATGAGCTACATTGAGGCCCATTATCCATGAGAGTTACTTCTTCA
Source organism: Mastomys coucha (assembly GCF_008632895.1). NCBI lineage: Eukaryota > Metazoa > Chordata > Mammalia > Rodentia > Muridae > Mastomys > Mastomys coucha. The sequence goes on from NW_022196913.1 coordinate 9,184,371, forward strand.
CTTAACGAGCTAGGCTCCCGCTGTGTAAAATCCTTCTTAGCTTACCCACTGGTTACCCTGAATAATAGTTTGTATAGGAAAAGGCAGGAGAGACTCTTGATTATTTTCTTTCACTAAACAGTTATGAAACCATATTCAGTAGGGAATAAAACGTTTAACTAAAACCGAGGTTTATTTTTCTTGCGTGTGTGCATGCGTGTGTTTGAGCACACATGCGCCATGGTGACATATCAGGTGACAACTTGTGGGAGTCGGTTCTCTCCTCTCTCACAAGGTCTCCGTCACAACCATCAGGTTGTTAGGTTTGGTAGCAGGTACCTCTCTACCCACTGAGCCACTTTCTTGGCCCAAAATTCATTTTTAAGAGACTCATGAAGCCATGGGCTTTGAAGTGCTGTAATTCATTTTATGTTTATCCTGATACTCAGTTGTTTCAAGATCTTTTAAATCAATTTCTGTTCTCCATGAAAGTTACTGCTCTTGGAAGTCACCAGACTGTGGCTCATCAGGGCCAGGGGGAGAAGCAGGCTCTCTTCAGATCCATATCTATTACTCCGAGCAACCCATCTTCTGTAAAAGAAGAGGGAAGACATTTTGACAGAAAGAAAGCCACCATTTTGAAGCTAGGACTTGCGGTATCAAGTTCAGTTTTACAAAATAAGTGAAGGTAGAGCGATGCTTTGAGAACCTATGGAAAAAAAAGATTCTTAGTCTCTAGGTTGTAGGGCCCGAGCAGGGCAGACATGGGCAGATCTGAACTTGAATTCAGAGGGATTCTGGAGAATGAATGCCTAAGGCTCTTAAGTTGTGTGGATGTGTATGTATGGCTACACTTCTTCCTGGTGGAAGGGTCCATGACTTTTACTACAGTTAAGCAGGCTCTAAGTGTGAGCTGGGTGTGGTGGTGTACACCTATAATCCCAGCACTTGGGAGGTAGAGGCAAGAGGACCAACCCATCATGAATTTGAACGCAGTATGGGCTACAGAGTGAGTTCTTAGCCAGCCAAGGATACTTAAAAGGAAGACTGTCTCAGAAAACCATTCCGAACACTTTAACCGAGTGGCCTTATGTAACCATAATAATTCATGGTCACCTCTGTTCCCTTCCAACATCTGGATACAGTGAGATGGTGTGAGTGAGGCCCACGCAGCACTAATTGGTGGTGATGCTCAAACAAGTCTGAGAACAGAGACTATGTCACTGATTGCTGCCCAACAGGAATGCTGCTCCTGAAGTACGTTCATCTCACGTCATGACTGTGTATCTTCTTGAGAAATTTGAGAGAAACCAAGCAAGATACCTTTAGACAAAACATCATTCCATCATCACATCTGAACCACTTGCTCCTGTAACTCTAGAAGCTGAACAGAGCTACTTTGAGAGAAATTAAACTCGGCATGATAACCCTAGACAGGACCACTGTCTTGCTTTCCACTGCTACAGATCACAACACTAGGTAAGGCACAGTTCTGATTTTGAATTTCCAAAGTGAGGAGGCTGAGATACCTACCTCAGAGCCTGGATTTAACCACATTAGTGAAGGTGTTTGCTATCTGCTCTACTACTGCATCCAGAAGACGGCCATATGGTCAGCTGTCTGCAGTACAATGATGACTTCCAATTACACCATGTCCTTAAAAGATCACATGACTCATAAGAATTAAACTATGGACCTTTCTTACTCATCAACAAATCTCAAAAGGGTAAATTATTTGGAATTTCCTTAACCATTAAAGGTTTAGCTAAGCCCTCATGTCCAGTGGATGGCCCCCCAAATAACCACCAGGAGAAATGTTTTGGGTTATTATGTGTGTGCTTTTTTTTTTAATTGTATAATTCATTTATACAAAGAAATCATTTGATCTATTTACAGCCTTTTCCAATTTTCATTTCCACTGGAGATATATTTCACATAATGGTTAACAA
>NW_022196913.1:9188202-9190233 GCF_008632895.1 Mastomys coucha
TGCTTATGGAACACGTCATTGGCTTGCAGTGTGTGGGATTGACCTGGAGAAGGGTCTTGGAAGCGGACCCTAAAGATATTTTTAGCTGAAGGGAGGAAAAAAGAAATCAAGACTAAGAAAGTGGTTATGCAGTCTTAAGGAAAGTCCCAGTACTTATGAGACACACACAGCTAAAGAAAGTCGCTAGCCAGAGGTCCCTGACCAACTCAATGCTGTGCCAGCACATGACTGGGGAATGGTTTTATTTTCAAAATTCTAAGGGTTGAGTCTAATTTCATTTAGGAGCATTTGTTTCTTCTCTTCAGTGTTGTTTTCAAGATGGGGTCTCATTCTGTAGCCCAGGTTAGCTTCAAATGTGTGGCCATCCTGCTCCACCCTCTTCCTCGCAGTCTAACCTGGCTCCTTGGGTAACTATCCTAGAGTGCTCCCTTACCTTTGTCTGAGTTGCCAAAGGCCCCTCGGAAGGAGCCGCCCATGCGCACGTCCCCGTCCTGCAGGTCTTCCAGCACCAGCTCCTGGACTGGGATGGGCTGTCGGTAAACCTGGTACGAGTGGCGCTCATTTCGGGTGACAGGCCGAGTTAAAACCAAGATGTCTTGAAATAGGAAAATGTACAGTTTCTGCAGAAATGAAGAAAAAAAACACCCCAAACTTCCTAAATGAAGGATTTAATTGTTAAAGAACTACATCTGGCATTTAGATTTTTCTAATTTCTCCTTTATACACAGCATATAATACTGATCTCATGGCTTTGCTGGTTTGACTTTGCTGGTTTGACCTAAGGCTCTTCTCTTTCTTTCATCAGGCCACACTACCAGGCTAGGCAACAGCTGAGCAAATGCCATGTATCTGAGAGACCTGGCATCAGCAGAAAGAGTTTCAACTCCTGTACTGTGCACTGAAGTTTCCAAGACTCAGGGATCCCAAGTACAGGCTGCTACAATGTTCATTGTTCGGCTATGTCTAAACAGGTCTAAGCCTTCGCAGGACAATTAGGGTCTGTGACAGAAATCAGATAGGCCCGATTTCAACTTTTTTTTAAACAAGCCCCAACTTACAAATGGAGCTCTTGGAGAGTACATATAAAGCAAAAAGAGCATTCACAACTCCTTAATTTCAAAAGGTTCTTTTGTAATTAATATTTTAAAAAGTAAAATTGTTCTTGTTTAATCTGCTGCAAAACTTGAGTGGTGCTAAAACCTCTGGCCCTGTTAGAAGACACCATTCCCACATGAAAGTACTCATGAAACATTCTGGTGTACGACAGGAGACCCGTCATACACGGGAAGGAAGCCTGCTAGTTGAGATGTTTGTCTTCTTATTTGCTTTATTGAAGCTGGTCACATAAACAAGCGCTAACCTCCTTGCTGCGAGCTGCAGGCTTATTTTTAAAAACCTGCCTCATAATTTGCAAACCTTGAGGTAGGCATGGGGAAGCGACAGCCTCCTTCCCATTCATACTGGAAGCACTCACATGGCCACTTTTATTCTTCAGCTCCCCATGGCACAGCAGTACTTTGCTCGCTTCAATTCTGGGGTCCTTCTGCTTCTCGTCCAGGTACTCCAGCTTGTCAATGTAATACTGACACTCAGATTCGCCTTTCTTCAAGTTGATATCAGAAAGGACTCCTTGTATTATCAATATCTAGAAATTATAAAGACAGAAGAATAAAGCCAGATGGAGTAACTGCTGTCTATCAGCCTGTCCTCCCTCCCTCCAGAGCAAACAGTCACACAAAAGGACAGAACCTAAGGCTTGAATGGACTCCAGAGATCAGTCCAGACAGTCTCTTCATTATACATGTGAACAGCCATACTGGGCAACAAGTTCAAGGCCAGCTGCCAGTGGAAGGGACTAGCTGAAAGCCCAGGCTGCTGGTGACATGAGATTTAAAAGGACACTGTATGCTTTTCTAAGGTTACCCATGCTAAACTTGCAAGACTGCTTTATGGGTTTACTTACTGCTTCCTCCAGAAGCTGAACATCAAGGTGGTCTTTGGGAGTGTGTCTAAGGATTTCTTTTAACAGTA
>NW_022196913.1:9191900-9208307 GCF_008632895.1 Mastomys coucha
GGTGGACCTGCTGAATGACTTCTGGGTAGAGGCTGGGGATCTGTGGTCACCACGAAGGGTAAATGACTATAGAGGCAAACAAATGAGGTGGTGAGGTTTGAAGGCAGTTAACAGTTATCCTGCATTTAAACAATGCATTGTAACAAACTAAGACACATTTCTGAGGATTTCTTTTTTCTTTTTTGGTTTTTTCAAGACAGGGTTTCTCTGTGTAGCCCTGGCTATCCTGGAACTCACTCTGTAGACCAGGCTGGCCTCGAACTCAGAAATCCGCCTGCCTCTGCCTCCCAAGTGCTGGGATTAAAGGCGTGTGCCACCACCGCCCGGCCAAGGATTTTTCAATATTTAAAGCAATCGTTTAAGTTTTAACCTAACAGCAGTTGTGGGGAATGTACAGGGTCTAAGAGGAGCCTTGGCCAAAGGATCCAAATGAACAGGGCTTATACAAACACTACTTTAGAAAGTACTCCCCACCAGCAGACTCCAAAGCAAACACCACATAGAACAACGCAAACACGCTTGTACAGCGCAAAGGAAAACAAGCCTTAGGCGTCTATAAAACAAGCCCTAATACACCCCTCCCTCCCTCTTTTCTTACCTGTATGGTTTGACCAAAGCGCCTGACTGCTCCATTTCTTACAGGAGAGATTAAGTTTGCCAAGGATGTGACCCGAGCTAGAGGCCGAACTCTTTTATTGCTTGGCTCCTGGGAAAACAAAGCCAGATTATAATAAATATGTGTTGAGATGTAATGATTTCATACAAGCCCAGACAACATGAAACTCCTTACAAAACAGTGTTTGTATAAGATAGGGAGACAGGGAACTAAAAAAGTGATTGTTGTTCTTGACGCTAAACTAGAACAACATCAAGTAACAACAGCTTAAGAAAACCAATGTTTCACCTCTGTCCCAGTATTGTGTATTTCCACTCTTAGCTACTTGAACTTAGCAACTTAGCTAGTTGAAGAATAACCTTTGAGTATGTCTAATACTGAAATGGGTCAAAAACTGCTCAAGCCAAGGCAGAGGGGAGGTTCAAAGGCCTCCTAGGCTCTGACAGGCCTAGGATCCTGGCTCCAGCTCTTGCAATGGCAGAGCTAGGGCCTCACTTGTCAGGGCTAAGGACCAGCACAACTTCTAAAATAGCAACAGCATAGCAAATGAGCACTTAGCATCCTTGATTTCAAAGCTTCACAAAACTAGTATGAGCTACATAGGACACGTTGTCCAAAGACTTTAGAATTACTGAAATAAAGAACTCCAAATCAAGTGACTCTACAAGAGGAGCATACACTGTTTGCATTTAGTGCTTTTAACAAGTCTCACATGTGATAAAATGTGAAATAAATGGTGAGAATTTGGAAGGATATGTACTTTAATAATATATTAAAGATCACCCAAGCTAGATGTGGAAATACTTAGTTTCCGTTTGAAGCTGCACACCTTTAATCTCAACACTTGGGAGGCAGAGGCAGGTAGATCTCTTTGAGTTCAAGGCAAAAGGCCAGCCAGGACTACTACATATAGACATGTCTCAAAAATACATCACCATTAAATAAAAAGTAACAAAAAAACATGCTTCCCCCTAAAAATTCTCACAAGACCAAAATTACTTTAAAAGAGAGGGGCAAGGAAACCAAATAAAAACAACCCTCATATAATTTAAGAACAAAGTGGGAAGAAAGGACAAAATTAGGTAGAAGCTTGAATGAGTCCAAAAGCCCAAGAAGCACCTAAGCTCCTGAATGTGCACATCATGCAGCAGAAAGGAGGGTCAATGACTGAAGGACTTCAAAGAGAAGTCAAACTTTGGAGGCTTTAAGAGACAGAGTTGTAAACCACTCCCTCCCTCCTCCAAATAACTAACTTCGAAGCAGAATTTAAACTCTAAACTACAATGAGCCGAACAAGAAGCCCTAGAGATACACAGTAAAATGGTATGTGCCGCCTGAGGAGGCACGTGTGAGTGCCTTCAGCACACATCTGTGTAGACTGAGTGACACACGCGTGTGCAGGGCCAGCTCAAGGCATTCCTTTCCATTTAGTAAAGACAGCACAAAGAGCCTTCTGTTTGAACGGAGATAGAATTACCTCACAAAGCAAGATACGCCAACATGAACTAGACGCAAAGCAGCTGCCTGACTCTCTGGTGCTGTGGAAGCAGAGGTTAGTGCCTCTTCCCTGGTCAAATATCCAAGTTTCACTTCCTAGTAAATCACCAAATCTTTAATTTGCACTTGGAGGTCTTTAGAAAGGTGCACCTCCCAGTGAGTTAGAAAGTAAAAGTCACTTTACCTAAGAGGACATTTTGATACTACTGCATTAAATAAAATCGACAAATTCTTGCTTTTTAAGATTAGTTAAAACTTCTAAATTCTTGGTAACTAAAAACTATGTTATGTTTAAAATGAAAGAGAAATGATTCTGATTAATCCCGTGCTAAGGACTAAGCAGGCCCCGTGAGCATCAGACAGGCATCCTCTCACTAGAGAACTAGAACGTTTAGACGTAGGGCACTAAGTGTCTATCTAAAAGTACCTGTATGGCTCTAATATAAAATTGGTGTATGCATTTCTTCAGGCTGCACTTGGTGGCCAAACACATTCACAGTTCTTTAAAAATAACTACAATATCACTTCTTTACAAAACATATCACTGTTCAGTTTGTCGAGTCTAAAATGTTTGGTAAGGAAGTACAATGTGTGTACTTGGCAGGTTTAAATAGAGGACTGCCAATAGTTCCAGGCCAGCCTGACCTAGCCTGGGCTACCCAGCATGATCTGAGTGTGTGGGGGGGAGGCAACCCCCAAAATCCCCCAAAAATGTAAACCAAACCAAACCAAACCAAACCAAACCAAAATATACAAGCAAAAATGGCAAACACGGTGGAACAACCATTGGGAACCCCCTTTCAAGTAATGAAAAATTTTAATGAAAGGTAAAAACCCATCACTGGAAATGGCCTTTCAATCAAGAAATTTCAGAATACAGACACTAGTTGAAGAAAAGATCATACATAATTTTATTTTGTTTTATTTTTGGTGGAGAAGTGAAATGGATTAGGCACTCGAGTCAGCAATAAGGTGGGGCAAAATCTGTATCTTTGGGAATATGGATTACAATTTGAGCTAGGTAAATTATAAGCAAAAGCAGTCCTTCTACAGGTCCCAGAGAACCACTTAGTTATCTGATTTTACTAAGGACACGAACTGTTGTTATACCCACAAGCATCTCTCCCACACAGGACTCAGCAGTGATATTTGGACATGATGAAAGTACATGCCCACACTCCCCCCTCCCCAGGACACAGACCACCCCCACCCTACCCCGCCAGGCTTAATTATATAATGGCGGTGACTTCCTTAGCGTGCTGGAAGGTTGTTACAGTGAACACAAGCATTCATAGACACTGACACCATTCAGTCTCCCCTAAAGACAAGCAGCAAATCTGGGAGAATAAACATGGAATGCTAACAAGGCCTAACCCCAAGCAACTTCTATTGTAGGCAACCTTTTATGAGGGCTAAGGTTCACTTGGAAGGGGCAAAGCCACTCTCAGGAGTCTACGATGTTTCCTTAGGTTAACCTTTAATCAGACTATCTAGTTCAGCTGGCCAGAGCATCCATCCCATTAGGAAATCTGCCTGACCTGGGCTTTGAGAACTCAATTTTCACAGCTCACCACACCTCCACTAACTGTGTCCTAAAGTATTTCCAGAATACCTGTAAGAAAATTAGGTCCACTTTAAAGCTTTACTGGGATGTATCTTATTTATACACAGCAGCCCGGATGAGCCCCTTTGGCGAGTTTAGCTTTTTGTAACTTTTCCCTAGTGATATCATTACAAGGCATACTTTAGGGTCAGTCAAATCCGGATACTTTAAAGGTCAGTCTGTGTCTCCACTTTACTCCTGGATTGCTCAAACATAATCGCTCACTTGGCAACAAGTTTAAACGCAGAAAAACAAGAATAAAAAGATAAAGACGAGTTTTGATCACAAAGTATTTTTTCATTAGGTCATTAGGACTGTGTTGGTAGTTCTGAAGCCGGGACTCCGTTCCTGGTGATCTGAATGCTCCAAGTAAAGGGGCCAGGAAAGGAGCCCATGTCTCAGCCTACCAAAAGGGCTCATCCCTGCTGGCCCGAAGCATAGCTACCGTGGGTTTTTGTACTCACAAAATTGCATGAGGAAGCATTCTCTAGAAAGACAATGCTTATTCATTCTATAAAATGTAAGAAAAAGGGAACCCAAAAAAGTAACGAAATTCAGTGTCAACCCCCAAATAAAGGCACGCTTCCTGACAATGGCACCCCAATGTATGTATTACAGCTTCCTTGAGGCATGTGATTAAACTCATTTTTAAAATGGACAATCACAAATATTTTCCGAAAAAAAAAAAAAAATCACTATCTTCAAAAGATTTGGCAGGCTGAACCCATAACCATTCCTACCACGGAAGTGATCAGGAAGCAGGACACACTGCAGCATCAATCAACTGCCAGGATTACAAAAAATTGCATGAAATTTTTTTCATAAATGTTCATAAAGACTTTAGAAAGTCATACGGACGGAGCGTCAGTGTTCCCCGGGCTCAAATCCCCTTTCAGAAGAAAGAAAGGCACGGCAGGCTTAACTACACGGGGACGAAAAATGAACACGCATCCAGGTTGGACTTTACTTGTTTACGATCACTGAGAGGAAAATATTTTTATCTTCCTTCCTTCCTTAAAACAGTCTCCAAGACTTAGTAATGCAAGTTAGAAAAAAAAAAAAGTACAACCACATCGAACATGAGAAATGTTTACTCAGATATGTTTAAAATCTCCTTTGTATGTAACTTTTCACAATTTAGCTATGCTATATAAAAACAATTGCTTAAACTTAGACCAAGGTTCCTAAACACATTTCACCTTGCTTTTAATAGTTGTACATTTTAGGATGTAATACGATTAAAGGTTTGAAAGTGAAATTTTAAAATCTTAAAAGTTCTGCGGAGTTGGAAAACATTCCTTTGGTCTGCTCTTACCTCTTGCTCCCTGAAGGGCTGGTTATTAACATCTAAGACTCGGATCGTCCTTTTAATGGGCAGGAGACCTCCGATCTCATCATGCGCCACCATGCTTTACAAGTGTCCCTTCAAATCTTTCAGATTAGTCCACATTCGAGTCAACCCTGCGGGGCAATACCGCCAAGGCGCCGGGCTTTTCTTCTGAGTGCTCAGCCTGGTCCGGCAGCCATGCGCCCATGCCTCCCGCTCGCGGTGGAGCTCTGCTTCTGCTAAGGCAGCGAGCACGCACGCAAACCTCAGGAGTTCGGGGCGGGGCCAGGACCCACGTGACTCCCGATACCAGCCAAGGGGCGCACCTAGGCTGCTCCGCGAGAGCTGGGAGCTGCCAGAGCTAGGCGGGTCCCTCCCAATAAAAAAGGCACTGAAACTCGCACAGGAAGAGCTGAAGTCCACAGGAGGCCAAGTGAACGCCGGATGATCCTACCTCAGTTACTTCTCTAGCACTTAGTTACTGCTAAGTTACTGCAGTAACTTTTCTCTAAAATTAGTGCCTTGGAAAGGACTGAGTATGGGTTAAAAAATTACGCAGCAAAGACTTCTAGGCTAAAAAATTATGTAGTAAAGAAGAGTCTAGTTACCCAGGTAACTAGATATGAAAATGCCACAGTAAATTTGTTACTTTGTGCACTGAAAAACTAAAATCGTTCCTGCCCCCTTCCCCCCTTTAAATTCAAGGACTGACAGGGAACCACAGTAGGCGCCTTCGGTTCACTCTATTCCTGCTGGACTGCCTGGTTTTGGGTAAAGCTAGACAGGGCTAGTTCAATTTTTCAGGCTCAGTTTGCCGGTCACCAGACATTTATCAACTCACAACTTGGTATGAGACTTTTTATGCCATAAAAACACACAGCCGGATCGGATCCTTCCCTAAACTTATCTTGATGTGGTCTTAATAGGGTCAACAGACCTGCTTACAAAGCCTTGCATTTTAAAAGGGGAGAACACACCCACCCCCAGGGAAAGTAACCCTTCCCCTGGGAAGTTGCTGACTTTGCAAAAACTTCTCTTTATGGAAAGGCACTATTTTTCAAGTTAGGACCTGAGAAAAATCGGACTTCCTCCCGTATTTGTTTTGTATAGTAGGCTCATCTTAACAGTATGCTGATATGCTGGTAAACTGCAAAGCTACTGTAAGTATTTACAAGCATAAAAAAAGCCCTGTATGAAAAAGGCACAATTCTAGATACTTGGGTGATAAAATGTAGGCTTTGTAGCTGAGATCCTGGTGTGTAAGGGCAGGCTATATGGGAGGCAGGGATAAACGCTTTCGCAAATTCCAAGTAAGCTGTGCAGCTAGCTAGCAAGTGCCACTTCGGGCAACTCTCCTGCCTGACACACGGGTGGGAAAGCTCCCAGGGAAAAGTCTAAAGGCGGCGATTCCGTGGGCCTCCAATGCCACATTGCTTCACTGAGGATTGAGTAAGAACACAAGGATGAGGAGACAGATTCCTACAGGGCCACAGGCTAAGGACAGTGCAGACGCCTGGTCTGTTGCTAATGTGGGGCTGGAGGTGTTGAAGGCTGGTAAAAGTGACTGGGAAAACAGGCAAATCTCACAAGGCATAAGAGCTCTGTCCAAGGCTGAGGCAGTGGGAAAGGAAGGGGCTCACAAGGCATAAGGACCAAGAGCTCTCTGTCCAAGGCTGAGGCAGTGGGAAAGGAAAGGGCACATGCACTATGTTAAAGATTTTAAACACATGAGCGACTGTTTCACAAGTACAACAATGATTTTGCAAACACTGCATCTGAAGCAACAAGAACACACAAGTGAAGCCACATGGTCGGACATTTGCATGGATTTTCTTTGGAAAAATCTGAATGAAAACACAGTCCAAGGGGTAAACCCCAGAGGAATGACCACCAGGGGTAAACCCCCGGAGGAATGATCACCAGGGGAGAGAGAATTCTGCAAACAAAAGGGTGAGAAAGCAAGAAAGGGGTAGAGGGAAGGGAAAGCTCTACAGATCCTCACTGAACATCTCAGTTCTGTCAGTAGGGACACAAGTAAATCCTGGGAGGGGGAGGGTCAGTGGAAAACAGTGAGATGAGGCTAAAGCATGATTTACTAGTGTACAGCTTAGTGCCACCTCGTCCAGGACTACCAAAGTGGTTTTTCTGAGGGGTGGGGATGGGGGTGGGGCCTCTCCGTGGATTCATGGCTGGCCTGGAACACACTATGCAGATCAGGCTCTGGGTCTGCTTCCTGAGTGTTGGACCTCAGGCCTGTGCTAACACATTCAGGCTACCACAAGCGTCTTGCTGTTTGAACTTTGAACTTTCTGAGTGGTGGAGATTGCTATACTGTCAATCACCTGCAGTTGGTCACACCTGGTTGACATGTGATGTGTTTGGCTTTAAAGCTGGATGAGTCTTTGTATGAGCAGCTGCTACACAGCTTTACTTGGAGGCGCCTGGAGACTGTGGACTTTCAGGTGAGATCAAAGGTCTGCTTAAGGTCTTCAAGATAATGCAAGTAAAATGTAGGCCAGGACCCGCTGAGACATCTGGTCCATTTAGCTTCCTCAGTTAAAAACCAACCAAGTGAGGCCAACACCATGGCCAGTCTAGGCAGGGAAGAGAGGACGAAGTGCAGCAGACTTAGGAAAGAGGCTGCCAGGGATTCTCATTGGTTTCTTACCCAATGTCTTCTCGAAACTGTTTTTCCACTCAGCTGTCTGTGAAGTACGGCCAAGATAAGGAGGGGAAAGGATAGCTTTCATTTCCCTCTTTCAGCTGGGACCCCAGAGGGAAAGGCTGATGTCTCAAGTAGAAAGTCTATGTGAAGCAAATTGGATCTAGCATAAAAGACTAGTTAAAATCAAAACAACAGCAAACAAAGAAAAACAAAAAACCTTTGGCCGACTACCACTAAACTCTTAGTTTCATTTTAAATGTGTAGGTTTGTGGTTAACTGCGAACAAGACAATCAGATAACGTCCCAAAGGCACAATGTGGACATGGTCATGTTCAGCTGGCACAGACCACTGACCCCATGCTCTTCAGTTTACTCAAGGGGAAACTGAAAGGGAGAGGTGAAAAACAGGAGAACTCTGTGCATGCGTGTGACTTTATTCAATAATGCTACAAAATACCACTGCCATCAACTTAAAGATGGAAAAAGATGGGAACTTAAGAAACTTGTCCAAAGGTGCGGGTGACTCCGTACCTGGGAAGAGTTGACCATGTTAACTTTGCTGTGGTGTATCTTTCAGATAAGAGAACAGGCATAAAACCCTTAGCATATGTTCTGGTACCTACATGGTGCCTAGAAAGCATTATTCAGTAGAACTAAGGCTTCAAATCTAATCCTCCCGAGTCTGTGCTGATGGTCATTTAATAATTGCCAATATCTTACAGAGGAGACCACAGGCAAAGGCTGGGACTTCAGGTGACGTACAGTAACAGGATAGGCACAGGGATAATTCTAGTTGTTTAACGTTAGGAGAAGCCTTATTTCAACCAGTGGCCATATCTGATGAGGCTCTCAACAACAAGCCGTTCCCCAGCTCTTGACTGACAGCACCATGGAGGTGATCAGCTAGTTAAATTTCCATTGTGTGGGGAATAAGATGTGGAGAATTAAAACTTATCCTTCACTTATTTAAAAATAACATAGCTTGGTAAACAGAATCAAGTTTCTGATAAAACTACTGGCTCCCAAGGCCCAGATTTAGTTATAGATTCTTTGTTCTGCCTGATGGAGAAGAGAGTAAGACAAAAGTCACATTGTATCCTCTGTCTACCAAAAAGGGACTATCCTTATACCCTTTCCACATTTAAGGCGAAAACTCAACCTACATTTAATGTGAAGTAAACTCAACCTTGAAAGTTACCGCCACTTTTTGCTGTAGGTACTGTTTCCATTTTTCTTTTATCAGGTAAGCAAGCAGGTTCAAGACTGTGGAAGACCAACTAAGTTCTCTGCTGCCCTCTACAGGAAATACTGTGAAATGCAGGGGCAACCTGCTTTTCTCAACATGGTAATCATGTTTGTTTAGGTTACTATTATAGATGATTACATAAACAAAATTTTCATTTGAAGAAACACATACATGACAATTAAAATTTACACTTCTGACCTTCATGTATCTAGTTAATAAAGTAAATATTTAAATATTGTGTAGTATATGAGACACATTCCACAGATCACAAATACTTCAGAACCTTTTCTAAATGCAGAACTGTTCTATTTTTAAAATTCTAGAGTTAAAATCACAAACATGTATTGTTTATCTAACTAAAATAGATAAGTTATAAATGACATTTAAAATGTTACTAAAAAAGGAAGCACCAATAAAGAAATGGGAACTTTTGGGAAACCAGCACTTCAAGCTACTAACAAAAAAGGGCAGATGCAGTATGAAAGAGATGAGTAATGGATTTGTGGATTTGTTTTTTAAAAAGTCACTGATTCAAAAAGTGTGTGTATTCAAGCTTTAGTAAGCACTTTGGTTTAGAAAAGAGCTTAGCTGAGATCAATTAAGTGCTATTGAACAAGAGTCCAAAACATGATGTTTGCATCTCGTTCTTTGTAAAGAAAACAAATAGCAGATAAAATGGGCACTTTTTGTGGTGACTTTGTCTCAAATACACAGGATAATAACAATTTCCAGTACAGTGTATTATTTCCTGCCTTGAAATATTTTATTATTTTTTTTGTGTGTGTGTGATATGTATGTGTGCAGATATAATTCAGAGGACGACTTTAGGACCTGGTTCTCTTTCCACTATGGGTTCTGGAGATCAGACTCTGGGTGTCTGGCTTGTGTAGCCAATGCCTTTACCTCCTGCATCATCTTGCCAGCCCACATCTCTTTTGACGCACTAGGATGTTGGATTCCTCCCATTTTCTCTGAACCTAAACCTGCCCAAGCTGCTGTGTCTTCAGCACTCTTCCCTCTCCTCACTCTGATTTCAGCCCCTGTTCCGTCACAGCTTCATGCCTCACCTGCACTGTATCGCTTGCCTTCTACTGTGCTCATTAAATACTGCTGCATGCAATTTGTGCTTAGGCTACGCGGAACAGGTGACACAGAGGGCATCTCTGACTAAGAGCCCACAGGAGCTGGCCGGTAATAAGCTCCCCTCTTTAGAGTTTCTTGACCAAACAACTCCATGGTGCATTTTACATGGCTCTTCCATGTGTCCCAGCAAGAATGGCTCTGTCTAGGGTGGAAACTGGCTTAATTACACACACCCATATTCCGTCTCCCATTTCACTGTCCACCTATGACTGGAGAACACATCTCATGATAGGCCATCTGTCAGTGAGAGCTCCTTCCATGGTGGGATCCCAGGCTCGGTCTCCTACACTGTGACTGGCCTTACAGACAGGATGCACAGGGTTTCTGCAATTGAATCACTCAGCGCTCCAATGGTGGAGAGGACTGTAGGGCTGACTGAGATAATGCAGGGCAAGGTAGCAGTTTTGTAAAAAGTGCTGAAAAATGAATAATAGGGGGAAACTGTGGTTTTTAAGAACTGATTTACATTTTAAATTTTAATTAATAAAATTAATTTTTACCATTAATCTTTAAAAGCCCTGAAAAAATATTCAGCAGATCCTTCTTAACGTTTTCTGAATCGTGGTGGCAAGAGCCCACTTCAGTATCCTTGTCGTCTGAATCCTTACATTTATGCTGAGATCTGCAGCAGTACTGCATGTGAGGGACAGACGCTGAGAACAGCCATTAGGCAAGGAGCAGACTGCGGGCATGGTGGCCTCTTCCACACACCCAACTCATGAGAGCTTCTTGTAGGGCTGTGGTAAACGGATGTGGTGCTTCTTACTCCGCCCACTGTACAGAATGCTCAATCTCACTGGGTCAGATCCATGGGCATCTGGTCTATGACTACTCATCTGGTCTGTGTTCTTGGAACCTTCATTGGATGACCACGAGAAGCAGTCAGTTTCTGAGGGAAGGACAGCGGTCCATATTCTCTTTCATGTTCTGAGATTGTTAACTGTCTTGTTGCTTGCTACAGACTTTGCAATGACCCCGATAGTCCATAAAACATTATGTTAGTCTTAGTAAACTGGAAGTGTTCTGGATGCCTTAGGAAATCAAATACATGCCATGAAAATTCAGAGGGCACTACACTGGGGAAGTTTTAATAGAGCTAAGAGCTGGAGATTTTCTGGACTCTGTCCTTTGAAGGCCAGGCAGCCCTAAACCGCATCCACCAGTACTAGAACACAGCAGTAGGCAGGGCTCGACAGGTTTTGAAGGGAGCATTCTGTTGAATCTGGGGTTCTTTGATCCAATAATGAGACGCCCGAAAGGTACGTCCTGAGGTCTGAGTGGACTCTGAGCAAGAGAAATGTCTGCAGCAGGCCATGGTTTAAGCTACCTGCTTTGCACAACTGATCCAGTCTGATGCGTTAATGGCAGATAAGAATGCCGTGTGATACCTCTGGCAATGTCAGGAACAGTTTCAGAATGCAGAGCCCTAGGATGTCAGAGCAAGGTTGATGCTTCCCATGACAGAAAACTGCTGATTAAAACAGCTCCTGGTGTGCTGGTGAACCAAAGGACTCAGCACCCTCTTACAAATAGAATGTCATGACATCAGAGCTGCCCCAGTGTCCGGCAGAGGGAAATTAAAGATGGGGCAAGTATCAGAGCAATCTATGATATGATGGAAATGGGCCACTTGGAACCATGCTTGAGCAAGAGTACAGGACACCAGTAAATGATATGAATTCATGAACCAGACCGCCATGTTACCTGGTATACTGATACTTTAACTGTAATTGGTGGTAGGGCAGTCATTCTCTACAACAAATTGACAGAAGATAAATGGATTAGCTTCACGCATTGCTGTGAGCAGAAAATGGACCACTACCATATTGTATACATTAAGAGAATTTCCTAAGAGGTGTGTTAATATATATATTTATTTCCAGGAGACAGAGCGATGAGGCACATACTCAGCTGTTTATCCCTTGGAATGGGGGTTGGGGGAGGGAAAGATGAGGCACAAGAGCAGATTTTTACAGGCTCCTGAGCAGTAGCAAACACTTTAGCTAATTGGTCAGGGGCTTGACGAGCCATATTGAAAAGCTAGAAATAGGAATCTTGTAAAACAGACATATGGGTGAATGCATGACAGTGGTCACAAAATAAAGAGGCCTCTGTTTCATGTTAATCAGAGCTAGAGAATAGGAGGATTCTGTAACAGAAAAATTTAGCTTTTATAGGTCCTAGGTCTGATGCAGTGATCCATGATGCTAAAAACTGGACACACAGCACCACTGCAAGCAGGAGCATTAGCGATTCCCTTAGGGTAATGTCTTCCAGGTCTGCCTGAGTTGTAGCATGTGTCCTAAGTGCCTTCATCTTTAGTTTTGAATAATGTTCTACTGTGTGTATATGTCACTTAGTTATCCTTTCTATTGCTCAGTAAGATGTGGGATTCATGCTACTGGATCCACTCTGCAGCATCTTCTGGCTGAGATGCTGCGGGTGATAGCTAGAAGATACTGGTTTATCGTTTCTCTTGTACCTTCTTTAGCTTTGGTGTCAGGGTGATTCTGGCTTCAGAGTGAATTAAGAGCAGTCCCTTTTGCTTTCAGTTGTTTTTTGTTTGGTTGTTTTTCTTGTTTTGTTCCTGGAGAGTTGGAGGACATGGTAAGTTTTGAAACATTGAGCATGATTTAACCAGTGAAACTGTCTTGTTCTAGGCTCTTTCTTGGCTCAGCCATTTGCTGGTCACAGGCGTATCCAGCTGTTCTCATTGCTGTGTGGGTTGGCATGTCTCTAAGCCCCTGTTGCTTGTCTAGGTGGAGTCTTTCATGGTGCTACTTTTAACAATGTGTTACTTTTATACAGTGGGGAGTAATATTCTTTTCCTATATTTATCGTTTTCATCATTTGGGCCTTCCTTTTTTCTTGCTCAAGCTATACAAAAGTTTGTCAGTTCCGTTAAACTTTTTCAAGAGATGAAATTTGGTCACTGCTTTTCTCTGGCTTTTCAATCGCACTCTCCATTCCTTTGCCTACCTTTCTGCGCCTTCCCTTCCTTTTGTTAGCTTTACATGGAAACTGCTTTTCTTTTCCTAGACCCTTAAAGTGAAGAAGTTAGGTGGTGGCCTTAAACTTGCAATTCTCCTGCCTCTGCCAGGCTGTGCCACCACATTCCGCTGTGCTTTCCCTCTCAACTCTAGTGCCTGCAAGCATTTTACATTTCTCTGTGATGTGCACTGCTGTGTTTTAAAAAGTGTACTCTTTCATATACTTATGAATTTTCTATTTTTCTCTTGTTAACTGCTTCCTTGTTTTATTTTTCTAGGACCAGAAGAAACCAGTCTGTGTTATTTCAGTCTTGTAAAGTTTATTAAGGCTTGTTTTCCAGTCTAACACATGGGTACCTGAAAAATGTTCTTTGTGCATTTGAGGAAAAACGTGGATTCTGCTATTGTTGGATCAGATCCAAGTGGGTTTTAAGAATTTGATTTCTTTACTGATTTTTTGCTTGGGTACCTATGCCAAAGTTGGGAAAAATCTAAAAAAAATCATAAAATACACAGTAAATAAGAATGCAGGAGTGTGTATTTATCACCAGCCGATGGCAAACTATGAAGCTATAATGTTTTCGGAAGGTAAATGCACAGAATTAGCAAACTGAAACTTTCAACTTTGTAATTATAGCTCCAATTACCTACACTCCAGACCGAACACAGGTCTTCCTGACATACAGAAGTCAATTGACACAGAATGTTTAGTACAGATATACATATATATACAATGGCTACTCTGAAATGGTTGGTTAGTAGATTCTGATAGCTATGCAATCCTATTGTACAAAGGGATTCATATATTGTCGTGTATACATGAAAAGAAATTGCCTTGGTGACACATTAAATAGTTGGCTACTTTTTAAGGTTTTTGTGGTCAGAAAAATGTCCCTGTATATTAAAAAAGCACAATAAAAATTAAGAAGGTATAAATATATACCTAGCACTCTAAGATAATCTACTCTTAGACACTGAGGGCACAGCAATGGTTTCTTAGAACATTAGTCTTGGACTTAGCTTTTTATTTTTGACTAAGAACCACAATTTTCTTTTATCTATCTCCAGATTTTCTTTACTTTCATCATGACACCAGCAGCTGGCTTTACTTTATGGAACTTGTCACAGGGAAATAATATTTGATATTTGACAAGACAGTAGGTAGAGAAAGATTAGCTATATCAAAAGGCAGATGGCATGCATAGGCCATTTACCAACTGAGACTGGTTAAATCACTAGCTTTCTCATGCCAGCCACATATAGCTACCTTCAACTGCTCAGATGTGTGCCTAGGAATATTACCAAATTCCTTACCATGGCTCCAAGAGGTCACTTATCAAAAGAGGTGCTTACAGTGTTAATTCAAAAGCTGCCAAATCAGTATACTCATTCCCGGTACCTTAAAAAAATTAATCCTGATGCCTCAGAAACAATTTCTCATTTGTGTATTATTTCATTATGCTTAATCCAAAAATGGCAGCAGATACTAATACTTAGAATGTAATCTCTGCTGGGCGGTGGTGGCGCACGCCTTTAATCCCAGCACTTTGGGGGGCAGAGGCAGGCGGATTTCTGAGTTCGAGGCCAGCCTGGTCTACAGAGTGAGTTCCAGGATGGCCAAGGCTACACAGAGAAACCTTGTCTCGAAAAAACAAACAAACAAAAAACAAACAAACAAAAAGAATGTAATCTCTGATACGCTTTTAAACTGTTCAAAGAGCTAAGCTCCCTACACATGGAGATCACAAAAAGAACTAAACACTCATATAGTTAAAAATATGTTTTGAAGCTCTGTTTTTTTTAAATTACCTTTTCTACTCAAAGAACCCTTTCATGGGGCCAGCAGAAAGAATGGAAACAGGCAGCCTTGGGAAGCAGGAGGTTGGGGACCCTCTAGAATGTACCAGAAACCTGGGAGGTGAGGACTCTTAGGATCTTAGATGAAATACCCTACAGTGGGGAGGGGAAACTTGTAGAGCCCACCTCCAGTAGAAAAACAGGACATCAAGTAGAGGGTTGGGGTTGCCATCCCACAGTCAAAAACTCTGAGCCAGAATTGTTCCTGTCTAAAAAAACTTCAGGGTCAAAAATGGAAAAGAGCCTGAGGGAAAGGAGGTCCAGTGACTGGCCCAACTTGGGATCCATCTCAAGGGGAGGCTCCTAGGCCTGATACTTATTACTAATGCTATGGTGTGCTTACAGGCAAGGAGCATAGCATGACTGTCCTCTGAGAGGCCCAACAAACAGCTGAAAGAGTCAGATGCAGATATTTACACCCAACCAATGGACAGAAGCCAAGGACCCCTGTGGCTGAACTAGGGAAAAGCTAGAAGAAGCTGAGGAGGAGGGTGACCCCATAGGAAGACCAGCAGTCTCAACTAGCCTGGACGCCTGAGATCTCTCAGACAATGAGCTACTAACCAGGCAGCATACACCAGCTGATATGAGATCCCCCGACACATATAAAGCAGAGGGCTGCTTGGTCTGGCCTCATCGAGAGAAGAAGCACCTAACCCTCGAGAGACTTGAGGCCACGGGGAGTGGGGAGGTATGGTGGGGTGCGGTTGTGGGGGGATGAGGACATCCTCTTGGAGACAGGGTGGGGGGTGGAGGGGAGGAGGTATGGGACGAGGAACAGTCAGAGGGTAGACTGGGAGGGGGATAAAGACTGGACTGTAAAAAAAGATTGAAGAATAGTATTGCTCACCCTATGGCCTTTTTTTTTTTTTGAGGTTATTTATTTATCTATTTATAAGTACACTCTTGCTGTCTTCAGACACCCCAGAAGAGGGCATCAGATCACATTAAGGATGGTTGTGAGCCACCATGTGGTTGCTGGGATTTGAACTCGGGACCTACTGAAGAGCAATCAGTGCTCTTAACCACTGAGCCATCTCTCAGCCCGGCCTTTCTTAATAACAAAATCAATGGCCACTTTTGACTTCATGTCAAAAGATATGAATTATAGCTAGTAGCATCATAGCTAGTAGCAATATAGAGGTGAGAAATGCCTTTAAAAAAGACAAAACATGTACCCCTTATATAAACTATTTTACATATGGTACAGAATAAGGCTCTAAAGTCCCCCCTCCCCCACGCTCACTCACTCACTATAGGATGTGGTATGATTTTACGTGAAGAAACATGTAATGAGCAGTCACAGTGATAGGACAAAATAGGCAACAATTTCTAATATGAAAATTCAACTACTACCAGTATGAAATTCTAAATACAAGATGTCCAAAATCGCCGGGCGTAGTGGCACATGCCTTTAATCCCAGCACTTGGGAGGCAGAGGCAGGTGGATTTCTGAGTTCGAG
>NW_022196913.1:9208494-9211633 GCF_008632895.1 Mastomys coucha
AAAAAAAAAAAAAAAAAAACAAAAAAAAAAACCCAAAAACAAAAACAAAAAAACCAAAAAAACCACCCAACAAAACAAAGATGTCCAAAATCAAAACACATAACCCAATGATCACACTATCTACTTAAGGATCCTGGTCTTCTTTCATTTATCTGACCTTTATTACTTGATACATTCATCTGCCAAGTGTTTTTCTGATTACTTCCTGCACATCAGGATATGTGGTTAGGTTCCTGAACATACAGATAAATAAAGTAAGCAGGCCCCGACAATAAGACAGACATAAATAGTACACGCTGGCTACATTAGGAAGGCAAATGCAGGGCGAAGAGCATGCTTAGTGTATCTCTAGAGAGCTGTGACAATGCCATATTCTAATCCAGGGGTTTTCTACTCTGACTTCTTAAAAAAATCATTTGGACAGAGAAGAAAGGCCATCCTGCAGAAATGGTTGTTCACAAGTCCCATGCCACTGACTACCCTACCAGCCAGCATTTACTAACTAACAAAATCTGGTTAATTCCAAGGACACTGGGTTCTGGTTTAAGAACAGTTTTAATAAAAGAGTACCCAAGTATTTTATATAATTTTGAACACTTTACTACAGGCCACACATTTGAGGCTAGCTGACTTGTAGGCTTACTTAGTTTTTGTTTTAAAGAAAACAAAACAAAAACCCAATTGAACCAGTATTTAATGTTTGCGAGTTTTATACCTAAGTTTCAACTCCTATGAGGCTTGAGCACAGCAATAGGCCAGAGCCCAGAAAGCCTGGGTGTCCGGGACGGGCATGGTGCTCTTCTGACTAGCCCTGCTGCTGCTGCTGCCACTTGCTGTTTGTTTGCATACACCATGGCACACCATGGCCTTTGCTACTTAATATCACAGCTTATCACTGTTTTGAGAATGGTTTCCTCTTACTCTCAACAGGAAGTAGAACCACAAAAAGAGGGTGTCTTACGGTTCTATTGAGAGAGAGCGAAAGAGAGAGAGAGAGAGAAAGAGAGAGAGAGAGAGAGAGAGAGAGAGAGAGAGAGAGAGAGAGAGAGAGAGAGAGAGAGAGAGAGAGAGAGAGAGAAAGCATGCTACTGGGCCTGGTATGGGGTTTTGAAACTGAAGCTCACCTTCCAAACTGTTCATCAACTGGGGTCCAAGCACGACAATCTATGAGCCCATGGGGAGCACTCTCATTCAAACTGTCACATAGGAATCTGTAGCCGGTCCCGTTCGGTTTGTACTTAAAAGATTAAAAGGAGGAATGACCCCTTTCCCCCTGCCAAGCCCAGCACTCACTGTTCCCACAGCACAGGAATAAAATGCTGTCTGCTTTAACATGGGAGCAGGGCTTACCTTTAAATCCAGACTGCTAAGGCTTACAACATCATCGTCCTTCTCTCTTCGTTTTCTTTTCTGTAAGAAAGAGAAAGATTTGGCTCATACATAAAACTATGTTACTGTATCAAGCAAAGATTTCATTCAACTGGTAAAACCACTCTGAGGAGCTGGGGCAGTTAAGACTGATGGCTGCTCTTTCATCAGACAGGGGTTCTGGTCCCAGCACCTATGTCAGCAGCTCACACTCTCCTGGGGATCCAGTGGCATCTTCTCACCTCTGTGGGCACCTGTACACACACAGGCATACACATAAATAAGATAAACATTACTTCAAAAGAAAAAAATTATCTTGAATAGGGAGATTCACAAATTGTGTCTGGAATATGTATGTTCTAAATAGTCCGCTCTGCCTGACTGCTCTTTTGCAGAAGTGACTCTACAACACGAAAAACCTTGCTCATGTAGCAATGGCAGACTCTAACTCTTAAGAGCCATCTGAATTGGTACAAGAAAAAGAAGAAAATATTTTATACAGAAATGCAGTGGGTTTCTAAAAAGGAACTTAATGTTTATCCAGGGGTGAGGGGAGTCTTTTTTAGTGGGAAATCCTTTTCTCATAGCCTAAACTCAGTTATTGCCTAAAGCAGGATTTATCAAATGCGAGAGGACCAGCCATGTCCTGGAAATAGCCTGAGCACTCACTCAGCTCTGCTTGCCGCCAGTGCTAGTGTAACCTAGTACACAGTTCCTAGTCAATACTGAACAAACACCCTTAAATAGCAGTTTATCTTTCCACACCTCAAAATAACACATCTACCTCTTGCAAATACCCAAAACTGACCATCTAAAGCTCTTTTCTAGTTTTTGACCCCAGGAGACGGGTTTAGAATGCAATTAGAACTGAGCAGAGTACTTAAAAGAGAAAGGAAAAATGCCTCGATAGATGGAGGGGGAATGATAGAGCCAGATAGCAGAGCAGACAAAGCAAGTCACTGTGAAAATGAAGGGAGCTCAGTGAAGGTATCTAACCTCCCCTGCCCCTTGCTCAAAGGAGAAACAAAATGTAACTTAAGTGGGGGACAACAATCTCCAGTTCCAATCCTACAAAAATCACCCCTGGGAGCTGGAGAGGTAGTTCAGCTGGTAAGAGCACTTGTTGCTCTTGCAGGGACCCAGGTTTGATTCCCAGCATCCACACAATGATTTACAACCACCCAAAACTCTACTTCCAGTGAATTCAATACCCTCTTTTGACCCCCATGGGCACCAAGCAGGAATGTGGTGCATATATACATATGCAAGCAAAACACACATAAAACAAAATAAATAAATATATATTAAAATAAATGAATATATATTAAAAAAATTATACACAACTCCCCAAATCCAAAATTATTCCAAGAAAGAAACAAAAACAAACAAACAAAAACCCTAAAAACCCACTACTAGGGAATGAAGGCATACCAGAAAGATATGTTCAAGCAGCTAAAGCCGCAACACAGCATTCCCAACTGCACTTAAAAGGCACTGAGAAAACAATACAGTAATGAAGGGATACTGTAAGTCAGTACTGAGAAGAAGCTCCAAAACCAACGTGACAGATTGTAAGCAATCTTCATTGACTGGAAGGTCATGTTAACCAGATGGTGGTTGTGTACACCTTTAATCCCTGCACTTGGGAGGCAGAGGCAGGTGTATCTCCATGGGTTTGAGGCTAGCCTGGTCTGCAGAGCAAGTTCCAGGACAGCCAATACTACACAGAGAAACCCTGCCTTGAAAATCTATGAAAAAAAAAAGGCCACGT
>NW_022196913.1:9211657-9215350 GCF_008632895.1 Mastomys coucha
AAAAAAAAAAAAAAAAAAAAAAAGATCATGATTTTGCAAAGCCAGCTAACCCCAACTCCTAACTATTTCTGACTGGGGAACCTGCAATATTAGCTAGCAAACAACTTGCACGGAACCCAAAGCAACACATGTGGAGTGCTGCCATGGGTTAGGAGAGGCTGCAGATGGACAGACCTGCAGAGGAAGGACAGGAAGAGAGAACTCATAAAGAAGGGGAGACCGTGGAAAAGAGTGCACACACAGGACATGTGAGTACACATGACCATTTGCACTTGTGTTCATAGGAGCAGAGGCAGCTGACAGGACCTGAGACGGTGGACCATTGCTCCTTTCAAATATATTCAGGCTTCATTCTCATCTCTCTGGAAGTTACCTGTTAGTATGCAGCATGTGGCCATAGAATCAGCTCTTAGCACAAAGCGCGTGCTCATACAATCAGCTGCTTCCTCCCACCCTAACACAATTTGCCAAGAGCCCTGTGCTCTTATCAGACCAGTAGATAGAGTAAATTCTCAAACGTGTGAGTTGTGGGTCTGGATATGAACTGTTCTCTGCAGACTGCTCATGAATGGAAGGCTTGGTCCTGATGCAAGCAGTGTTGGGGGTTGGGGGATGTGTGGGGAAACAACTGCATCATGAGGGCCCTACCTTCATCAATGACTGCTCAACTGTGGAAGGAGGGTCCTAAGTGGAGAGAGCAGGTCTGTGGGAGTGTGTCCTGGAAATGCCAGCTGTGTCTGGCCCCTCCTGCCTTTCCTCTGTCTCCTACCCACCACAAGGTGAGGAGATTGGCTCCTCCAGGTCTTTCTGTTCAATATGGCCCAGAAAATGATGGAGTTGCCAACACTGGCTGAAACCCTAGAAACTGACAAGATAGTATTTCCTCCTTTCAGGTACTTGTTAGTAAAGAAAAAGGAGGAAGGCATGGGATCATTTGTTGTTTCTTGGTCTACTTCTTACCAAACATATGTCTATCTCATACTATGCCTTAATCACTAACAGCAGTCACGTGATTCCTAATCTGTACACTTGTGGTTTGGATCTCCTTCCATGAGAAGTGTAGAATGGGGACCAGGAAACTCTAATCAGATCTCTTTTAAATCCACACAAAATGTAGAGTAATTCGAAGGAAACTGACTGACTTTTTTTTTTTTTTTAAATAATGACAGTCTTTTCCGGTATGAAGAGAGAGTATCTCTCCATTCTTCAATGCTTTCAAGATTTCCCCATAAATGTTGAACACATCTTTTCAAGGACTTATTTCTATTAAATTTGATCCTATTTCCACAATAAAAATATATTTCAAATGGATGTACAAATTGTGCTAAAATCATAAACCTTTCTATGTAACATCAGATACATGATACACGTAACGGGTAAAAAAGCATAGGAGTGCCTACCAGAAAAAGAAAATACAGAAGAATAGAACACAGATGAATCATGTTTTGTTGAATCCATCTAAACATCCAGATATAAAAACAATAATTGGCAAAACAGAAAATGAATCATTTTTTGTTATTTTCCTTAAATAAAAAAAATCATGATTTTTTTTATATGTGCATTAAGGTATACTAACTTTTAAGTACCAAAAAAAAAAAAAATCAATTTTCTTCATCATATCACAGAAAATTAAAAGCCTCTATTAAATCTTGTCCTAGGTTTGGAGAGATGGCTCAGTGGTTAAGAGCACTATTGGCTCTTAGAGAATACAAGTTCGATTCCTAGCATCCACATGGCTACTAACAACCACATGTAACTCTAGCTACAGGGGATTCTGACTTCCATAAACAATGTATGTACATGGTATACAGACATATATGCATGCAGGCAAAACATCCATATACATAAAATAAAAAAAAAAAAAATCTTTAAAAAACCCCTACTTACCCTAAAAATGGTTTCTGTCTTGAAGGAACCAATAGCAGATAATTATTCACTCATTATATATATATAAACATATATATACATGTGTATATACATATATACATGTACATATGTATATACACATACACATGTATATACATGTATACGTATATATAAATATATAACGTCATCAAACATTTATATATATTTAACATAATATAAAAAGTTGTTGGAGCTGGAAAGATGGCTCAGCAGTTAAGAGGACTGACTGCTTTTCTAGAGGTCCTGAATTCAATTCCCAGCAACCACATGGTAGCTTGCAACCATCTGTAATGGGATCCAGTGCCCTCTGATGGTTTATGTCTGAAGACAGCATCAATGTATTCATAAAATCAATCAATCAATCAATCGATCAATCAATCAAAAAGAAGTTGTCAAAGAATATACATAAAGTAATGTCTTACTTTATAACACTCAAAGGAATAAAAAAGTTCAGTGTTAAAGGTGAATTTTTATGAGTGCTTTGAGAAATGCTTTATTTACTTGCAATAAAACTTTCTTTCAGGTTGTTTAGAAGCTTTGCTTCATGAGATATTCAGAAGTACAAGTGAGCTAAACAGCAGAATCAAAGCTAACCCAGGAGTGGAATCCAGTGTTTGGGAATGAAAACCCGGATAGCGACTCACCAAAGTGAAGTCCCAGTGTGGGCCAGGGGTTAAAAACGTGAAGGAGCTGCCTCTTCGGAGGGAGCATCTGTGGACAAGAGGCAGAGAAACAGAGTACTTTCAAAATAGTACGATACTTGACCGGTAACATGCCATCATGTTTACAGTCTTAGTCACAAAACTAGTTAAAATAGTGATCCAATATCAGCAGCGGAGAGAACAAACTATAACAGGGTATATGCCATCCCCAGAATCTTTACACTGAAAAGATACTATATAATTAGTGGAGAGATTACTATTAAAAAACAATTCTCCAAACCAAACACAGTTCATCTCATGAGTATATATACAACTCAAAAATATAAAATCTATTAATATGACCGCAACTGTGAAAATTATTTTATTAATAATGATGAACCAAATGAACTCATAGCTATACTTGGTACAATTCAAAACTTATGGCTAATATTTTAAAATAAATAAGAAAAACTATTAATAAACCTAAATCCTTTTATTTACATTAATGTAAATTTTTCCTGATTTGTAAAAACTAGAGTTAAAAGCAAGAGGAACCTGCTTTTACCTCTCTAAAATATAAGCCTGTATATTCACAAAAACGTAAGTGTCTACACTGACAAAAATAGATTAAAAAATCAACACAAGCCATGTAATAACCATGAGCTATACTGCTAATTGCTTAAGATGTATAGAATATGGAACAAAGATATGTTTCCAACACGGATAAGTGACAGGCAAAGGAAAGCAGAAACCGTCCCGAGCTTGCTGAAGCAAGGGCGGTAGTTACCATCACTTGCCTTTTGGCAGAAGTTCAAATGGTGAAGGGAGGATGAGCTTTATAATGGGACAAAAGTGAGGAGGCTCAAGTATAACCGGTTGGAGCTATCCTGGGGAAGCTACTGGTGGGCTAACCAGAAGAGAACATGAAGTGATAACCACTGTGACTGGAGATAAAGTGTATATCTGGCCTTTTCTGGTTGATTCTAAGATGACAGGGTGGGGCTGGAGAGACAGCATGTCAGTTAAGACCACTTCCTACTTCTGCAGAGGACCTGGGTTCCCAGCACCACGTGGTGGCTCACAACAACTTTAACTCTGAACTCCAGGGATCCAATTTCCTGATTTTGGTCTTCATGGGCACTAGTCA
>NW_022196913.1:9215570-9234638 GCF_008632895.1 Mastomys coucha
AATCCGCCTGCCTCTGCCTCCCAAGTGCTGGGATTAAAGGCGTGCGCCACCACCGCCCGGCTAAAAATAAATCTTAAAAAACAATTTAAGAAGCAGGACAAAAATTTAAAGCAGACAGTTGCTAATAAAATTCTAGCTATTTTATATCAATTTTTATACAAATTATTATTTAGCTCTTTGGCCAGGTCATGGTCCATTTGTAAAACTGACTCTTACTTTGACCCTCATGCATGATCTTTCTTTATCATACATTATACTACAGATGTGTGTATATAGCATAATACTACAGATGGCAAAAATTACAAGCTTTTCTAAGTTAAAGAGAAAGCAGAAGTGTATATTTCATCAAGGACAATAAAAGGAAGATAACTATCAGAAAGGCTTCACCAGAGAACAGTAAAACTGACTATTAAGATAGCTTAGCCTGTAAAAAGCACTTGTCACCAAATCTGCCAACCTGTTTGATCTCTAGGGTCCACATGGTGAAAAACACACACACACATGCCTATACCTGCCCCCACAAAATCAACCAAACAAATAAAAGCGAAACAGGAATTTTTTTTTCACAGAATATAATTTGATCATACTTTTCCCTTTCCCAATTCCTCCTAGATCTTTCCCACCTCCCCACCCACCTCCCACCTCCCCACCCACCTAATGATCTCCCCCCACCTCAAAACAAACAGGAAAAACAACAAAAACCAGAAAATCCAAAGAAATGAAAAAAAAAAAAGACATTAAGACAAAAAAAAATACTAAACAAACTCATTTATATGCAGGATACATATATTAAAACAACCAACCAATCAACCAGACACAAGCATGGTGGTGTCTGTTTTATGTGGGCCAACTACCTGTGGTGTGGTGGTCTGAATAAGAATGCTCCCTATATTAAGTGGAAATTGCTGGTTTCTTTGGAGAATCATTGTGTCATGTGATATTTTTCTGGAAACTGTCTTATGAGAGGATGAAGCAGACAAGAGATGTTTTGTTGCGAATAGACACATGGTGTTTTCTGGAAGCTGCCTGGAAAAAGGGCATGTGATATTTTGGAGCAGACGCTTGAGAGGGACATGTGATGTTTGGAAAGTATATAATTATAACCCAACAGACAGTGGATGACTCTGGCATTGTTTGACTTTGCCTTCTTCAATGATCACTGCTTGTCATGACTTTGTAGAGACAAACACAGCAAAGAACTTCTCATGATATTCCCATGGCTTCTTGCAGGTTCCTTGGACTTGGGCCAACTGGCAACTGGCAAAGCCTCGTGGTTTCTTCTGGATCAAACAGCCCTTGTTGATTCATGAATGGTGTTTGGCAGTGGACTGAGCTACCACTGCTGATTGGTGTGAACTGAGCTGCTGATATCCTGACAAAGAAGACTGGAATCATCCCTTCTAAACAGGTCCACATTCCCCTTTGCCCTATTAACCTTTCCATTACCTCTGGTGGGTGGTAGGCTAGAAAGGAGGTTGAAGCATTTAAGGACCCTTATTAAAGTAAGTTTTGACAATATCTAAGACAATACTTATAGGCTTATGTATTTGAATGCAAACTCTTTAAAAGGATTAGAAGGATTAAGAGGTGTGGCCTTGTTGGAGGAAGTATGTCACTGGGGATGAATTCTGAGGTTTTAAGAGTCCATGCCAGGCCCAGTCAGACTATCTTCTGCCTGCAGATGAGGATATAGAACTCTGGCTACTTCTCTAGCATCATGACAGACTGGACAACAGACTGGCCTCTGAAGCCAGCCTCAGCCAAACCTTTCTTTTGTAAGAGTTTTTCCTCCATTATGGTGTCTCTTGAACAGTGACTAAGATACCTGGGCATGGGCCTTGCTCTGGAGTGTAGTTGATATACCAATAATACTCCACTGGAACAAAACAAAACAAAACAAAACAACAATTTTCCTATCCCCAGCAGGTATCAGTTGCAAACAGCTTCTTGGTTCTGGGTGGGACGGTGTGTCCACTTTCTCATTCTCAGTGCTAGGATTTTTGTCTGGTTTGAACCTGTTGCAGGTCTTGTGCACTCCTTCAATCTCTGAGTTTAGATGTGTATCTGCACTCTTATGTCTGGAAGATACTGTTTCCTTAGAGTCATCTACCAACTCTGAATCCTAGAATCTTTCCTCTTCTGCACAGAATCAAAAAAGGCTTAAATTCACTATATGATGTGACCAACTCCTCCCAAGAGAATCTAAGCTTCTTGAGAGCAAGCGCTCCATCTGTTTTTGTTCACTAGAGTTCCCACTATCCTCAACAGTGTCTGATACTAGGACAGGTGCAACAGTATTACAGACTGAACATGGAGTGGAACACTGCTTCCGCTCATCTTCTGGGAGTCCTCCTTTTCTGCTCCTTAACTAGTCCATCCTAATTCTTGTAATTCTCAGTCTCAAAGATGACTTCTCTCTGCACTCTGACTTCTTAAATACACAGGTCTGACTGGAAGTGAGGAAGTTTCAGAAAGCAAGAATTCGGGTAAATGTTGCCTTAAATTTCAAACTAGTAAAAATCAGCACCAAGTGAAAGAACCTAGCTCTTTAAAGTTACTTAATACAATGGGTTTACCCATGCGTTCTTAATGAAAGCAAGGTGTTTGTTTATTCTTAAAGCCATTTGGTATGACTGAACTATAAGTTGTATAAAAAATTAGTTTAACAACATATCAAATGACCTGGGTATGGAGGTTCACACTGCAATCCGAGAATGGGAGAGGCTTAGGAAGAAAGACAAGTTTTTAGGCAGAACAGTTTGGAGCCTGCTTGGTGACAATTCTCCTCCTCACCAACAGTTCCATGGATTTTGGTCTGAGCACCTGCAGTCCACCAGTTTCCGTAGAGAACAGCTCTGGTACAGAAGTACATTATGAGTTTGTGGCCAGAGTCTCTATGTTGTGAGTTCTGGGATGAGCAAGTTACACAGTGAGAGCTAGTCTCAGAAACAAAACCGAGAAGATTGAAATCATGTCAAGTGGACCATGGGGATGTCTGAAAAGATGGAACAGACACAGGGCTGTTATTTTTACAGATTTAAAACTGACAGACAAGATTTATGTGGAGTTCTCTGCACAGGCCCATAAATACTAAAGTTGACAATGCCTTATACGAAGCAGACACCATCATAAATTCACTGCACTGACACAGAATTTGAACAAAGTTACATAATTTGTAATGTCAATGTCTAACATTATAATTGGAAACCACTATATTCAGTAGTTTGAGACAATTTCTCATATTTCGAAGGTCAAAAGAATGACAGAGTAGTCCAGACAAATGCCACTTCAATCTCCTATTTAATAAAAATATTTA
The DNA here is from genome assembly GCF_008632895.1 of Mastomys coucha. NCBI lineage: Eukaryota > Metazoa > Chordata > Mammalia > Rodentia > Muridae > Mastomys > Mastomys coucha. Next base: position 9,218,887 of record NW_022196913.1, read on the forward strand.
ATTGTGACTTTGACAGCGTCTTTTCCAGACACAGATTTCTGAAATCAGTCTAGGGTCCACCTTTTCCAGACACATAGAAATGAAGACACAACACAGAATGTGAAAATGTGCTAATAACCGAATAGCCAGAAAGTGTCTTTCTCTGATCTCTTCACTCCAGGAGCCTGGTCTATTCTGGTTTGCAAAAGACATTTCATTTGAACAGCTGCTTTTGGGCTGAAAGGGCTGGTGTCTGCTCAGGTGACAATTCCTCTTCTCACCACAGGGTCCAGGACAGTCTTGATCTGAGTGCTTGCATCTACAACTAGTTTCGCTCATAGAGAACAGCTCTGGTGCAGAACTATGGTTCCCCGGGGAAGGGGTTATAGGAGACTGTCAACCAGTTCAACAAGTCCGCCCCTTCTAAGCAGGGCCGAGCAGTAGCTTGGGCCCTAGGTGCATCCCGCCGGGCCAGCGCACTCTCTTCCCCGCGGCATTTTTGCCCGGCTTTCCCAAACCTCCTCTGCTCCATTGCCAGTCCTTGGTCACCTCCCGGATCTCCCGTCCATCCCAGTCCTGAGTCTCCAGACTTGCCCCGGCTCTCCCTACCCACCTCCAGCCAACCTCACCTCTCGTTCGCCGCCGGCCCGGGTGTGTCGGCCGGAAGCCCCGCGGCTCGTTCCTCGCTGAGCACTGAGGCCCTGCGGCTTCTCCTCCGCGGCCGGGGCTGCTTCTGGGCCGCAGGCTCTGGCTCCATGTCCGGAGGGGGGGGGGAGCGGTGGCCCAGTGCCCAGGAGACCGATCGTGGCGGGCACAGTGCCCGCCAGCTTCTGCGAGGCAGCAAGCTGCTTCCTAGCAGAGTTCGGCTACCGCCATCATCCGGGGATTTGAAAATGGCGGCTGCCCAGCGACCGGCCAATCAGAGAGCGGGAAGCTGTTGCTAGACTACGTGGAGTCCCGCCCCAATCAGAAGACTATACTCTGCCCTTTTAGGAGCCTGAAGGACAAAGGGAAAGTGGTAGGTAGGGTGAAAGTTAGGAGTTTGGGGATTTATTCTAACTACACACCTTACTCCCTAAAGGCAGCCTCTGTTCACTAGAACCTTTCACTTGCAGGGCAGGAAAATGGATCGGAAGCTGTTGATCATTTGATGTTGCTTAACATTAGACAGGTTGAAGGTATTGATCCCAAAACAAAGGGCAGTTGGACTTATAAACATTTAATTATTCGTGTGGAATATATGCCCAATTGCCAAAGACAGTACCTGTGTTCTCCGAGATGTCGCTAGAGAGCCAGTGAAATCTAGTTATGCCCTCCTGTCTTCCAGTAAGTAGGACACAGTGGCCTTAACCGAACGGAAAGGGCTGCTTTCTCTGCTTGCAAGACTACAAAAGGTGCAGTATGAAACAAGGGACCTTCGCAGATTATTATGTGAAGATTGGTAAATAAAAACGTTCTTTGATTTTAAATATTGCTAATGGTCTTAAATGTAGTCTCTTGTGTATCGGAAGATATTAATGACTTTGTGTATAATAAAAAAATTTAAAGGCAATCCAAATGAATGACTGGGAGATGTCGAAATACAACTCATTAACTGTGGAGACTGCTTTCAGCCGATAGAGAAATGGTATTCTTCAGGAAAGAACACACCCATTGGTTATCCAATACCAACAGCCAGCCCTGAAAACATACAAGTAACATCATACAGACTGAGCTGACTGTATTTAGGAACATGTATGTATATTCATATGTGTATATAACAATAATTAATAAAAAAGAGTCCATTAATTTGAAAGATAGCAAGAAGGGGTGTAGGAGAGAGTTAGGAGGGAGGAAAGAGAAGGGGGAAATGTGATTTTATTATAATCTTGAAAAATAAAAGAAAATTAAAAATAAGAGGTATAGAGTAAAACAAAGCATTGTAATTTTAAGTAAAAGCATAAAATATGAAATATGGAATGATGGTGTCTAGTTTTATGTCAATTTGACACAAGTTATAGTCATCTGAGAGGAAACCTCAATTTAAAAAGCCCTGATTTAGCTAGGGTTTACTGCTGTGAGCAGACACCATGACCAAGGCAACTCTTACAAGAAGAATATTTAATTGGGGTTGGCTTACAGGTTCAGAGGTTCAGTCCATTATCATCAAGGCAGGAACATGGCAGCATCCAGGTAGCCATGATGCAGGAAGAGCGGAGAGTTCTACATCTTCATCTGAAGGCAGCTAGGACAGGGTATTAAAGTCCACTCACAGTGACACACCTACTCCAACAAGGCCACACCTCCAAATAGTGCCACTCCCTGGGTTAAGCATATTCAAACTATGATAAACTCTCTCTAATATTAGACTGTAGGTAAACCTATAGAGCATTTTCTTAATTAGTGGTTGGTGAGGGATAGTCCAGCCCATCATGGGTAGTACCATTTTTGGCCTGGTGGTCCTGGGTTCTATAAGAAAGTAGGCTAAGCAAGACATGAAGAGCAAGCTAGTTAGCACTCCTCCATGGCCTCTGCATCAGTTCTTGCCTCTAGGTTCCTGCACTGCTTGAGTTCCTGACTTCCTTTGATAATGAACTGTGATGTGGATGTGTAAGCTGAATAAACCCTCATCAAGATATATATATATGTATACACACATATACACATATATATGTGTATATATACATATACATACATACATACATACATATATATATATATATATATATATATATATATATATATATATATATATGGTCTCAGTGTTTTATCACAGTAATAGAAACCCTAAGACAAATCATGAACTGTTATAGGGAAATGTGAGTAAAATAAGCCCTCTCCCCTCCACCAAGTTGCTTTTGATAATGATGTTTCATCATAGCATAGTAATTCTACCTAAAAAAAGAACCATAATTAATTATAAATCACTCTATAATTATACAGAATAGAGAGATGAGATTAATACATTAAATTTTTTCTAGATGGTAAGACTTTTGGCATTTAAAATACTTTCTTTTTATTTTCTTGATTTAAGAATTTCTTAAACACAGTGAGATATTAAAGAAAATATTGCTTTTAGCAAATACAATGTAAATACAGAAATGCCACCCAAACAATTGATCTCTACACAGAGTTTAATAGAATGCAGATGTTTTAGTGGGACCACACACTTTTATCTACATTAGCAAGTTAGTTTGTCTCTACCCCTGAAGATGCTGAAGCTTGTTTTGGTGTTTTCACCATAGGTCCTTAGAGCACATTTACTGTCAATGTGATAGATAATACAAGATGCTGATATGCGGACTTCGTGGAAGTTGTACAAGAAAACTTTCAATATTTATTCACTTGGGAAGTTGTTACTTTTTTTTTTTAACTACTTACACATATCTATTGAATATCTACAATAAAACACTGGACTCTCAGCCAGTAGCATAAGAAAAGGGATTGAGGACACATCTTAATCAGAGAACTGCCATGGTATATTGAAGCAAGTGGGAGGAAGCTGGACTATCTGTTGTAATAAAACACTATGACCAAAAGCAACTTACAGAAGGATGAGTTTATTTGGGCTTATGGTTCCAGAGGGATAAGAGTCTGTCGTGGTTGGAAGAGGTGTCAGCAAGCTTCAGGAACAGTGTTAGCAAAAATGATCACATCTTTGACTGCAACTAAAGGTAGAGAGTGAACTGGAAATGGAGTGTGCTATGAATTCCAAAAGCCAGCCCCTAGTGACATAGTTTCTTCACTCAAGGGTCCACCACATAAACATTCCTAAATGGCACCATCAACTGGGGACCAGGTATTCGAAGACTAGAGCCTATAAAGGACATTTGTCACTCAAATCACCATAACTACATATTGAGAGTTGGTCATAAAACCCTGGAAAAGGCCAGTGAAATCCTGCAAATGTACAATAGATTTATCTTCTATTATCTAAATGTCCTGTCCCTCTGCTCCCTGGAATCAGTATTTTTCTCTGCCTAGGGCAGTACTAAATACATGACCTGTGAATCATTGAGTCTTTAACTCCAGACAAATGGTTCCTCTGTTATAACATTTTTTTTTCAGGTTAGGGTGGAAAAAATCGGTCATATTTAACCTTTTATTTGCTTATATAATATTGAATGCTAGATCTCTCCTTGAGTAGATAATCTCACTAATTTGATTGGAGCTAAGTGTTACCTATGTTCAAGTGTAGATTGATTTTTTTTATTCCCCTACAAAAGTTTTTAGGCATATGCACTGAAGAAAAATCAGTAAGCTGAGACAATTAATCAGAAGTATACTACTGATTAATTCCCTTCTGTATGTGTGTGTGTGTGTGTGTGTGTGTGTGTGTGTGTGTATGTGTACTGGCTGGTTTTGTGTGTCAACTTGACACAGGCTGGAGTTATCACAGAGAAGGGAGTTTAGTTGGGGAAGTGCCTCCTTGAGGTCCAGCTGTGGGGCATTTCCTCAATTAGTGATCAAGGGGTAGGGCCCCTTGTGGATGGTGCCATCCCTGAGCTGGAAGTCTTGGGTTCTATAAGAGAGCAGGCTGAGCAAGCCAGTAAGGAACATCCCTCCATGGCCTCTGCATCAGCTCCTGCTTTCTGACCTGCTTGAGTTCCAGTCCTGACTTCCTTTGTGATAAACAGCAATGTGGAAGTAAGCCAAATAAACCCTTTCCTCCCCAACTTGCTTCATGGTCATGATGTTTGTGCAGGAATAGAAACCCTGACTAATACAGTATGTATGTATGTATGTATGTATGTATGTATGTATATACATATGTATGTATGTATGTAAAGAGGGCAGAAGGCATTGGATGCCCAAGAACTGCAGTTGCAGTTAGTTGTGAACTACCCAATGTTGATACTCAGAGCTAAACCTGGGGCTTGAGAAGTTAGCAAGTACTCTTAAGCCTTAACCCAAGTAATCTCTTCAGCCCCTGTGACGGGGCTCTTTGAGACAAATACATGTCTCAAATACATGATTCACAGGTCATGTATTTAGTACTGCCCTAGGCAGAGAAAAGTACTGAATCCAGGGAGCAGAGAGACAGGACATTTAGATAATAGAAGATAAATCTATTGTACATTTGTAGGATTTCACTGGCCTTTTCCAGGGTTTTATGACCAACTCTCAATATGTAGTTATGGTGATTTGAGTGACAAATGTCCTTCATAGGCTCTAGTCTTCGAACACCTGGTCTCAAGTTTATGTTATTGACAACAACTAAGTCTTCGGAGAGAAGAGAAACTTTACTTAAGAAAATATCTCTATAAGACTGGGCTGTTGGCAGGCCTGTAGGACATTTTCTTAATTAGTGATTGATGGGGGAGGGACCAGCTCATCATAGGTGGTACCATCCCTGGACTGGTGGCCTTGGATTCTATAAGAAAGAAGACTGAGCAAGCCATGAGGAGCAGGCCAGTAGGCTGGACTCTTGTGTGACTTCTGCTTCAGCCCTTGTCTCCAGGTTCCTATACCTTTTGAGTTCCTGTCCTGACTTCCTTTGATGACAAACTGTGTTGTGGAAGCATAAAATAAATCCTTTCTTCTCCAACTTGATTTTTTTTTTGTAATGGTATTTCATTATAGCAATAGAAACCCTGACAAAAACATTGTGTGTGTGTGTGTGTGTGTGTGTGTATGAGTGTGTGTGTGTGTGTTTGTATGTGCTTGATTATCTTAGTAAAAGACATTGAAGACTTAAAAGGCTGCATGATGCTCCTAATGGGTGGAAAGGATGGATGGAGAGGAGAGGGATTTGGGTGCAATGAGGGCAGAAGGACAATGGCCAGTGGTTCCTAGAGCCCATCAATGGAGGATCATCAAACACCACTTCAAAAATGTCAGGATATTAGTCAGAATTATTTCTCAGAGCTGAGTGATTTAAAAAACAAACAAACAAAAAACCCCAAATCACTAGTTTGTTGCTGAGAGTTATTTTTCTTGGCTAAACAAGGTTTCACAAGCTTGTAATCTCAAGGCTTGGGAGGTAGAGGCAGGAAGATGGGGAGGGGAGCTCAGAATAGCTTGGCCCACATGGTAAGACTTTGTCTCAAAGAGCCAAAACCAGAGCTGGAGAAGTAGCTCAGCAGTTAAGAGAACTTGTTGACCTTGTAGAAGATACAAATTTGGACTTCAGTATCCACGTTGAGCAGCCCACAACTGCCTGTAACTCAGTCTAATCCAATGCCTTCTTCTTACCTACACTGGTGCCCACACATATGGGGCCCATGCCCACACCCACCCACACACATAAAATAAACATAAATCTTAAAAACAATGAACTCAAACAAAAGCAAAACCCAAAGCCAACAGAAATTCAAGGTAGCTCTTTCGGTTTGTTGTATGTGGAGAACTGGCCACTGAAATCACATTTAATAAAAAAAACTCACTTAAGAAACAAATGGAAATGAAAGGGAATCCTAATAGCAAGCACCATGCTTTTATCAGCTTAATTTTGTTCATTCTTTCAAGACGTAGGCACAGCTACCAAGTGTGTCCAAACCAGTGCTGTATGTATATAGGGCTTATTTCAAGGACTTGCTGTATGTGATTGTAGGGGCTGTGAGATCTGCTATTAGTAGGTGCTCTGTGGGATGGATCTCTTGACTAGGAGCTGTTGAAGACACAGATGCTGTTATCTACATCAGAATTTTCTTTTTTCTCCGGAGAGCCTTAATGTTGGTCTTACAGTCTTTCGACTAATTGCACAAGGAAAACACACATTATGGAGAGGTGCTATAGTTTACCTGAGAGATGCTCCCATAAAGGCTTAGGAATTTGAACTTGCTTTCCAAAGAAAATAAACATAACAAATTAAAGTACTATATTAACAAAGTAATAGCACAAATCTAGAAAATTCACCCATGTCTGGGAGTGCTGTTGGATGCATGTGTGGGAGGTGCTCGTAGAAAGAGTGCATCTGACCAAGCAACAGCGATGCATGGCTATAGACGGAGATTTGGGCTACACCACTTTGTCTTCTCGGTGGGTTACACACTTCCAGCCACCCTCCCAGGAATTCTTTGGATTTATGAATTAAAGACACACACACACACACACACACACACACACACACACACACACACAGACATACACACACACACACACACACACACACACACACACATACACACTCACATGTGTTCTCCAATCCAGTTAATTTTAAAATGCCTTGGCTACCTCAAAGGCTGGGCACTCCTAAACCTTCCCCTGCTTCCCCAGACCCAATGAGGGAAGAGGCTAGTGGCCACCCACCTGAATTCCCACATGGCTTGTAGGCTTTCTCTCCTGCAGTTCCTGCATCCATCCATCTCCCATGCTTCTCTGTCTCCCCCTGCCTCGTGTCCTAGCCCACACAACTCTAAGGGTCCTGCCTTGTCTCCTTTTGCCCAGCCATTAGCCACTTGAGGATGAGGACCTTTAGCTTTTGGATATGAAGATTCCCGATTGAATCAAAAGCATTAGAACCAATCTCCAACACAGGGCTTTAATCCCAACATGTAAGAGGCCAGTCAATGCAGGCTGATCGTGAATTTGAATTTCATACACTTTATCTAGTAAGAGCCTGCCTCAAAAAGAGAGAAAAGAAAACAAAGAAAAATGATACTTTCTTTGTTCTCCTTAAGTATTTATGTTTATAACCTACTGGATTTGCCTGGTCTTGTCTGCATTGAGAATGGTCTGAACCTAATTCAAGGAGAAGATGTCTATCAACTCCATATGGAACAAGTGGAAAGGGTTGATTTGGGGCTGGTGAGACAGCTCGGTGGTTAAGAGCTCCAGCTGCCTTTGCAGAAAATTGACGTTTGGTTCACAGCACCTCCAGACTGATTTGCACTTGTAGCAGGTGTTACCCATATGCTTTCATTTTCCTCATGAACATTGACTCAATTCTTAACACCAAAGGAAAAAATCTTGGAGAACATTTGTGAGGGCTGCAAAAATAGTCAGAAAAGTGCTTGCTACACAAGCATGAGAGCCTTAGCTGTATCTTTCTTTCTTTTCTTTTCTTTTTAAAAAAGATTTATCTCATTTATTTTATGTGTATGAGTACACTGTAGCTGTACAGATGGCCGTGAGCCATCATGTGTGTGGCTGCTGGGAATTGAACTCAAGACCTCTGCCGACCCTGCTCGCTCCGGCCCTGCTTCCTCTTGCCTCGCTTGCTCCAGCGTAATTCACCATAGCTATCTTCAGATGCACCAGAAGAGGGCGTCAGATCTCATTATGGGTGGTTGTGAGCCACCATGTCGTTGCTGGGATCGGAACTCAGGACCTTTGGAAGAGCAGTCAGTGCTCTTACCCGATGAGCCATCTGGGTAAGCTGGGCTGTATCTTTCTTTATACCAGTGTGTTGGTATATCAGTATGGTGATTTGAATAATAACAGTCCCCATAGACTCATAGCTTTGAATGGTTGATCACCAGGGAGTGGGACTATTTGAAAGGATTAAGAGGTGTGCCTTCTTGTTGGAGGAAGTATGTCACTGGGCTTATCTCTCTCTGATACCTGTGGATCTGGATGTGGCTCTTCTGGCTACTTTTCTAGCACCATATCTACCTGCCTGCTACCATTCTTCCCACCATGGTAATGGACTGAACCTTTGAAGCTATAAGCAAGTCCCAGCTAAATGCTTTCTTCTATAAGCATCACCTTGACCATGGTGTCTCTTCACAGCAATAGAATAGTTACTAAGACAATTAGTGATGTAGAGGTGGGGGCAAATGAATCGCTAGGGCACACACACACACAGGTGTTCACCAGTTAATTTTAAAATGCCTTGGCCACCTAAACCAACCAGCCTATGTCAGGCCAGTGAGAGACCTTGTAACAAAAGCCAAGGTGGGTGGCTTCTGAGGACCAACACTGGAGGCTGTCCTCTGGTCTCTAAAGGCATGCACATACACACGAATGTGAGCTCTCCTCCCACAAGCACACAAAGTAATTTATTATATTCAACATACACATAGTTTAGAAGCAGTTGTGGTTAAATTGTCACTAACTTAGTAAACTAAGCTGTAGGTGGCACAAACTTTATCACAGCTTGTTTAGGCCCCATTAGGTTGCCATTAGAGAACTGAAAACCTTAAAAATTGGGCGTGTTGCTTTAAGTGAAGAATGTTTTCAGCCCTCAGGTGGAGTCATTTCCGGGCTCTGTGATAAGGCTGAGCTAGAAATGACTGCTCCTCAGTCGTTACCAGAGGACTATAGGGGCACCTCCATATCATCATGGTAAGTGGGCACAGGATGCGATTAGCAGCGTTGGGATGGTGGCAGATTTTGTAGGTTCTATTCAGGCTCATTTTTCCAACCTAAATCCTTAATAAATTTATAAGGTGAGGCAGGATAAAGACACTGCATTTCTTTTACCAAACTCTCTTTAGTTCAGTGTGTGAATATAGTTACCTATATTCTGTTATATTCTATGTTCTGTTATGAGACTACATTTAGAGAACCCTTTCCCCTCTGATGTCCCCCCCCCCACTTTGTGGAAATCACAGCAGTTATTAGTATCTTAGAATTTTGAATTTTTCAGTCAAAGCCACCTTTCAAACTGCTTTTTCCTCTCCAAACTGGGCTTTCGCTCCAGCATTGTTTGCTTAAGTTGTTTGTACTTTTCAGGAATCATGACTTCCAACATGGAAGACACTTGTGGTAGAGGAATGTTCTGTGTCTTGAGTGGGTCAGCGTCAGTGTTCTGGATGTGATGCTGTCTTGCAAGATATTTCCCCCTGAGAGCAGATAAAATAAAGGGTATGACAGGCCTTTTGTCGTCTTTCTTAGTATTGCAGATGAATCCACAGCTATCTTAATATTAGGGGCTTAATTGAAAATTACATTTTCTCAGTAACTCAAAATCAGTTTTGGAATGGAATTTATCACTGCGCTGAGAGTTGTTGATGTTGATATTTAGTGGATAGTTATGGTCTTAGACCCTTTAATACTTTGGTGAATGTTCTAAGGGAGAGCTGAGGAAGGCAACAGAGGCAAAGAGAATAAAGTCGATCTAGTCCTCTCTACCCTTGGATGCTTCTGAAGCCAGGAACAGGGCTTGTCAGGTCAACTTATTTGTGCTGTTTTGAGAAAGAACAGTACTACATACCATGCTGTCTGAGCACCCAAAGGCAACAATTTATCTCTGTTGGTGATTGTTTTCTACCGCGACTTACTGTTGGCAAATATGGCTCTCAACCGAGTTCCTGAGGTGGTACCTGACTGCTGGAGAAGGTAGTTCCTCAGAGCTGTCTGTATGTGAATGTCATAGGTGAAGAGGTTCTGCGAGGTGTAAATACAATGAACAACCTTTCTTTTGAAATCATTCTTAAACTTAGAGGACAAAGGTCTGGTTTGGCTAATGCGTTTACAGGCTTTTAAAGTTCAAGAGGTGGGGAGAGAATTGAAATTACTCTTTGCAGATAAGGATTTACAAACTTTGTTCGTAGTGGAATCTGCTGTTTTGATTTTCACATGCCGATAATTGGAAAGGCAACTTGTTCATTCTAAGTAAAGTGAAGTTGATGTTAAGTTCACAGCTGTAGACACCAGAAACAGAGTTGCACAAAGAAGAAACAAGGATGAAGTTCTAAGTATTGAACCTGAAATTCTCTTGAAGGGAAGACGTCTATGGTATGCCGTGTCCGTGGAGACGAAGTGCAAGGTTTGGTTCTGCTGAGGACAGCAGTATCCACAGCAGATTGCCAGGGTATAGCAAGTCAGAGCTCTCGACCTCTGCCTCCTCACCCACACTGGAGGCCTGTGGATGCCATAGGCCAGTGATTGGTGCAAAGTTGGAGGTCTGTAGTTGAGTTCAGACTTTGAGACAGGGCATGCACCATTGCCCCTCAGCTTACAAGGCCAAGCAGCTTGAAGCACCCGAGAATATAGAAGACAGTGCAGCCCAGGACAGACTTGGTCCAGGTCGCACAAGTGCATGCATGCATGCATTTGTGTGTGTCTCTGTGTGTGTGTGTGTGTGTGTGTTGATATGTGTATGTGGAGTTCATGCATATGGAGGCCCAAGGTTGATGTTAGCAATCATCCTCAATTGTTCTTCCATTTTATTCCCTGAGTTCACCAATGCAGCTACATGGTCTCTCAATGAAACCCAGATTTCACAGATACAGCTGCTTTTGCAAACAGCTTGCTTTCTGGCGCTTCTATCTCTGCCTTCCCAGGCTAGAGTTATAGGCAAGTCACTTACCTGCACAGTGTTTATCTGGGTTCTGGGGGTCTGAATTCCTATGTACATAGACACACAAAATAATAATAATAAGTAAGTATTTTTTTAAAAAATCCTCTAATAACCCACTTATCAACTCCCCATTTTACCCAAATTCTAGTTATGTGTGGGTTATATAAGACTATATCTAGAGAGTCTTAACTCGACTGCTTGTCTGTTGCACAGTAGTAAGTGTGTTGTTTATACAGCAGACAGATTGTAGAAACATTTTATCCTGTTTACTATGATTGTGTGTGTGCATGCATCTATGTGTATGATGTGAATATATGAACGTTGTACGTCTCTACCCATTTGTGGGGTTTGTTCTCTCCTGTGCTTACCTGGGATCCAACCCAGGCCATCTGGCTGTCAAAGCAAATGATTTTACTAATGAGCAGACTCACCAGCATGAAAGGATGGAAGCACCATTTTAGTCCTTGGTTCAGGTTTCCATGAACTTTGGCTCCTCCTTGGAATGTATTTTTCCTGGGGCAATGTTCTGGAGATGGTTATCTCCTTCCACCTGTGTGTGTTCCATGGATTATATTTAGAGTGTCAAGTTTAAGTGGCCAGCAATTGCTTTTACCTGATGAGCTACCTAGCCCCTTTCTTAGAACACTTTCAACCTGGGGTGAGGGGAAGAAGGCAGGGAGAAGGGGAGTCTCAGGGTTGGTTACATTATGATTCCTAACAGTAGCAAATTTCAGTTATAAAGTAACAACAAACACAATTTTATGGGTATCCACAACAGGAGGAACTCTATTCAAGGGTCGCAGCTTTAGAAAGGTTGAGAATCACTCCTTTAGATGATAATGAACTTCCTTTGTGATTTCTCAGCTAGTTTGGTCTTTGGTACTTACATTCAGTAGTGCTTATGCTATCTAAGTTCCAACTCTGTTCTAACTTATTGTGGCTTATTCCAGAGGGAGTGTCTCTCCATTCACCTTGGTCAAGCTGGTGTCCAAATCGGGGACACATGCTGGGAACTGTATTGCCTGGAACATGGGATCCAGCCAGATGGCTTTATTCTGGACAGCCAACATGATCATTTGGAAAATCCTAAAGTGGAACATAGGAATACATCTTTAGATACCTTCTTTCATGAGACAAAAACTGGAAAGCATGTGCCCAGAACGCTTTTCATGGACCTAGAACCAACTGTTATAGGTAATCTAAATTTGACTTGCTAGTGCTTTTAATGAAGACACCAGTCAAACAAACCAAGTGGGTAAGATTATGAGATTGTGCTAATCTCTATGAACAGGATCATGTAGACTTTTTCCAAACCTCAGTCTGTAACATGACAGACATACTCCAATGGGGGACTTAGGTTGGCTTTCTTTCCTGTAGGGTGGAACTATGTAAAGCTCCTATTTTACCCATGACCCGTACTTCAGCAAAATGCTGAATCTTTTTCCTGGCTCTGAGAGCAAAGCTGGAGGCTATTGGCAAAGAAGTTGAAAACTTGTCATTATCTTCTATAAAAGAGTAGAGTATTTGAAAATTATTCTACAGGAAAAGGTACCACATAAACCTTAAACTTACAGGAGAAGCTAGTGCTATTTTTAAAACTTTACATTTGTTTACCCCCCTCTCTCTCCCTTTGCCTGTCCCCTACTGTTTCCCTGTCCTTCTTCCCACACATCTCTACTCCCCCTCCTGCCATGTGTGTATGCATTTGAACACACATGGGACATGGTGGTGGTTGTGTGAAGGATGGAAGACAACTTGAAAGAGTACTTTCTCTCCTTCTACCATTCAGATTCCAGGGGACCAGCTCATTTTTTTTAACCCTTTTAACCCACTTTGCCATTTTGACAGCCCAAATGCTAACTAATAATGACAGATTTTTCTAATACCCTGTCCAAAATCTTCTAAAATTCAGCTAGAGAGAATATTGGAGGTAGGAATTAGGTATTGTCTTAGGAGAGCAGCTAGAGATGGGAGTAGTTTTGGATCTGATGTTGTGTGTTATCTATTCCTACAAAACAAAGTCCCTTCAAATGCAGTAAGGCAGGAATAACCATGATTTTGTTCATATGTTTGTAACCTGTTGTGGGGCTCAGAAGTATAAATTCTTACTGTTTTACTTGATTCTAGATTTGAAGAATCAGATGGGAGCCAGGGCACTCACTCACTTGGATGGTGGTTCACTCACTTATGTATGGGTCAAGTTGGTGTTCTGAGTTCTGAGGCATGGATTTTGGTAGGACTTTTAGTCCTTGTCACATGGCCTGTTTCTGAAATGCTTAGATCCTTATCATAGCATGGTAGTCAGGTCTTAAGAACAATTATCCCATGGGTACAAGGCAGAAATTTATGGCACCTTGTGCCCTTTCTTCTGTTCTCAGTGAGTCAAGGTAGTTATGAAGACAGCAGGGAGGGGATATGGACCCTACTCCACCTTTTAATGCAAGCATAGAAAGTTTCTAGAAGCAAATGTATGACAGGAAGTATTTTTATGGTCATCTTTATAAACTAATCTGGCCTACCAGAGAAATACAACCTGTCTATACTAGGTTAGAGTTGTTTTCCTTATTAGAATAGAGTTAGAACACATAACTAATTGCTGGGAGAAAGTGGATTCATGTCAAAGAATGTTAATGTAATGCAAAGATTTACTAGTTTGACTAGTGTATAGGGTCAAAAATGAAGATACTTATATACAGGCTAAGTACTGCTCTGCTGGGTGTTACGAAGAAATAAAACAAGGAACAACTGGGGAGTTGTAGTTAGTAGAGTGCTTGCCTAACATGCTCGGATCTTGTCATCAGTTCTTTAGTTCAGCATTAAAGCAGATATGGCAGTGCACACCTGTAATTCCAGCCCACAAGCAGAGGCAGGAGGATAAAAAGTGCCGGGTCTTTTTGGAATACATAATAACTTGCCTACCAACACCAACCAGAAGACTTTGTTGTTTTTCTAGACTAAGAAAGATCATTTCTACAGGATAAATTCCATCCCTTTGCCATACCATGGGAAAGGGATGGGGACCAGAGTATAGAGTCCTGTCAGAGTTAGGAAAAAGCCAGCAGTTAAAGTACATGCAAGCACTGACCACTCCTCCCTTCCCTCTCTGCAGATGGGATCCGCGTGGGGAAGTACCACTCACTCTTTCACCCAGAACAACTTGTGAATGGGAAGGAGGGTGCTGCCAACAACTATGCAAGAGGTCGATATTCTGTGGGCTCAGAGGTCATCGAGCTTGTTCTAGAAACGATCCGGAAGCTGGCAAGTGGCTCCCCTTGGGTTATGGATGGGTCATGCTGGATACTTGTGATCTTGTAGCAGCATCCACCAGCCTTGCTTGCTGCCACCCCCCTTTCCCAAGTCTCTTACCCTGGGCCTCCTGTAGATGCTTAAGGGGAGGCTTTAGTTACATAGTTACATGGGAAGCCTTTACAACTGCTGGATGGCTTCCCTTTACCTTTCTGCTATAGTATGATTTGTACTATGTGTGCTAGCAGACACATTCAAAGCTCTCTACAATGTATTCTTTTCCAATTGTCACCACTACTTGTGAAGATGACAAGGGGCAGAAATTTTGTGAAGGTTATTTACTGAATAACCTTATAATAGTTCTGTAAGGCTTGGAATCTGCAGCTCCTTTGTTAGGTAAGTGGTTTGGTGTAACCACTGGTAGCATATTGTCTATCATAGTATCCTGAGTATAGTGTATAACTTAAGAGGCACTTGTCTGTTGTGGAGGGGACGTTATTTTGCTTCTGTATTTTGCTGATTTTCTCTTATTACTGACAAAACCTTCAGATCATATGTAGATAAATTCATGGAAATCAATGAAAAGTAGCCAAATATTTAAGCTTTGCTTTTATACTCTGAACCTCCCTTATCTATCATGATTGGGACTAGAAAGAACTACTTGGATGGATATTTTCTACAGGCTTTAGAATATGTGCACACACACACACATACATATACACACATACATATATGAATTTTAGGGGATCCAAGTCAGATGTAAAATTTATTTAAATTTCAAATATGCCTTATATAGTCATAGGCTTCAGATAATTTTATGCAGTACTTTTAGTGTGCCTGTGTGTTGACTGCCACCCATTTCTATGAGCTCAGATACAGAATTTTCATTAGTGACATTATGTAAGTACTCAAAAAGAAAGAAAAAATGAGGGTTTGGAGCATATTGGAGTCTGGGACTAGGGCTGCTTAAATGGTAATAAAACTCTAAAGACTTTCCCAACTCTAAGCATAACATTCAGGTATATTTCAAAGTATTTCAATGTTTGTTGTGTAGCTGAGGTGGCCAAAGAAGACATTCTGAATCATTTTAAAGTATATGTCTTCCTGTGTGTATTTGTGTACACAGGTGCATGTAGGGACCAGGGGACAAACTTGCCTGTCATCCCTCAGAAATCATCTTTTTTGTGGTTTGTTTGAGACAAGGTCTCTTATTGACCTGGGACTGGCCAACCAGGATAAGACAGAGAGTCATCAAGCCCTGGTGATCTGTCTGCCTTCACCTCTCCTGTCCTGGGATTATAATCATTTGGCACATGACCAGTTCTTTTCCCTCCTCCTCCTCCTCCTCCTCCTCCTCCTC
>NW_022196913.1:9234816-9254778 GCF_008632895.1 Mastomys coucha
CCTCCCTCCCTTGTCCCCCCCCTTTCTCTTTTTAAAATGATGCAGCTTCTGAAGCTCAAACTCACACCTGCATGCCTGTAAGGCAAGCACTTTACTGATGGAGCCTTTGCCCTCACCTCCTTTCTGAGTCTTTTGTTCTTGGAAAGCTATGTTTTACCATTATCATCTAGTTAACTGACTGTATTTCCCCCTCCAGGCAGAACAATGCAGTGGTCTTCAGGGATTTTTGATTTACCGCAGTTTTGGAGGAGGCACAGGGTCGGGATTTACATCTCTCTTGATGGAGCGACTCTCTGTAGAGTATGGCAAGAAGACAAAATTGGAGTTCTCTGTCTATCCATCCCCTAGAATCTCCTCTGCTGTGGTAGAACCATACAATGCCGTCCTTACCACCCACTCCACCATAGAATACTCAGACTGTGTCTTCATGGTGGACAATGAGGCTTTGTACAACATCTGTCACCACAAACTTGGTGTTGAACGTCCTTCCTATGCTAGTGTCAATAGGCTGATTGCTCAGGTGTTGTCTTCCATTACTGCTTCCCTGCGTTTTGAAGGACCTCTGAATGTGGACTTAATCGAATTGCAGACCAACCTCGTACCTTATCCACGAATACATTTCCCTATCACAACCCTTGCCCCCATCATCTCCGCTGAAAAGGCGTACCAAGAGAGGCTCTCCGTGTCTGACATCACTGCTTCCTGCTTTGAGCTCTCCAACCAGCTGGTCAAGTGTGATCCCAGGCTTGGGAAGTACATGGCTTGCTGCTTAATGTACAGAGGAGATGTGGTCCCTAAGGATGTAAACGAAGCAATTGCAGCCATGAAATCTAGGACCTCTGTTCAGTTTGTTGATTGGTGTCCAACTGGTTTCAAGGTGGGCATCAATTATCAGCCACCTACCATGGTGCCAGGAGGGGATCTAGCCAGGGTTCAGCGCACTGTGTGTATGCTGAGCAACACCACGGCAATTGTGGAAGCCTGGGCCCACCTGAACCACAAATTTGACCTCATGTATGCCAAGAAGGCATTTGTGCACTGGTATATCACAGAAGGCATGGAGCTTGGGGAGTTTGTAGAGGCCAGGGAAGATCTGGCTGCTCTAGAAAAGGATTACGAAGAAGTGGGTCTGAGTTTCTGATGAAAAGATGACCAGGCAAATGAATGCTGAGTTAAAATCTCAGGTTCTGTCTTTTATATACCTAATGAATAAGAGGAAAGCAAAGCAAAAACCAATCAGCAAAACCCAAAATTCTACATTAAATTAAGTGTATTAATATCAACAATAAAGTAATATTTTCTTGTGTACAGTAGAATTCTCCTCTGCTAACTGAGAGCTCTCTGGGGATTAGGATCACTTGAACTACTGGGTCTCTTCTAGGTAGAGTCATTTTATGTTAGTTCTTATGTCATAGGAAAAGCCTGGCTTTATTCTTTGCCCTCTCTTATTTTAACAAAACAAAACAAAAAACAAAACAAAGCAAAACAAAACATCAAGGGAGTGTGGAACCTTAATGTTTCTGCTTTCCCTTTTCTGTCTTGAAGCAGAAAATACACAGATTAGGAATATTAATATTGCTCCATGATCTATGCATTACCCATTCATTAAATGATAAATGCTTTCAAAATATTTCCTTTTCTTTTTCCAAAGAGTGGGCTTTAAGTCCACAGTTTGCTTTTCAAACAAAACAAAGAAGCAAGCAAACAAACAAGAATACTGTTGGGCACATTTAGAATTTGGTACCTGTTCCTTCTTCAGGTGCCCTGTCCTGGAGGAAGCTGTATTTGTTTTGTATGTGTGTTTGTGGTTTGTGTGTGTGTGTGTGTGTGTGTGTGTGTGTGTGTGTGTGTGCATGTATGTGCATGCCTGTATCTCTGCAGGAGTATGGCATGTGGCCATGTCAAGTGGCAGCCAGAAGCTGATGACAAGTGTCTCTCTCAATCTCTTTCTACTTTGTTTATGGAGGCAGGATCTCTCCATGAAACAAGAGCTTGTTGACTTAGCTAGTCTAGGCTAGGCTTGCTTTCAGGCACTGGAATTACAGGTGGGTAACCATGCCTTCTTTCACTTTATGTGGATACTGGAGGTCTGACCTCTGACCTCTATTCTTCACACTTGTTCACCAAGCACCTTTTCCCCTGGACCATTTCTCCAACCTTAGAAGGCTATTAGTAGTTACTTTTATTATTGTTATGAGAATGGATTAGACAAAAACAACAAAAAAACAAAAAACAAAAAACAAAGGAAGTGGTGGGCTTTGTTGTTGGTTTTTGCTTTTTTTGTTTTTTGTTTTTTTGGCTCATGGTTTGAGGGAATAAAGTCTACAATGCTGCTGTGTTCGGGGTGGGATGGGGAGTTGGGAGGTTGAGGGGAGCATGGCAGCAGGAGTATCTAGCAGCTGGTCACATTGCATCCTCAGTCAGGAAGCAGGGAGACATAAACGACACTGTTTATCGAGATTTCCTTCTCCCCTTCCTCCCATTTCTTGTTCTGGACACACAGCCCCCACACAGGCTACCTTTTCCTCCTCAGCTAAATCTCTTTGGAAATACCAAATACCTGAAGTATGTCTCCTATGTGATCCTAAGATCTAGTCAAGTTGATGGTGACATTTAATTGAAAAAGCATTCTTAAATGTGGCCAGCAGACTGGGTTCCGAACCACTTTAGAGGTTTGATGACGATGTAGATTCTGAACTGGATTAAAGACTGGCCACTAAAGAAAACCTGGGGAACTGGGAGAGATGTAAAGAGGGGGTGGGTGTTTAAAAACCACTTGAGAAATGAATTCTTGGAGAGGGAGAGGGAGGGGAAGGGAGAGGAGAGGGGATGGACAGAGAGAGGGGGAAAGAGGGAGATCTCAATGCTGATGATTAGCTGACATTTTTCTTGTTATTCCAGGGCTGCAGCCCATGGAATGGAGTCACCCATATTTTTGGATGGGTCTTCCAATGCCAATTAACCCTACCTAGAAAATCCCTTATAGATTCAGACATACTGGGAAGTTTGTCTCCTAGGTGACTGGAAATCCTGTTAAGTTGACAACATTTGCTCTCAAAAACATCTTCCCTACTGTCTTAGTTATTGGTCTACTTCTATGAAGTGACACTAAGGCAACTCTCATAAAAGAAAGCATTTAATTGGGGACTTTTCTTACACTTTCAGAGGGTTAGTCCATCATTATCATGGCCAGCAGCAGACAGGCATGTGTTGGAATAGTAGCTAAGGCAGAGAGAGAGAGAAAAACACTAGGCCTAGAGTTGGCTTTTGAAACCTCAATGCTCATCCATAGAGACACATGTCCTCCAACAAGACCATACCTCCTCATCCCTCTCATACTTCTCAAACCATCTGCAGACCAAACATTCAAACACATGAGCCTATGGGGGCCCTTCTCATTCAAACCACCACACCCATCACTCTATTGAAATGATTGTCTTGAACATCCTCAGCTGTGACTTATTGATAAAAACTTGTGACTTTTGTAGCCTTCAGATTCTCACCCTCAGAAAGTATCACTTCATGTAGTGTATCCTTGGATTTCCATGGCCCCAGTTGTTGCTCTTCTGATGTTTGGTATCTCTGCAAACAAGTCCTCTTCTTTCTTCTCCTCCTCCTCCTCTTAATCAGATTTGTTCTTTGGCAGTCTCCTATGACTGTGGCCATGGATTTGGAGTTATTCGCCAGTGTGTTAGGCTCAGCAGTGTGAATACTTGATTGAAGACAATGACTCTCTCCTGGGATTCATCAGTAGTCAATAGCTTAGCAGGGAGTCTTTCTCTGATCCCAGACTGACAGGGCCCTGTCTTGTGTAGGCCCAACCACAGCTAATACGAATTCCTGATTCCAATGTGCCTGTGTCACTGAATGTGGATAGCACTCCAGAGCCCTTCTCCTTATCTTCCTGCCCCCTCATCTGAGGTGTTCCCTGAGCCTTAAAAGGGATGGTCTTGTTTATATATACAAATGTCTTGTTTAGAGCTGAGGGTTCCATCAGTAGACACTACTTCGGCACTGTCTTGCCCCAGTGGAGACATTTTTGGCTCTCTCCTGTTATTTATCTCACAGACGCACGACCTGAAGTGTGGTGAGTACA
This sequence comes from Mastomys coucha, assembly GCF_008632895.1. Lineage (NCBI taxonomy): Eukaryota > Metazoa > Chordata > Mammalia > Rodentia > Muridae > Mastomys > Mastomys coucha. The sequence goes on from NW_022196913.1 coordinate 9,238,913, forward strand.
CATGCTTCTTATCTCTAAGTTTTCTCGGTTAAGTCTTACAATGAACATCCTACTTTCTAGACAAGTTCTCCAAGATGCTTTTGGTACATTTAAATAATCTATTATAAAAATGTGTTATTTTCCTGAAATGTGTTCCTCCTTTAGTGATCTCTGTGTCTGTGCCTTTATTTCCCCATGGAAGCAGATTCTAAGCAACAATTATTTTTATCTTACAACCTTTCCCAGTTTCTTGTATTCTACATAGAACCGGCTACAGTGGATTCTACATGTTTAATTTTCCCAGAGTCCATTTCTTCCTTTTTAGTCATTAAATCCTCTCCTCTTAACAGCTTTTCTGTCTTCTGTCTGTCTTCCTCCCACTGTCCCATGACCGAGCATTCTGAAGCACAGCCCCAGGTTCTAATGTCTCACTAATTTTTATTATATATACATTGTAGCATCTTTAGATATACCAGAAGAGGGCATCAGATCCCATCACAGATGGTTGTGAGACACCTTGTGGTTCCTGGAAATTGAACTCAGGACCCCTGGAAGAGTAGTCGGTGCTCTTAACTGTTGAGCCATTTCTCCAGCCTGACTCCCTATTCTTTTAGACATAAGGTATAAACTTCTGAAAATGATGGGTATAGTCTTTCCAAAATCATACCAACTACAGTTCCACTCCTACCTGTCATAGTGGTATCACAAAATCCAACCAAGACAGTCTCTGTCATTTTCCAGAATATACTCAGCCTATGGCCAGTGATGTAATTCACAGGTCACTTGTTCCCTGAAACCTTGGAACCTTCCTGTCCTTTATGAATTACCAGAGCAATTTGGGGCTTTCATTCATCCCCACCCAGGATTTAGGGATAGCTGTGCTATGGCTATAGAATTTCTCTCTAAATTAAAATGTGGTATTAAGTAGTAAATGATGATTTTTCCCTTTGCATATCCTATGTAGTGTTTTACAGTTTTAGTAGGCCTTTTTTTAAAGCTAAAACTTATTACGTTCTTTAATGTACCTTTGTTAGCTCTTTTTCTTTAGCCACTAGAGGGCATTGGTGAAGTACATTCTTTTGCCCACGCACAACACATTTGTAGATTTTGTTTTATTTTAAAAATTAACAACTTCATAATATTCAAGTGAAACTGTTTCTTAAATTTTAAAATAAACCTTGTGACTCCCACTCTTTGTAAGTCCAGTTTTTCTTTTTTTTCATGTGTATATGTGAGGTGTGTGTGCATGTATACGTGGGGAAGCATAAATGTTCATAAGCATATGTGCCCATGTGTGCACAAGTGTGTGGAGGCCAGGTGCTGAACTAGGTGTGCACCTTCCTTCATCACTCTCTTCATCGTTTGCTGAGGTAAGATCTCCAAGATGAGCTCAGGGCTTGCTAGTATAACACCCAGCTTGCTCTGTGATCCCCGTCTTTCTTTGAATGCTGAGATTACAGGAACTGCTACATGTGCCCAGCATTTCAGTGAGGCAAACCTACACACTTATTTTTACAGGATCCACATACATTGTTGGTACTGTTTTTATACTTCAATCAATGGTGTTAAATATTTGAGATTGACTATGAATTTAATATATTCCATTTCTTTTAAGGACTATAGTAGTATGACAAACTCTTCCACAAACCCTTAGTTATACTTTTTAAATTTAAACTATAAGTACCCTAGTTATCCTTAACTATCTAGAGAACACTCATAAACTAGAAAAATCTTTACTCAACATGACAAGCTTTAACTTATTTATGAAATGTTCTTATTTCAATTACAAGTTAAAGGGCTTAATGTAATTCTTCTAAGCCATATGCTCTTAACTTTTGCAAACACTGTAGTTTAAAGTCAAATGTGTACAACCTCTTTATACCTAAGAGGCTTGAGACATCATTTAATTTGTTAATCACTTATGCACCATATGATTATCCTTAGCCTAGCTACTGGGAATCCAACACTGAACAACATAATCCTTGTTCTCACAGAGAGTAGACTGTAGTGAAGGTGGAGAGTGAAAGTAATAAACTGAATATAAGTCTGTTAGAAGGCCAACAAGATGGCTCAGCTGGCCAGGATGTTCGCTGCCAAGCCCTATGACATGAGTTCAATCCATGGGAACTACATAGGGGAAGAAGAGAAGAGAATGGCTCTTGTAAGTTGGCCTCTATTGTCCATATTTGTGCTGTGACATCACATGCTTGTGTGTGCACATGCACACAATCAATAAAATGTAATTTAACTGTGAATAATAAATGCAGTATAATAAATGGATTCCACCCAACTGTGTGTTCTCAATACCTTCTTGTTTGTCCATGCCACAGCTGCAGGGTTCTGATCCAGACATGGCCCTCTAATATTCCCTAAGACATGATCAACCAAAACCTACTCACAGAGGGGAGGTCTGAAACCTTGGCTCACTTCTGCATTGATCAGTAATTTTATCCTACTTGATTGTAGAGAACCTAAGTGACCCCCTTGAAACCATTACCCCTAAGAGGGCACATGGCCATTATTACAGTGACACAGTTTCTCTGCGAGTTCTCAAACACTGGGTAATACGTGAGGCTCCCTCACCAGATAGTTCAATTGTTCGTGCACATCCGTGTTACAGAATAATTCAAAACTGTGTCCTAGGAAAATGGCAAATTATTATCTGTCTAGAGCTCATGGAAGTTCCCTGAACAGTGTTTAATTCTTGTGTGCTCAAAGCTCCCTTTGTGTCACTTACTGATTACCATGGCTGCTAAAGTAGTTAAATGCTCTTTAGTCGTAGCAGCTCACCACTGAGCTGAACTGCTATGGTCTTGGGCTTGGCAAGGCTATTCCTCACCTGTGCGTTAGCTCCCCTCTGATTGGGGAGAAATCAGGAGGACCAAGGGACTTCCTCTGGCAGTGATTGATGGCTGTCCTCCAAAGTTACCAGCACAAAGTGAATTGGGCGTGTTAGAGAAAAGTGATGGTGGTCCTTGGATATGGCCAACTCTAACCTCCCATGCACTGGAGGTATTATGGCTAATTTATTTAGAGGTACTATTTAATCTCCAGTCAGGGATGGTGTGTTCAGACAGGCAGAACTGTTGTATGGAAGCTCTCTGAAAGGAAACTTTTTGTTTTATCTTTTCTCAGTGATGAGTTTCAGATTTGGACAACCATGCTAGTTCATGAATTATCTGCACATTTTCATCATCTGTGAACTCACATGCTGGGGACATACTATTAACACCCAGATTTATAGGAGGCTTCTTTTGTAATGCTTTCACATTTGCAGCTCATTAAGATCTTAGCTCTGTGAGGTGGAGGATAGCTGGTGTTTCTAGTGCTTGCAGTACTGATTAAGAGAGTTCATGAGCAGATGAGTGTGACTCTGCCAATCATAGCAGGGACACCTTGGTTCTCATTTTAATGTCTTCAAGTTCTGTCTCCAAAACTGACAAAACAACCTACAGACCTTGGAATATACTCATTAGAATTAAGTAAGATAATACTTAGATGCTTAGCAGGCCTGGTTTCAGGGACACTAGTGATTTTACAAGATTTTCTCATGCACTTGTAATATGCAGAAAAATTAATTTTCCTGTGCTTGAATTATTAATCTAAGGAGATAGGGAATTTAAAATTTAAAAATATTTAAGGTTTAAAATTTTCTGTAATGTTTACAAAAGAATGATTATTAAATTAAGGAACACAAAACTTCATAATTTTACTGTATATTGCTAAATTCTCTCTCTGACTTGCAGGAATGTTGGCAAATAATGTAGGCTGTTAAAATCACCCATGTAGTGTGTTGTGAAACTTACAGTCTTTTGCCCATATGAGAGATGAGAACATTATACGTGGTAGTTGTAATAGTGTAGCTGTTATGAAGTTGAACCTTTTCATAGCTCATTTGTCTTTGCACATGTGTATGTGCTCATGTGATCTGTCATGTCCTTGCTTTTCTTTTGGACTTGTCTCTGTTAATTTTTTTTAAAGTAGCTCTTTATATATTTGATCAGAAAGCTTTGTAACTTTTGCATGAGTGGCAAACATTTGTTTCTATTCTACCTTCCTCCCTCCCTCCCTCCCTCCTCCCCTCCCTCTCTCCCTCCCTCTCTCTCTCTCTCTCTCTGTCTGTCTTCCTGTCTCCGTCTTTCTCTCTCTCTCTGTGTACTGAACCTCAATCAAGGGCCATGCAAACAATTAGGCAAATGTGTACCATTGAACTACACACAAGCTTCATTTTTAAAAAATGCTATTTATTTATTTATTTATTTATTTATTTATTTATATATTTTTTTTTTGAGACAGGGTTTCTCTGTATAGCTCTGGCTGTCTTGGAACTCACTCCGTAGACCAGGATGTCCTCGAACTCAGAAATCTACCTGCCTCTGCCTCCCCCCCCCCAAAATGCCTTTTATAAGACAGGGTTTCTCTGTGTAGCAGCCATGGTTGTCCTGGAACTTGCTTTGTAGTCCAGGCTGGCCTCAAACTCACAGAGATCCATTTGCTTCTGCCTCCCAAGTGCTGGGATTAAAAGTGTGTGCTAACACACCTAGTTCCCTAGCTTCATTTTTATTTTGACTTTACCTTGATGCTGATGAGCATGGTGTATGTGTGTGTGTGTGTCTTGGGTTGGGTTGCATTTATCAATGGTTTGTCACTGTGTAGAGGTCAATAGGACCATGGTTTCTTTTCTGGGAATCTTGCTCTTGAGTCTTGCTGCTAGGAGACCAGAGTTCTTAGTGTGGTCCAGTTTTAGAAGAATTTTGTCCATACTAAATATTCTTATCTTTGGATTCTTCATATGAATCCATGAATATGTATGTAATTTTACACAACTGCCCTCCCTCTCAAGTTCATCACTGGTAGCATTGTAGTGTCATTGGCTTCTTTCCAAATTTGCTTCTGTTCATTCATTTAGTTTATTGGCTTTCGGAAAGCAGAAGCCACCCCTTGCAGCAGAGAGACATCTGGATCTGCTGCAGTGTCCTGTACTATATTGGGTAGGTATGTGGGTTCAGAGATTTCAGTGAAGGGGTCAGAGAGATGGTTCAGTGGGTAAAGTACTTGCCACGTGTGATAGTTGGATTTAGAATGGCTCACAAGCTCATATGTTTGAATACTTGGTTTCTAGTTCGTGGAACTGTTTGGGAAGGATTAGGAGGCATATCCTTATTGGAAAAGGTTTGTCACTGGGGGCAAGCTTTGAGGTTTCAAAACATGCCATTTTGCCATCCCCCTCTCTGCCTTCTGGCCATGTCTCAAGTCCTCCAAAACTGTAAGCACAAAATAAATACTGTCTTTCATAATTTGCCATGGCCATAGTGTCTTTTCACAGCAGTAGAAAAAAATTAAGACACTATGCAAACTTAAGTATAAGTGTTTGGATGCCCACTATCTCTATATATAGCTAGGGGGTGAGGGATGTGCGCGGTGGGATTTCTATAATTCTAGATTCTGGGATGGGGAAGACAGAGCATCCCTGGAGTAATCTAGATAGCAACACTACCTGAATTGGTGAGCTATAGTTCAAGTAAGAGACCCTGCCTCAATGTATAAAGATGGGGGTTTATCCAGGAAGACAACTACATAACTACATCAGCTTCTGTCTTCAACATGCAGGCACACCCATCAACACACAGGTGCCCCCCCCACAATGCTAACATGCTTACACATACACATGCATACCGCACACATATCCCAAGGGGGGAAATCTGTGGCTCCATGCTTCCTGCCTGGAGCATGTTACAGCTTCCTGCTCTTCCATAGCCCTGATGCCCTCTCAGAAACAAATCCTAAATTATGGTCCCTTTGTGGTCTTACAGAGACTGCTTGAGATAGAACCACGAAAGCTGACCAACTCTGTCTTTCCTTTCTTTTTGGGGGATGCTGCTCCTTGAAGGGACTGGGAATTCACCCACTTGCAACATCTCTCGTTAGCCTTTCCTGTTCTAAGATTAGAGTTTGATGAAAGAAAAGCAGAGACAAGCACACGTTCAAGAAGCCACTGACTTTAATCCAGATGAGGAAGTTGGGGAGGTATTTGGTATCAAGAGGGTGAGCTGTGCATCTCCCTGTCTCTGCCAAGGCTCAGACCAACGTGGAACATGGAAGGAGCCTGAAAACTCTCTCTTCAGACATGGGGATACCAGGGAGGACAGGAGGGGCACTGCATGAACTTGTCTGTTGCCACAGGGAACCAGAAAGCAGACAGAGGATATGGGGAGAGATGTTAACCTCCATTGTGGGCACAGGCTGAGCAATACTGCGCTTGAATGTATATGTACAGAGAAGGGAAACCAGACTGGAAGTAAGAGAGGATCAGAGAGTCAGAGAGGCACAGCAGTGGAGCAGCCTGTGAAAATGGACTGTCCTTTGAAATTCGAGGGCACGTTCTCAGTTTTCCTCACCCTCCACTCTGGGGCTCTTGTCTCGATGTGTCCCCCTCCTGCCTGGGCTTTGGTCTACTTCTTCTTCCCAATCTGCGCCATGAGCTGAGCATTGGCTGCTGCCTTGGCTCTTAGATTCTTGGCCTTGTCGATGTTGAAGAGGATGTTCATGATGTTGGTGGGAACGTCAAGGGACAGGGTGAACTTGGTGCCCCGGTCGCTTTTGGCCTTGTCTGGGTACAGCTTCCCTTTGTGCTGCGCTTGGGGTTGGTATCTGTACCGGGTGCTTCCAGCTCCATTCCCACCCGCGGCTCCTGAGAAAGTTCTTTTGTTCTTGACATGTTTTTGTTCTTCCTCTTCTTCTCCTGAAGGATCTCGTGTGGGCAGGTGGCCAAAGCTCTTCTTGCTCAGCATGGGCACATCCTCCAGCTTGTTCTTCTTGGCCTCAGACAGGGCTGTGTTGAGGCAGCTGAAGACTGGTCCAGCGTTGTAGAACTTGTGGGAGAGGCTTGTCCTTGGGCCTCCTAGGAGCAGCAGCAGAAGGAGCAGGAAGTAAGTGGGCATCAGCATCGCTCCCTATAGTAGAAAAGAAGGATGTGAAACTAGGTGTGAGAGGCACTTAGGTCTGAGGAGGACATGGGGTACATAGTCCGATAGAGTATTTATTGCTAACGATCGTCTGGGAGGTTTCTTTTCTTTTTTGGTGGAAGAGGTGGTTTGGCTTTTTTTTTTTTTTTCGTTATTTTATTTACTTATATTTCAAATGTTATCCTCCTTCCTGGTTTCCCCTCCGTAACCCCCCTATCCCAACACCCCTCCCCCAGCTTCTATGAGTGAGCTCCCCCACCACCTACCTACCGGCTCCCGCCTCACCACCCTAGCATTCCCCTACATTAGGGCATCGAGTCTCCACAGGACCAAGAGCTTCCTTCTGGGAGGTTTCTCAAGGTTGATCCTCAGACAAACAGCATCAGCATCTCCTGGAAATTTGTTTCAACTGCAAACTGTTCTACAACCAGCGAATCAAAATGAAGGGACCAACAATCTGTGTTTTAACACACCCTTCTGGCATTTCTGGATATGTACTGGCTCCTGAAAGCTTCTGTGTTTTAACACACCCTTCTGGCATTTCTGGATATGTGCTGGCTCCTGAAAGCTTCTGTGTTTAACACACCCTTCTGGCATTTCTGGATATGTACTGGCTCCTGAAAGCTTCTGTGTTTAACACACCCTTCTGGCATTTCTGGATATGTACTGGCTCCTGAAAGCTCGTGGATTTGAATACTTGCTTGGTCTCTGGATAGAGGTACTTTTGGGAATTTCTGGAAACTCAGAAGGTGGAGAAACTAAGTCACTGGGGGATGGGAGTGCTCCTAGAAGGTATGTCACCCCTGGAAGCTCCTCTATTCTGCTGTGCCATGATGGGCTGAGGCATCTGGGACTGTGAGACAAAATAAGCCTTTCTTCCCTGAAGTTGCCCACATCAGGTATTTTATCAGAGCAATGCAGACCAGTGAACCGCCTATTAGTAGTGATGGTCTCTACAGTCTGGGAGTTTGCCAGTCTGGCATTTCTAGCTTGTTTAATTTAGCTTTGCTACTGCCCCTCCCCAAAGCTAATTACACATGTACTAAGTGAATATGTGGCCACCTTCCTGGTGTTCAAAATTAGTCGCCTGTGCTTGTCCTTCAGAACAATTGGCAGAAATGTGTGGGGGTCTGGGGGAAGGAGGAGGTGGAAGTGAAGGGAGGGGGAAACTGTGGTTGGCATGTATTGCATGAAAGAAAAATCTATTTTCAATAAAAATGCAAGATATATTCTGTAAGCAAACCAACACAGGGATTCTGCTGAGCATACAGCAGTGAGAAAGGCTATCCTGTTATCTGCAGGTATGGTGTTTCACGCCAGGGGACATGTAATCAGAAGCCTGGGTTCTAAACTCACCTTAGTGCCTATGCGACCTTGGCCATGCCCTTTCCCATACATGAGTAGGAGTGGGCTCAAGGCAATCTCAGACTTCCTTTGGCTGTAGAAACAAACCCTGCTCTTTAGCTCAGGTTGGTATGGAACTCAGGATGTAGCCTGGGCTAGCCTCAAACTCCTGCTATAGACCTCCTGCTTCAGACTCCCAAGTACTGGGAAAATATGCCAAAGCCACCAGACCCAGCTCACACTGCCATTGTGCCTGAGTTCAGTTCTCTCAAGAAACCTCTATGTCCCACAGACATTCCTCACAAACACATTCACACTTATGCATTTATATAATGCACACAGATTCATGCATCTACATGCATGTACACATACACATACATGCACACACACACACATATGCACATACAACCCCACCTTGCACTAATTGTAGTTTCCTATAAAAGCTCCTTCTTTCCTAGATGTACATTGTAGCTGCCACTTTGCTTTCCTTTTAACTTACTTATTTGCTTCTTTGCTTATTTATTTGCTTATTTTTTAGTATCATAAGCTTTTGATGAAAACATGAAATATTTTTATCAAAAATATTTTATAGTATTTCATGACAAACAACCATGAACCTTGCTTTAAAGAATCTGAATATATACACAGGGCAGCTATGAGTTTGTCACAGGCTTTAGTGACAGCACACACTTCAGAATGAGACAGAAATTGGCTCAGATTCCATCTGGTCCTTTGTCTGAAAGCCTCATGCAGATTCCTTAGCCCTGTGAAATTCAGTGTCCTCATTGGGCAAATAGGGTGACCATACTTTCTCACAAAGGCTAAGCGATGAACTAAAGTTAAATGGCCAATATGTGAAAGTGTGTGGTCTAGCCACATACTCTCTAGGCTGGTTCATCACGGAGCTGGCTATACTCTGAGTGAATGTGCATCCATGAGGGGACTCTAGCGCACACAGCGCCTTGACGTCCACATCCTTCCTATACTGTGAGGCTTACTCCACTTGCTCTCCCTAAAAAGTGCTGCAACACAGGGACCAGCTTAGAGTTTTATACAAGAATCACAAATATTGCTGAAAATGCAATGTATTTTGTATACAAGTCCATCTTGGGACTGACCCTACCCCTACTGGCTGCTCCTTCAGTTTGAACTAAGCCCTGAATTTACAAGCCAGCACCTTAAAGACCTAGGCCATTTTGAATTCTATATTTCTTTGGCCTTTCCAATCCTTCTGCAATGTGCCAGGCTTTTGTGATGTGGAGATTTTCTCTCTCTGTGGTTCCTTGGGGCTCTTGAGAACCTTGGTAGTAGCAGAGAGAGCCAGCAGAGCCTTATTATACTAAATCATATTTTAAATAAATATTTGTTATAAAACTGGCATTCGGATTAGCGTTCAGGCACTTAAGGAGATTAATTTTCCCTAAGGTGGGAATACATAGTTTTCCATTCTCTTTTTAGATGTACTGTCTGTGTAGATGTTCCTGAGGGGAAACATGTTCTCTGAGGCACAGGGCTTTTGTTGTTGTCTTTCTTACTTTGAAGTCACACATATGTGTTTCTGCATACATTTGTGCAGAAAACAGTTCTGCAAAATTACTGTCTACAGTTTTCCCAGGAAAAGTTTTCAAAAGTTTCCTTTCTTGCTATGACCTGGTCTCCCTAGAACCCCTGCTGTATAGGTTTACCTATGGATTTGTGTCCTGCTCATTTCAATTTCACAAGTAATTGACTCTGGGCTAAGAGGTGAGAGAGAGAGACAGGGAGAGACAGAGAGAGACAGTGAGACAGAGACAGACAGAGAGAGAGAGAGACAGAGACAGAGGCAGAGAGAGAGAAAGAGAGGAGAATATGTTATTTTGTTACTCTTTAAACCACATGTTTCCATCAGAGAAGAAAGTCATCATGGAAAAGCGGCTATTGATGTCTCAGTGGTACATAATATGTGTCTGCAAGTAAATGTCCTATATGGGATTCTGTGGACTCTAGGTTCTCGCATATGCATATGAGAGTGTGGGTGTTTTGAGTGACAAAGAAACGTCAGCTTTGGCACTGATGAAAAGTTGTAAAGCAAAGACCATTACCCAGACCTATTGCTCTATAGAGGAGCCTAGACTTTAGCCATATAGTGTCTAACATATAAGGGCTCTTTACCACTCTAGGTATTTTTACCATCAAAGTAATGGTAGGACTGGGAGACAGCCTCACATTTCTCTTCAGGACTTTTCTTGTAATGATTTATTTATATCTCTCTGAGGGTTATAAAATCAAAGGAAAAATGCTCATTTTCAGGTATAGTGCCACATGCCTATACTGTCAATACTGGGAGGCAGAGATAGGGCAGTCAGAGATGAAGGCCATACTTGGTCGCATAGGGACCAAGTATGCAAGCAACCCAAGACAATGTGTGACTCTGCTTTGAAAAGCTGAAATAAACAAATAAACTAAAGCAAAACTACAAAAGAGATGCCGACATTCCCTAGGTGATTCATAATTCTTTCATAACAAATTTCTCTGTTAACTTTTTCAGGACCATTTTACCTCAACTGAAACAATACAAAATTTCAAGGCATCCTTATTACTTCCTATGGAATTGCCAAGCCACATTTAGTTAAATTTAGGAAGCCAAATCCGTCAACCTATATTTTTCTTTTCAGGTGTCTGAACTCTTTGGGGTTACTTTAGTAGTACTTTGCTATGGAGGCTTTAAAGAGATACGATCACTTTTGACAACTACAACAGAGTCAAGCTTAAAATATGAGGTAATGAAGGATCCAGCCAGGTTTAAAATAAAACAAAACAAAACAAAACAAAAAACAAAAACAAAAACACAGGACACAGAAGCCATGGATTTAGCAGCTTCCCAAGTGTAGCAGCAATGACAGAGCTGGACCTCTGGGGCCCATGTCTGCAAACAGATAAGAAACTCAACTAAGAAATGAGCCAGTTAAAACCTTTCTAGGAAACCACACTGCAGAACTTAGGGAACTCTAAACATTTCAAGAATTATAGGATGAAGCTTTTTGAAATATTTTAGTTTTGGGAGAGTTTGTGTGGAACACTCCCCAGCTTAGATCTGAAGCCGAGAAACTCCTCCTGAATGTAAAAAGTGAGGGCTTATGCAAGATCCCCTGTTCTCTTCCCCTGAAGATGGAGGGTAGACCAGTCATGGGTGTATCTTAATTATTCCATTCCTAGAAGAGGTTTGTTTGTTTGTTCGTTCATTCATTCATTCATTCATTCATTCATTCATTCATTCATTCTACTTATTTATTCATTCTTATATAGCTGTGTTTAGAAGGAATACAGCAAATAGAATTCTCAGGAAAATTGAACATAAAAGGTGACGTGAGACATCCGTCTATGTGCTCCCGATCCCTAGCTCTCACAGGTGGAAGTTGTTGTAGCCACTGGAATCCCCCAACACCACCCCTGCCCCCCAACATTTCCAGCATTGCAAGCTGGAAAGGATTCAGAGCTGGGAGAATTCTTCACCTTTCTTGTTGCATTGGGTTAGCATCTTAAGCTCTTAGGGTTGTTGTAGTGCCTGCCTCCCTGGGCCTCTTGCAAAAGCCAGGCCAGGGAAGGAAAGGAGATGCCACAGGTGAGAAGCACACACAAGTAGACAGGAGATCCATACATCCTTGCTGCTCTGAGGCAGTGTGGAATATGGGCCTCTAGTTTCTGAGCCCTGGTATCCCCACCTAGTTGTAAAGTATCACCAAGGATGGCTTTTTGTGTTCATGGACAGACTGTACTCAGAGACAAGAGGTGTGTGTGTGTGTGTGTGTGTGTGTGTGTGTGAGAGAGAGAGAGAGAGAGAGAGAGAGAGAGAGAGAGAGAGAGAGAAAGAGAGAGACAGAGACAGAGACAGAGACAGAGAGAGAGGGAGAGAAACATTGCATTAGATCTGCCACTTCTTCAAAGCAGGTCTCCGTATACTAACACAGGAATGATCATTTTGCTCTCTGAGTAATTTCTCCCTGGTGTCTCTGGTATCAATTTCTGCCAATTTAAAACAAGCCTGGCTATGGAATTCAGCACTCCTTTCCCTTGAGTTCCCACCGAGGGCTGCTGACAACTCAGCTGTCTAGTAGGCAGCCAGCCCTCGTTGAGAGAAAATCCATTTACGATCCATAAGTCAGTCCCGAGGATAACCTTACCTGTAAGTGGACTTTGCTCTGAAGTGAAGATGCTCAGGGAGAGGGGCCCAGCTTCCGGGCCAGGAGGGCTGCTCCCGGCAGGTCCTCTGAACTTCTGACCGTTCAGGGTCGCAGCTTTGTCTTCTCTGGTACTGGTCGTAGTGGGCTGTGATAGCTCCTCTCTATGGAAACCGCTCCACTCCCCTGTGCATATATGTAAAAGTGACAGATCACAGGGTGGATTGTAATGCCAGATATAGTGTCTACATTAGGATGAGATTTCATTTAAAATACAACTAGAGCCGGCTGTGCACGTCACAGAGATGACAGGTACTCAGGAGACTGGAACCCCTCCTGCCTCTCCCTCCTCTAGTCACCTCCTTCTTCCCCTCCTGCCCTTGCAACTCGCTTCATTAATTAAAGACGAAAGAAAACAAATAACAACAGAACCCAAACCACAGGTAAGCTAAGTGTCTTTGGACAGAGTTTCATTACTGGTTTTAATTCCAGCTAATTCTAGCCAGCTCTTCTAACCTCTCCCTCCTGCTCACCCTCCCATTGGAAATCTGGGGCTCCAAACTGCTTTGCAAGCAGAGAAGATGGGTTTGGACTTCATCTGTTGCCTTGTCCTTTTGCAAGATCTGACAGCAGCGTTAGCTGGCTCCTCATACAGCTCATTATCACTGGGTGCTCGTCAAATACTTCTGAGTCCAGAGGTTTGTAATAGGAAATCACTTGAATTTTACTAGTCTGTGAACACAGTATTTACTGGATACCTACTGTGTGCCAGGCACATTTTTCAGACTCTGGGGGAATTCAGTGATAAGGAAGTTGGGGCTGGTATAGAAAAGAGCTTGAGATAGATGAGAGAGAGAGAGAGAGAGAGAGAGAGAGAGAGAGAGAGAGAGAGAGAGAGAGAGAGAGAGAGAGAGAGAGAGAGAAACATAATTATCAATTGGCAAATACCTTACTTTAGAAAGGAGCAGATGTAAGCACTTGAGAGTTCCTTATGCTCAGTGAGAGGAGAGGAGGAGGTGTGCACAGAGTAGGTCAGTGGCCTGCTGTAGACAGAGCTGAGGGACAGAGATAGCTGGGAAGGAGCCAGGCAAAAGGAAGCCAGGTCTGGCCCACATTTAGAAGTGCTCTGAAAACCCGTTTAAAGAACAAACACCACTTAATATGTCCTAGAAGATTCAAAGGAGGCAGAGTCCATACAGGCGACTCCTAGTTCATAGAGGAGGAAACCAAAGTCATGAGAAATCGCTTGCTGGTACCACGTAGGCTTAGAACCAGCCTTATAGTAGGCACAGTGCCATTTCTAACCCACTTTAGACTCTGGGCTGAGAAGAATTTTTAAAGAGCCATGGGACTGGCTGGGTCTCCGTGGTCTTCATGTCAAAGCCAGTGCCCCTAGCCCAGGTGACTGTTCCTTTCTTGAAATTCTAGGCGAAGAACTAGGTGGACTTCTTAGATAATCAAGGCTCTTCAATGTCCATAAATCTTTTCAGGAAAAAGTAAAGAAGAAGGTCAAGGTATGCAGTCTCTTCTAACACTCTTTCTTTATGAGATATGAAATTAAGGGATGGGGTGTAGCTCAGTGATAGAGCACAAAGCCCCGGGTCCTATCCACCAGTAGGACAAGTTTAAGAGCCATATGAAACTGAATCCCTTTTCCCAAGAGGTGTCTAGGCTGGGATTTTCCAGAGGTCAGAGGTAAAGTGTAACTAGATTTGTGTTTGATTCAAATCTGCCAGTTCTATCATCAATTAATTAATTAGTATATACTAGTCTGGGAGAAGGTTTTTTGTTTGTTTGTTTGTTTGTTTTACTAGGAAGCCAGGAGACTCAGGCAGATGGAGGGTAGGTGGCTAGAAACTTGAACTTCAGTCATTTCTCTTTCATGAGCTCTGGTATGGCAGGGAGGAGGACTGAATCTGAAGATTGGAACATGGGTGCATGCCGATCAGGATGTCTCAACCTTGGTTGTACTGACATTTCGGTCAGACAGACCCATGATGTGGCAATCTTTACAGAGCCCAGTAGGATATTCAGCAGCATCTGCCTCTTCTGTTCTCAGTGGTAACAAAACCACCCATCTACACACCATTTGTGATGACCAAAACAGCCTGGGGAGAGGAGACACTAAACCTTGGCTACTTTTCTTTTCTTTCTTTTACTTTTTTTTTTTTTATGTGAGTTCATTGTAGCTGTCTTCAGACACACCAGAAGAGGGAATCAGATCCCATTATAGATGGTTTTGAGCCACGATGTGGTTGCTGGGAATTGAACTCAGGAATTCTAGAAGAACAATCAGTGCTCTTACCACTGAACCACCTCTCTAGCCCTACTATTTCTTTTTTTTTTTTTAAAAAACAACTTTTTATTGATTCTTTGTGAATTTCACCTCATACACATCAATCCCACTCATCTCCTCACCCTTTCAATTCTGCTCTTGCTATCTCTTCCTTAAAAATAAAATAAAAAACAAAACAAAAATAAATAAAAAAAAATAAAACAAAGCAAACCAACCAACCAACCAACCAAAAGCATCTTGCCATGGAAGTGTGTCACTGTATGTCATACAGTATACCCATTTGTCCATGCACCTTTACTTGCAAATGTTTATTGCAACGAGTCATTGGTCTGGTTCAAGACCTCTGGCTTCTGCTACACTATTGTCTTAGTCAGGGTGCTGTGAACAGATATCATGACCAAGGCAACTCTTATAAGGACAACATTTAATTGGGGCTGGCTTACAGGTTCAGAGGTTCAGTCCATAATCATTAAGATGGGAGCATGGCAGCATCCAGGCAGGCATGGTGCAGGAGGAGCTGAGAGTTCTACATCTTCATCTGAAGGCTGCTAGTGGAAGACTGACTTCCAAGCAGCTAGGATGATTAATTAGCCCACACCCACAGTGACACACCTACTCCAACAGGACCACACCTTCTGATACTGCTACTCCCTGGGCTAAGTACATACTATCAATACTGGATCCTCACTGGGGGATACTGGGACCCCTGTCAAATATCTGCTTGTTGCTCTGTATCATGGAGGTCCTGCAGCTTTGGACTTGCTGGGCTGGCTCTTTCCCATGCTCCAGCAGTTCAGAGAGAGGGTAGATGTTGGGGTGGTCAGCCTGCCAGCTCTCCCATATCCCACCACCAGGGCGAGCTCCCGAGCACTGCCCTGGCTAGCTTACTCAATGCCACAGTCAGCAAGGGACCTCTATTTTGCTGCCTAGATGAGGTGAAGGGTCTGCTCCCCTGAGTTCTGCAGCCAGCAATGGGTGGAGCCAATTCTCCTGCTCTCATGACCCTGGGCTAGCTCTCCTGCCTACCTCAGACAGAGAGAGGCAAGGGAGACTTCTATGGGGACTTCTTTTCTTATGAATTTGTCCTGCTTCCTCTGGACTTCCCAGAAACCCTCCTGCCTTGAA